>NC_056525.1:103361249-103512889 GCF_019175285.1 Sceloporus undulatus | reverse complement strand
TATTATTATTATTATTATTATTATTATTATTATTATTATTATTATTATTATTCACTTCACCCATGAGGCCAGGAGACCCCTTCCAATATCATGGGCCATGACATGAGCCTTCAGAGGGAATGCAGTGGTGGCAGCAGATGGGGGCATGCAGCTCTGTGGTCTGCCATGCTAAGGGCTCTTGGGACCTGGTTTAGGTCAGAATCACCAGATCAGCATCCAGTCTTGCCAATCCTAGCCCGGGGCTATTGGGGCCTTTTGACCTGTGTGTTCAGCGCCATATCTCCTTCTATAAGTCGGTCTGACTCTGAAGATTCTTAAGGGGAATATTTTATCTCTGTCCCACCAACATCACAGCAACACTTACAATGAAGGAGAGACTCTTCTCAGACCCTTCTGCCAACTTGTGGAATTCCCTCTCATGGGAGGTTCAGTTGACTTTCTCTCCTCTCTCTTTCTTCAGTGAGGCAAAGGTCTTTTTAGCTAGGTAGTCCTTTGGCTTTTACGCCAATGTAGCAGAGTGAACTTTTTAATGTGGTGTATTAAGCTTTCATCTTTTTACTCTGTTTTAAAGTGCTTTTAACTGTTGTAATTTAGTATTTTAAATAGAATTGTTTATTTATTTTTAAATAGGTTTTTACTTTACTTGGTTTTGATGTGAGCCACCTTGGTCCTGTTGTTCAGAGAAAAATGTGAAATAAAATAAAATAAAATAATAAAAGTTATGTGCCAGTGAGTGCTGAATGAGAGAAATTTTCATTAAAAACCTTTATTTTAAAATTAGAGTTACATCATACTAAGGAGGCATAATTCACATAGAACTCTTTTCCTGGTCCATCTTGGATACACAAAACAAGTAAAGTATAAACACATTTAAAACAAGCATTCTGCCAGAGAAGTTCATCTAAACATTGCTAATGTCTTTCTCTACTCACATTTGGTCCCCCCGTTCATATTAGGATCCCCGTTTGGTCTGTTCCGAGGCAATGGCATCAATTGAAGGGTGCAGGAGGTGCGGGCCAGACCAAGTGACACATAGTTGGGTCCTCTTCTCCCTTCAGAACAGGAGGTGCAAATGTGCTCCCTTCCTGGCTGCTCCATTATTGGGCATTCTCCCTGAGGAGGAAGCCTAGTAATGGGGAGAAGGAGTGGTGATGCATGCCTTTCCCAGCTGCTTCATTTGCCCAGTTGCCCTGGGTGGATGGCTGGGCAAGTGGGTGATGGAGCAGGGGAAGCAAGGGAGTTTGCTGCCACCCAGCAACCAGTGGGGAGTGGGGCAGCTATGGAGGCAGTGCAGCTAAGCAACCCTCTGCCGCCCTACTGGCAGCACATCATGTCAGATGAGAGCATAGGTAGTGACACCATTGGTCTGAGGTACCAATCTCAGAAAGCCTCATCCTTGAAGTAGAATACCACCCCACTTGTCAACTCTCTAGCCCCTTCCCTTCTTTGGGTCATGTCCTTTTAAATCCACTAGCTTCAAAATTTCTAGACTTTCTCAGATCTTGCTAACTCTTATGGCACACTCTTGGAAACTTATTGCACACATTATTTTCCCCGTTATGGGAACCGGAAGGGGACTCCTGGGGCCGCACACAACCAGGGAAAAACAGATTTGATCGCACAGCAAATCATCCTCAAAAAGGCCCCATTCCGTCCCTCAGCGCCAAGCAGTCCCCATTCAGTCCTGAGGGGCATCATTTTGCTTGGTTGGAAGACTTCCGACCCGAACATTTAATGCTTCTCAGCAATGAATGGGGACAGCTTGGCACCAGGGGATGGAATGGGGCCATTTTGAGGATAATTTGCTGTGCGATAAAAATCCGTTTTTCTTTCTTGACTTGGTCAACATATCATTTATGTTTCTCCTCCACTTTGCATGCATTCAGGAATAAAGTACAAAGTCAAATTAAGCATAATGGCAAAGGTGCTATTGTCACAGAGCTATTTGATCCTGAGGTTCCCCTGCAGTCATTCAGTGCATATCACTAAATGTGGTGGCACATAATCTTTGGTATATCATCCAGAGCCATGCTGGCTATGAGTTTCAGGAGTTGTGGTCCAAAACTTTTCAAACTCTTCTGTCTGACATCAGGCATATGTTAACAATTTTAATCATGTACCTAGTGTTGCAAGTTCTTATGTAATTTCAAACATACCATTTGTCTGAGGTTCAGGCAAATTTGTATTGTCTTTCTTGTGTATAATTTTTATTATTTGTTTTATTGTTGTACACCAGTTTGAGGTCTTCATATACAGGCAGATTGTAAATATGCCTCAATATATAAATGAATTTATTTGGATTCACTTGCAGTGTGAACTTATCAAATTCATACTTCCCAAACAAGAATATGAATGGGAATACAATTGCACAATGATATTAATTCTTTTCTGGTCTGTGATGCAGTTTGCAGTGAGTGGGGGAGCATGTAAAAAGGTATGCATTTTGGAAAATGCACACAGATGGTTTATCCAATAAAATCACTTACAGAACTCACTTGCAAAAAGAGGTGCATTTGAAACAGTAGATTTAAAATTACATGTAAGCATAGAATGATAACAAGAACAGTTTTACCTTGAAAGATGTGTATTAAAATGTGTACACCTTTTTGTATGATTTTAAAAATATGATGGAGATCTATAATGGAACGAACTCAGCAGCACAAAAATAAAAATCCAAGCAAATTCACACTTGATAGACTTGACCATTTATGTTATAGATTTTTACAAATGTACAATGACAGATACAATTTTATTTTCAGTCCCTTTCCTAATGATCTTTTGCATGATGTTTGCCATTTTTATAGCCACCACACACTGGGCTGATGTTTTTGTTGAGCTTTCCACCCTGATCCTTCAGTTCCTCTACTAGTCAATCTCTGTCAGATCAGACTTTGTATACAGGGTGTCTGAAATTTATCTTTATAATTTCAATTATATGTAGAATTGAAATTGTAAAGATAATTTTTGGACATACTCTATATGTGAGGTTAAGGGGGAATGGGTTGTTCCAGAATCCATCACTTTATACCAGGAGTGGGCAAATTGTGGTCCCTGGGCTGCATGGAGGCCATGGAGCCCATTTTGTGGCCTCTTAAGCACCAAATATTTTTCCAAAGCCCAGACTTTTAAAAGCATGACTTTCAGGATATTTTTGCTCCCAGATGATGCAGGATGCTCTCTAAACATGCGAAAACTTGCAAAAATACCATCACTGCATGCTACGTAGCACTCCAGAAACCCCTTCTATCCCCACATGCCTTCACTTGGCAGTTTCTCTCGAAATGATGACAGGAAGTGAACATGATGTCACTGCCATTCACCACTATGCAAGGGACTGCAGTGGGTAATGGAGGTATTTGGGCTTGTTCTCTAGTCCCCATGCGTTGTTAACGCAGGAGGGTCTTTGTATCTGCTTTTGATTTTCAAGTTATGTCTATTGTAGATTTTCTGCACCAATGTCAGGAATGTAGGAGTTTTTCTGCTTCTTCCTTGGCTGGAATAAGATACTATGGTGAAGAAAGCATATGCAGTGTGTATGCATAACTACATCTGATTCAGTCAAAGAACGGTATTCATTGGTTTCAATTGGTGAAAGCAAATGGGCTGAGGAAAATATGCTAGCTGCTCTAATTTAGACTTCCTCTGGACTTAATTAGGCAACTTTAGATTTGCTTTGTCTTTCCTTTGATATTTAGCCAAGAATCTTCTCATAAACCTTTTTCTATTCTAGGCTTTGAGAAATAACACACCGTAGGCGCATAGTAGGCTTGTGAAAGCAATCAGATTTATCATCTAAATTGATCATTATTTTGTACTGAGTTGATTGCTATTTATGAACTTTAATAGAGGTCATTATTATATTACATGCATTCAGAGTATGATTATGCTGCTTTAAATTAAGACTTGCAGTTAGGAAGAATAAAGTATTTCTGATTTTATTTTAATAAAGTCAAATGAAAGCTTTCCCATAAATTGTATGAAGTGTGCTATAAAAGGGTGGGATTTTTTTTTTATTAAGAAACTGTAACATATAGGTGGAAGAATTATTATATAAGCATGTACATTTAGCCATCAGATGTCAAATTACAATTCATTCAAAGTCCTCTCAACAAAATTACTGACTTGGATTGGGAAAAGATAGATATAAAAGCTTTACTGGGGATGGGGATCCTTGGTGTCCTAGACTTAGTGCTACTGAAAATGGTGATGCATGGACTGGTATCAATCCATGAGCTATTGGCTGTTGGTCCACAACAAGTTTCTAGGAAAGAAAGAAACAGTTGTGGTCAATGGGCCCAAATATGGTGCTGATCCCTGACACATTGAAGGAGATCACAGTAATAGTCCCCTATATCAAATAGCATAAGAAGCACTGTTTCAACAGGCCATTAGTTTGATTACAGAGGTGGAGTGTCTATTTGTATTATCCATCATTTTGTAGAGAGTCATAAGAAGAATATAGTCAACTGGTTGGGATTTGGAGCTATCTTGACTGACAAAACAAAACCAGGAGAGGCTAAATTCTTATCTTGCTATAATCTTCCTATAATGTGCTAGCCTTAACTTGTGTGATTATCTCCTTAGCTGGGAAAAAAATCTCCTGTTTTTTCTGAATTTATACCACTACATTTTATGACTACAACTACAACTTCTTTTTGATGAGGTGGAAGGTTAGACTACTGAATGGGTAGGAAATCTGGCAGCTTTATCTAGTAATGGAATGAGAAATGTCTACCCTCATGAACTATTTTCATTATTGTAAGTAAGGTTCCCCCTTGCTCCCCGCCCATATTATTATTGATCGTAGGTTACTGTAAGCTTTTTTAAGCATAACTTTAAAAAGAAAACGAGAAAGAGAAAAATGTCTGGAATTCTGCCAGAATGGCTTTCATCCTAGGCTTGGCAGTGAGAATTTACTTTTGGCTTTGGTCAACAATATGCATATAGTAACTGAAAGGAAATTATTATCTAATGTTTCTACAAGCTACACTTAAAACCCCTGATCATTCATGACTGGGTATTGATGAAATGCCCAGCACCTTCTGAGTTGGTCTCCGAACTGCACTTGAATGGTTCTATTCATTCTTGTCAGGTGGTCTGAAAAGATTGATGAATCATTGCTTATGACCTCATCTCAGGAGGATTCCTCTATTGTTTAGGTCTGTCTGCCCTGTCTCAAATATATGTTAGGCTGCTGGAAAATTTGATGTTCCATTAAGATTCTGATAACATCAGCTCACTTTAAAAAAAATAAAATTCTGACCAAGATCCTTGTGGCCTCAGTGCCTAGAGAAACAGATGCAGGATTACATTATGATGATCAACTATTTTCTACTTTTATACGAACTATTTAGCTGGGAATAGTTTCATTATTATGTATCCATCTTCAGTGTACACAGGGTTGGACTATGCATTATTAATGGTTACCGAGAATCCTTCAATTATTTGATTATTTGTTAGATTAAAAATTAGAGCATTATGTTTAACTGCAGATAAAGTTGATACATTAATTATCCAGGTTTTTCACAAGAGACGTTTATTACAGAATGGAACAATTTCCCCATCTTCCCATGAAATCCATGACAGTGATATTTATTTTAAAAATATTCCTTTAAATAATTGTGAAAATATTTTGATTGACAGGTGGCATCATATCCTGTGGGACTGCCATAAAATGCTGAGTCAGAGCACATGGCACAATGCAAACTCTACTGCAGTTGAATCATGCTGTGAGGCACCAGATTATAACTCACAACCAATACGGTATATAAGTGGGCCAGGAGACAGGTCACATGTGGACTGTTGGATTGGTGTGGGTTGGTCCATGTGGAACAGTGTGAACTGGACAGCTTGTGATTTGGATTGAATTGAAACTGTAAACTGATATACTACAAATGAAGAAGTTGATGGGAGTCAGCAAGGAGAGACTTAATTATTTGTACATATTGCAACTCAAGCTAAAGAACCTCAAAGGACTTGGATGAAATCAACAGTGTCTGCAAGTTACCTTTTCAGTGTGAAAAGTGGTTAGTGCATTACCAATATCTATATCTGGATTATTAATTTTTTGCTTCTGTATTCTGCTATGTTATTGCTGAGCTTCATCTGAGTGCATCATCCTCAGACTGTGCTGAAAGTTGTCTCCTGAAATAGCAGTGAGTTCATTAGAGAGCCAACAATAGTTTCATAATGCCCTGTGACCAATGATGAACATCCATGGTGCTGCAACACTTATCCTCACCCCTGAGGGAGAGATAGACCTTCGATCACAGAAGATGATGGCACTCAGAAACTAAGTCACCCACAGGAACTGTTCCAGTATCAGCTGAGGCTAAGAAGCAGCAGTTGCTGCAGTAAAATGGGTGGGTCTGGAGGAAAGTGGCAGGGGAGCCATCTCAGTTGACATTGTCTTGACCCAGTTGGTGACACCCCCGTGTAGTTACTCATGCTGTCTCTCTCTCTCTATCACACATGCTCTCTCTATCACACACACACACACACACACAGAGAGAGAGAGAGAGAGAGGGAGAGGGAGAGGGAGAGCTGCTTGGCACACACCCCAGCCACTCCTTTCACAAGCCAGGCAACCTCTGCCATGGTAGTGGCACTAACAGTCAGACCCTTCCAGGTCTCGTGGGGTTGCTGGCTGATTTGAAAGAGAGGTGACTCTCTTTCCTACCTGGCCAGCATTCCTGCCAGACCCAGAAGACAGCCCCTTCCCACAAGTGGGCACTGCTGATGGTGAGGTGTTACTACAGGCCAGCAGCCCCTTCTGGGTCTGGCAGGGCTGCAGGCCAAACAAGAAAGGGAGGTCACTCTCTTTCTTCCCCAACCAGCAGCCCTACCAGGTCTGGCAGGGACTGCTAGGAGGTGGCAGCACCCCACTCCTCACCAGCAACCATAGCTGATGGATGGTAGAAGTACCTGTAGCTGATAGAGGGGGTGGCCAGAGATGGGTGAGTGGGTCTTGGGACAGATGGGAGTAGCCACCTCTGAGTTTTGTCACTCAGTATGGTTCACATCCCTGCATGTCCCTAGTGACGCACCTGGGAAGAGGAGGCGTATGAGAGATTTAAAGCAGGAGAAAAGATTAGAGCAAAGGACAAAGATGAGGAGGCAGTTCAAGAAAAGGACAGATGTAGGAATGGAAAAGAAGAAGGGCAAAGGGACAGGGACAGAAATGAAGAAAGGGATAGGAATGGGGAAAGGAGATGACAAAAAGGATGCAAGATGACATGAAAAAACAAGAACAAAGGCTGCTGGAGGTCATGAGCATGAAGAAAGAGAGATACTAGACCAGTGGTTCCCAAACTTTGGTACTCCAGATGTTTTGGACTTCTTCTCTCAGAGTTTCTAACAGTTGGCCAAGGTGGCTAGGACTTCTGGGAGATCTAGTCCAAAACACTTGGATTCCCAATGTTTGGGAACCATTGGGCTAGACAGAGGTGTAATGGGTTGGAATAAGAGACCTTTGAGGCCAGAGGTGAGGGAGAATTCTTGAAGAGAGGAGGGAGGACCAGTCTTGAATCTACAGCTAGCTCAGTTAGTGAGAAGTCAGAGAGCTCAGAGAACTGTCTTATTGGAGGAGCTGAGAAAGAAGGAAAGGAGAAGGAAGACATTAAACTTGGGGGGATTCCCGAGAGAGAGAGAGAGAGAGAGAGAGAGAGAGAGAGAGAGAGACTGTTCCTACTTAGCCACTTTTCACCCATAAAATAAAGCCTATGCCACAGATCTGATTTTTAAAAAAATTCTGAGTACACCTCAGTTCTGTACCTTATAAGGTGAGGTTTAAATGACATATGTGGTAAGGTTTAAATGGCCCACTTTTAGCTCAGAATGTGTTCTGCTTACTCTTTATATAAAGCTAAATGTAGAATGTTCTCAAACTTTTAACTCTCTTTTCTGTTCCTTGATCAAGTGCAAATTTGCAATGAAAGATAAAATATCCCCAGAACTGAACAGGTTATCATAAAAACAAGACAACAAACCACACACATCTGTTGAGGCTTTTAAGAGAAAAAGAACACTCTCACACCAATAATAACACTTTTCACATTTCAGGTGAGTATGCTCAGTACCTAGCTTGCGTCTCAAATGTTATGCCTTTGATTATCTCATTTTTCCTGATATTTAGCAATTAAAAAGGACCCTGAAACACATTTGTTCTCTTTCGTCTCATTCAAAGAAAAGGTTAGTAATTGAAATCTTGCATTTTCAACTTGAAGCTAGCTTGGGCAGTATATTAAATTACACAACACTGATTGCTGTGTCATCATTCTTGGTTTCCTATCCAATTCCTTCTGTCTACATGGTATATGTACTGATTCACTAACTTGGTGACTTTCACATCAGTCTATTGCACTGCGTAAGAATTCACCCATTCAGGCAGTTGGCAAGAAGATAGGCTACTTCTGATGAAGTCTGCGTGTCACTTCAAGATGGATTTAGAGTATGAGTCTATACATTACTCAGATCCTTCCTGGAATCCCACTTGTTGTCAAGTAATGCTGTGATAGATTGTACTATGGGTAGTTACACATGGATAAATCTGTGGACATTAGTTGGCACCTGGTTGCAGTAAGTCTGTTCTGTGACAAAGGTTAAGAGTTGTTTGATGAGAGAAGCAAAATGCTCATTTCAGTGCTAAATGAATAGTACTAGTAAAATGCCCTATTATTGTCATCAGTGCTGTCTATGTGAGAGTGAAAGGTTTATATATAGTGTGGAGCTGGATTTATTTTTTAATGTTTGTGAGTCTCAGAGATAGAGAGAGAGAGCTGCACCTCTGCATCTGTGGGCACTTGTGAATCTGTGGGCACTCCTTTTTAAAAGTGAGGACAGATTTTGTCCCCACCAAACATATACATTAATAGTTTACATATACAGTACATCTCTGAAGATGCCAGCCACAGATGCTGGCGAAACATCAGGAATAAACTCTTCTAGAACATGGCCACATAGCCCGAAAAACCCACCAGAAACTATGGATGCCGGCCATGAAAGCCTTTGACTTCACATATACATTAATGTCTCATTTTATTTTTAACTCTGTCATCTTAGAAGCACTATTAAAGGATAGTCAGGGACACTGTTAAGGCTGGAGCTGAAATTTCTGCCCCATTGATTCCTGCACTTGAAAAGCAAGCTTTCTTCTTTCTGTATCTACCATCCTATATTTGTGCACTTGGACTACCTCCCTCCCTCCCTCCCTCTCTCTTCCTCTCTCTCTCTCTCTCTCACACACACACACACAGAAAGAGAGAATGAGAGAGAGGGAGAGAGAGAGAGAGAGAACTATCTAGCAGAGGAAAACATGAAGAAAGGGGTTTTCTTTTTCGTAGCAGGTACAAATAAATAAAGAGCTAGATTAATAGATAAATAGAATGAATGAATGAATGAATATATATATATATATATATATATATATATATATATATATATATATATGATAAAACTTGAAACCATGCCATCCCACTCTACCTCATCTCACAACTTCATGAAATGATGGAAGGAAACCTCGTGTTAATACAAAACGATATAACAAACTGAAAAGAAAAGGCACAATCCTATGTCTTTTAATTAGCTCATAACCTTTCCCCAAGTACAGGTTGGAAAATCTCTTGTGAAACTTGTACAATGATTCAAAGGCATACCTATCGGTCCCTCCTTCTCCCCATTGGATGTTTCCAAAGAAAATGAGACTGTTTAGGTTTTTAAATATTTTATTTATTTTTTATTTTGTTTCTTTTTCTTTCTTTCCTTTCATAACATGCTTAGTGTTTCTTCAATGGACGTTCATCGGATTCATGGTTCCAGTAGATTAGATGGTGCTGAGTGGCTGCTTCATCTTGTGAAGTAGCCAAACTAGTCTGAATATCTATATCTGCTCAGAGTTGAGCCAAATCCAGTTCACATCCAGAATAAGCAACAATAAAGACAACTGGTTATCTTTTGCTATAGTAGCAGGAAAAGACATTGACAATCCTACAACTCAAGATTGTAGAACATTGACAGTCCTACCACTCAAACCCGATATGTTTCAGAAGTGGAGGTGATCCATGCTGTACCATTTGCCAGTGAAGCCCACCCACATCCACTTACCATAAAGAAGATGTGCTGCATTCTGTAAGTTCAAGTAATCTAGCGTCACATCAAATGACCTTCTGGATGTGCCACTGGGACCTCTGTTGGGTCATTTTTCAGGAGTCAGAACAGCTAAATCCTCCACTATGACATGCATGTGGCACTCATTAAGACTATCATAAAAGCCTGGGACGTTTCACAAAATCTACTAGCTAGAGCTCATTCATAATACCAAACAGAGGAAAATACCAAATAAATTGGCCAGAATTATTAAAAAATGAGACTTGACAAACATGCTGTCCTTAACACAACAAGCCATTTCAGAATTAGTTGTCCGTAAGAAGGAGGTATTTCCACATGTATGCCAAAATGTACTTGACCACATCACTTTTCCTTGAGTAGTGAATACCTGACATCTTGCCACTTCCCCTGGCCTCAAAGTAAATGAAACTTGAAATGCACAGAGTATGAAAACAAATAACTGATAGATTTTTAAAATAAAAAAACATCAAAAGCTCAACACATTTAAAATGATTTTCATATTTTGCTTTCTTTGGGGTTGTGGAAAGATGTTGCTTCCCACAAGGAACACTCTTTCCATATTAATAAAGTTACCTTTTTGAGGACCCATGCTTCTGGAACAAATAGGATAATTTCAGAGTCTGCCTTCTCTCTCATAACACAAGTCTGTTTAAAAATGGTGGCAAAGTCTGCTTTATGAGGAAATGAGAGAGGGTTCCAAAACATGCTTTAATTTATTTTTATACCAAATATAATTAAATGAACATTATATATATATATATATATATATATAATTTTCTGTGCAGAGGTTCTTCTATTTATATATATTAAAAAGGAGCCATTTCATGAGATTTTTTGGAATGAGCTCTCGCTAACAATACAGTCACTATTTTGTTGAAACTTGATCAACGTTCTTGGATAATTTGGGATACTGTAACAATATTTTTGTGATGGAAAGGAGAAAAAGCACAACCACCAGTCTATGAATGGAAAAAATGAAAAATGGTCACTGTGGCAGCTCAAACAGGACATGGAAAAACTGTTTCCAAATATTATTGATTTCACAAATTATAGAAATACAGGAGAGAGAGAGAGAGAGAGACATGTGTGCATGCTACCTACATGCAATGAGTAATATGGGGTATGCCAAAAATGAAACAAACTGCATTAGTCAGGACCAGAAATACAGTAGGAAAGACTAATAAAATAAATGGGGGAAGTGGGGAGGAGGGAGAGAAAAGCTTGCACAGAAAGTAGGGCACGGGGGTCCCTGCTGTACCTTTTTAATGAAGTCTCATCCATTTGATGGCTCCTGGCCCCATTCTTCGACACTTCCACAAAAATGTCACATTCTTTAGGGGGGTAAAGTGTGGAATGTGCCTTAACCACATCAAGTACACCATTTTACAGTTCAAGTTCAATTAATTAAGCCTCTATTCTTCATGCATGACTGGCCATCTCTCACTTACACACCAGTGGCGTAGCTCGAAGGGGGCAAGTCAGGAAGCCAGTAATAAATATGCGCACACACATGTACACACACATATACACACATTCTCTCTCTCTCTCTCTCTCTCTCTCTCTCTCTCTAATTGCTTTTTATTTAATTTAATTTTTAAAACACACCCAGTATTTTTGTTGTAGATGCTAAAATGCCTCCAAAGAGGTCACATACAATGTGGGTTTGCAAATGAGGAACAGTGTTTTACTATGTCCCAATAAGATCTGCTTTTGAGGGGTGGGGGATGAATGGCTTTAATTAAAACAAAGGGCAACCTTTTATGCATGAAGAAATATTAGATTCACCATACTGAGGCAAGGAGGAAGGGAGGTAGACTCAAGAAAATGAGAATGGAAACTTTATGCAACAGCTGTAAGAAAGAAGGGGGTATATTAATAGAACTGGAATGTATGTGTGAGTTGGAAACATAGAAAAGTCACTCTTAAAATTAAAAATGCTGAGAGTGTTAATTATCTGTGGAAGAAGTCAAAGAAAGAAGTGTCCTCTGTCTTTAGGCCCTCCCATCGATATTTCTCTTAATAGGTTTATTGTTTATTAATGGTGGGGGGAAATGAAATTTCATTTCTTAGCATTTTCTTCTTAATATGGCACAAAGAAATTTGGGCAAACTTGACAGAGTCTAAGTGCAACAAGGAGTCCAATTGCCCTGACTACCTGTTTGCCTCTGTGTTCAATGAATATCCAAAGTTGGACTACATCATGTCATAAAATTCAACTCTGAAAAAATTATGTGTATCATAGATCTATTCAATGTGTCAGATTTTAATATTTTACTTACCTCATTCCTATGGAAACATTAGGCACATGTATGGATATCTAAAGCCATATTTTCACACCCACGTTTTCTGTATATAACCTTGTATAGAGCAAGCACTAGAGATAATTAAGGATATTATGAGTAAGGATAAGAAAGCTACTATGAATGAAAAACTCTGAGTTCCAGAATTGCTCGTACTTATAGTGGACCCTTGAAAAGAGAAGGTCCCCAGGATTAGAGGCACAACTTAGTCGAGATCCAACCAACATATGTTTGCTTATAATTCCTGTAGCTTTTGTGCTGGAATGAGAAAGTGTAATGGCAACTACAATGCCCAAAATTACACCTTGCAATTATTTTGGCAGAGTATAATCATGCTCCCTTCTTTACCACCGGATCTCAGCTACTGTTCCCAACACACTAGATAAGAAGAAAAACAGGATACTCTTTTTGTGAGATTATTGGGCACAGTGTAAACTTGGATGGAAGGTTAGTTTGTTTCTAGATGCTGTCATATCCATGGAGGCAAGTCATTGGAGGATGGGCAGTAGCAGCAATGGAAACATGGTGACAGTGCCCCCTGCTCCTGGTGCTGCTACTACCAGCCTACCAGCAAGCTAAAGAGATGTGCAAAATTGAGAAGGAAGGATGAAACAGTAAATAACATTAATAGCATATTATTAATGTATTTTTCAAAGTAATTAGTATCAAGTAGCATGTTAATTTCTAAAACTGTTGAATGGCACAAATGCATAAACATTTTAAAAACGATGTCTCAGACTCTGATTCCAGATCAGATAGTTTCCCAATCCTTAGCCCTGTCATCTTGCCTGGTACACAGCATTTTAATCAGTATAAAATATAATGATTTCTTTGGAATGGTTTATTGAATCACAGTGGTGTAATGGAACAAATATTGGCCATGAATTGTTGGAGCCTGGGTTCAAATCCTTACTGTGCCATGAAACATAATGGAAGTCCCCAGGCAAGTCAATATTTCTGCATCTAATGAGGTTACTATGAAGATAATATGAATTAAATAAACCTATGCATGCTTCCCTGAGGACCTTGGTCATAGGGTTGAATATAAATGTGATATGTATCACATCAGCAGAGCACTAAAATATCCGGAAATATGCAAGCATTAATACGTTGGCAGCTTTATTTCAACTCCAATATGGAATGAATTAAAGAATTAAGGCCAGGTTTATAACCTTCTGAATGGTATCTCAAATGATCCAATGCATTCTTTTGTAGAGAAGTTTTGGTCTTATGGTTCTTGAACTGCAACTTCTTCCCTGGTGCTACATGTCATATCCGTTTTGAAATGGAGAAGGCTTTCAAAAGCAGGCTGTGATAAGGCACTCATGGAGAGGCAGGGGATATCTATGATTCAAAGGAGGGGATCTTTTTTAAAAGGCAAAAATACTACTGAGCATACCTGAAGTAGCTATTTGGAATCCAACTCAAATAGTTTCCTATCTTACCTGTGACAAAAACAGAGAGAACTAGGGTGCGGATATTTTGCCATTTTTCTCCTAAACAATAAATCAGGAAAATCAAGATGTAACATTTCTAAAGGATAGGGAAATTATGTTGGACTACATACTCCAGAACACCCCTGGCAGCATGGACACAGGCTGACTGAGGGATTCTGGGGCTTATGTCCAAAAATTACTTTGCTGAGCTCTGATTTCCTACATGAGCATCAAAACAAATGGCGGTTGCATCTTTATTATTCCTGATTGACAGCCACCTTACAGACTTTACAAACATTCCGGCCACCACCGTTTTCCTTTGCCTGAATTTCTCTGTTACTTGATAAGATGTCTGTGCATGCAATATCTCTTTTTAGTGACACTTGCACATTTTAGTAACATAGGTACATTTTTGGCACCAGTGAAAACCCATTCCTGTGGTATAGAGGTACATTAGTAATAATAGAAGTAATATTTCTCCATTGCAAGTGTATGTTTCTCTGTGTTACACAAGACAGAAGCACCAAGCGGGGAGAAAATATCCAAGCTTGCAAAGCCAGCCATCATCGGGATCTATGTAGTTACTTGTCCACTTTAACAAGTCCTTTAGAAGGAAAGTGATTAATACTGAAATAGGAACACAGCCTCTTTTAGTAGTTTTCTTCTATTTTCAAGCATAGCCCCAAAGTGATTAAGCTGATTTAATAAGGTAGCCATCCTTACAACATTGCACAGTTCTCTGTCCCAAGTAGTTCACTTCTTATTGCTTCTTTCTCTGTTTCTTCTCTAGGGAGTTGTGGGGGTTGGGGAGGGAATGAAAGAAAAACAGATTACTGTAAATTTTGGCTGGGAATCCAATTTGCATCATTTTCTTAGAAGTCACATGATTTGGATTTCCTCTTGTTTATGATAGATTGAAAATGCCTTCCAGATGTTTTTAATTATCAAGAAAACAATTAGGAGGACAAAATGAACCTTAATAAAATTTCCTCTCTCTTTTTTTAAACTCACGATATTTGAAATAGCCAACAAATTGACATACTGCAGCTACCTTATCAAACTGCCACATACATCTAAGTATGAACTTGATATGGCAGGGTCAGAGTTTGACTAAGAAAACCGGCGTTTTTGAGGGCAGAGCAAACCAAAGGAGAAAGTACTTTCAGTTCCTGTTTCCAAGTGAGATCATCATCAATCCCAGCCCCTTTCTATTAATTGGGTCTGCTTATACTTCCTACATCAACATAAACACTGTTCTCAACTGTATTGTTAAGTTGAAGGGAACAGCCTGTTGACATGGTGCACTTCTAAAGTTTGGAGGCAGGGATGTGAAAGAGAAAGTGAAAATAAAAAGAAAGATGACATTTAGCTGCTGCTCTGGGGTGCTGACGCTGGGCTGTGGGAAGAGCTTTTCATGCACCAGTGCTGGACCTACGCCAAGTGATTTGCTATGCTTGGAGCAGAAAGAAAACACAATAAAGGCAAAAAGGACAGCTGATGAATTTCCAGGACCATACACATAGGGGCAAGACTGTAAGCCTAAAAAGACATTTATCAGGCACTGAAGGAAGTTGGCAATGGACACTGGTTACGAACCTTTAAAAATCTACTCCGACCCAGCCCCTCTTATCAATGCAGGTAATGCTCTGTTCTTCATAATTTAGAGCTCTGATACAAGCTGTATGTATTTGATGGGAGGATAAGTAGACAGAAACCACAGGAAACTGATGTGGTAATGCTTGCGCTTGTGTTGTGTTTCATGGATCACGGTGTTTCCTTCTTTTGACATGGCTAGCAAAAAGAGGGCCTTACTGTTGAATCCTCTGCGTATCTAATCTGAGTCACAGCTAGTTTGATGGAACCTCTTCCCAAATAACAATGCACTGCCTGAAACACAGGTAGAAGATGAAACAGGCTTGTTCAGTGGAGGATATTAATTTATTAGCTGTTTGTAGGGCTGATTGTCAAATTGTTCTCAAATTCAGATATTTGTTGAACAGCCATGATACCTCTCTGAAAGACCTGCTCCCGCTATTGATCTTCCAATGTAAAGTACTGTGACAGTTGAGGAGTCATGGGGTGTATTCTAGAAGGTACTCTGGGTTCACATGAGACAGAGATTGATATTTCATGGTGTGAAGCAGCATGTGTACTCCAAATTGGGATATAAAGAATACTTAATATACAGTCGGCCCTTCTTATACACGGATTTTTTATACATGGATTCAAGAATACATGGTTTGATTTTTTTTAAAAAAAAAAGTATAAATTTCAAATATCAAACCTTGATTTTCCATTTTTATAAAGGACACCATTTTGCTATGTCATTATATTTAGTGGGACTTGAGCATACACGGATTTTGTTATACACGGGGGATCTTGGAACTAAACCCCAGCGTATAACAAGGGTCCACTGTATATGTATTCAGAAATGTTAGAAAAACATGTTTTTTGAGTGCAGAGAAATCCAGATGATAAGAATTCTGAACTGATCAGAATCTGTGCAGCTTGGGACCTATTATGTGCAAAACTCATACATAGTTATTTTATGCAGAAAACCAAATTCTTCTACATTTCTGTACAGAAAATTTTATTTCCTTTGCAAAAAATGCTGGGTTTTATGTAAAACAATGGATCTAATTGAATGATTCTCATTTTGGTATAAAATAATCATATTCCACCAAATGACTGAGGGCTTCACAGGCCACATCCTTTTTGATCAGCACTGGGACCTAAATAAGCCATAGTTGTTATGTACAACTATTCCACATTATTGTGTTTTCTAAAATTCATTACATTCAAAATGACTACATATCTTGTATCCTGGTTTCTCCAAATCTTAAGTACAGTTTACACTGTACATAGAAGGCACTTCCATATCATTTGCACTTTGACAAGCTATTTCTCTGGTACAGTACTTCAGCAATGGAAACTGTTTGGCCCTGGGGCGACCTGGAGCCTGTGGTACCACACTATGTTTTTTACAGGGTCCCATGCATCACCAAACATGAAGTCACTAGTTTAGTATATTGTGGGAATGCTGAGGATGTCATTTATCTGAATTGCAACAAAGTATTTGATAAGTTCCTCTATAATAAATTGTTCAAAATGGCAGCTGGAAATGACATTACATGACTTTTGACATAACAAAAAGCAATGGTACAACTTACCAGGGGATGGAGTAATCCCTCTGTCCCCTCTACAGACTGCTCAAGTAAAATATTATCTTCCAGGTATACCTCTTAAAATGTCATTCAGGTTTCTTTACAGCATAAAATTACACAGCAATAGACTGACAGCGCACAGAAACACACACATTTATACATGTATGAATGTCTGTGCATCTGCAAATGCATGCATACAGAGACACATACATAATAATACACTTGCAGTAGCTGTTTCAGGCCTCAGAAATGAATTGAAGTCCTTGCAAGCCAAGAAACTAATAGATGCCAAGAAAAGCATGAGGTAAAACTTGTATACAGTTGCAAAATGGAATAACTCTGAAGGAAATTATGCTATTCTAGTAGAGAAATAAAAACAGGATAGGCATTTGTTTCTTTTTTAAAAGGTTTACAAAAATGAGAATGATTGGCTTGCCACTCCAAAGCAATACCATGAGACAAAAAAACAGCAATGGTGGATTACACCTGTATTTCAGCATGTCTATGAATCATAGTTCCATAATCATGAGCCTCTTATGAAAGAAAGAAAGAAAGAAAGAAAGAAAGAAAGAAAGAAAGAAAGAAAGTGCTGCAAAGCATGTTGGGAGACAAGTTTACAGTTATTTGTGCCATAGGCATAATAAAATACTTGAGTCTCATCCCACCCATGGCGAAGTGAGAAATTAACAGCATGCTGGCATTTAAAGATTACTTAAGAAAGCAAAATAATTGGTTCTGATCTTTTCTGGTTGGCATCATGATATTCTAATTGGCAGCCACTCCACTGGGGATGTGCATGCTGCTATCTCAGAGAAGACCAGAACCAGCTCTTGAATACCACAGTTTCTAAGTGCTGGATTTTGAAATTCTGAAGTCACCTGCAAAGCAGATGTGAGTGCTATGCCTTATTATGGACAATGGGAGGTGTAGGACAAAAAAGGTAACTTCCTAAGCTCTGCAATAGCCATAAAATGTACTAAGAAGCTCACTGTTTATATTTTCTTTTGTTTCTTCTATCTGTTTGTAGTACAAAGTGGTGGAGTAACATTTCCAGTGACTGAGTTCTTGGTTTCCCTCAGCAAAGCAGCTGTGTTAATACCATATGTGCTAGACAACAGAGGTGGCAGATAATTTTATCTCTCTTCTCCTTTGATAAATAAAATTCACAAATGTCTCAGGATGGAAAGAGTGTGAGATTTATTTATTTTTTTAAAAAAAAGCATGGGAGAAACTGATGATAGATTTTTCCCCCACCCAAGTACTTAAGTTTGAGTGCTTGGTTGTTAAAAATCTCACTTGAATCCTAGTGTACTCAGCCATACCAGTTATGGTTGCACTCCCCCAAAGATGCACATTAAGTTTGGGTACACTCCTGGACTCCTGTGAAAATAAAATTGTGTGAAAAACCTGTGATGTTTTGCACAAGTTTGTGTGCTAAACCCCAACATTTTTGTTTCACCCCAGAAAGTCCCCAAAATGAAGAAAATCTCATGGGGTGTTACAATGGGGATGTCTTGGTATTGTCGTCCCTCCAAATTCGTGGCTTTCGAACGCACAGTTTTGATTATTCATGAGGTTACTACCTCCCCCTCCTCACTCCCTCACTCCTCCCTCCCCCTGCCTCCTTACCACCTTCTTTTGTCCCCCCCCCCGGTCCTATGTTTGCCTTGGGAGCTGGGAGGGGGCCTTCCCTCAGTCTGGGGGGGGAGTGATCCAGGGTGTGTGGGCCACCAGGGCCTAGAATCTGCACACCATCAGCCGTCTGATCCAGCCCCAGGGTGACTGGACCAAGATAGTGAGCAAGCTGGGAGACCCTCTGCTTCCTCTCCCAGCCCCATTGCCTTGGAGCGGCTCAACTGATCCAGCCTCAGGGCAATGGCGCCAAGAGGGAAAGCAAGCAAGCAGCCTTTAGCCATAGCAGAGAGGGTGGGGCATGCACCCAGCAGGAAGAGAGATCACCATGATGGCCAGCCAGCAGGGTGTAGATTACAGGCCCTGGTGGCCCCAACACATCCTGGCTCACTCCCCCCAGACTGAGGGAAGGCCCCCTCCCAGCCCTCAAGGCAAAGCTAAGCCTGGGGGGGAGAAGGAGGTAAGGAGGGAGGGGAGGGAGGGGATAGAAAGGAGCACAGGGGAGGGAGAGAGAGAGGAGGAGGGACTTGAATATCTGTGAAATTTCAAATTACCAAGGGGTCCCAAAATGGATCCCCCGTGAATTCGGAGGAGGACCATATTTCAAAACATTCTTTATTTTTAGGAAGAAGAACGTTTGTGAGTGTTCTTTACATCCTTTGTCTGGTTGGTGTCTGTATTTTGAAGAGTAGACCCTGTCCTTTATCTGAGGGAGAAAAATATATGGGATTAGAGGGTTTTTCCCCAAGCTTAGAAGTAACTAGTTATGAATAATTCATCTTAGTTACCTGTTTGTTAGTAGCTAAGGCTTAACTAAGACATGTTATGATAGTAACATGTTGCAGGACAGTCACTTCCTTTGAACAATAACTAACTATGTGTTTTAGGTACTTCTTATAAGTACAGTTTGGTCCCACTAAAAAGTGGCTTACTTGTTGGTTCATGCTGTGGTTTGTACTGCTTTTTAAAAACTGTAATAAGTCAATAAGTCTTTTCTCATAGTGTATATAAGAAGAAATTTGCTTCCCAGAGAAAATAAACATTATAAATATTTTTAAATGGGAGAAGGGGGATGCAATCATGTTTTCAAGTATTATTCTCATGTTCATTGCAGCTGATAGCCATAAAAAAAAAAGCAAATGTAAAGCTGAAGTAGTAAACTGGAAGTAGTGAATCGAGTATTGATAATCCTTCCCCTGCCTTGGGAAATGGGTGAGATGGTCTATGGCAAACCATGTATTTGCATTGCATGTCATAATTCCAGTGTGTGAGATAGCGTAAGGTCTTTTGGCTGAGCTGCTTGTGGGAGTAACATCATTCTTTCCCCAACGCAATTCCTGTTGCCCCAGAGAATAGGGGCAGGGAGGCATTTGTGGAATATTTACTAGCTAGGTCATCCATCAAAGAATATTTATTTGTTCATTAATTTATTTTATGATTGTTGCACAGGTTATTTGGTGCAGCATTCTACTGATCACTCTTTGTTCAGAGTTTACAAACCATGACTTGATGGGCAGTGTATCTCTGCTCCCCCCCACCCAACGTGTTGAGATTACTCTCCTACTAATTGGGCAAAGAAATTGGAAAAGCAGAGTTTAATTCATTTCTGACTGAGGCCATAATTCTGATAATGTTTGCAACTTTTTACTCTCTCCTTTTTTTTAAAAAAAGTATCAATTGGACATATCTTCATCCCAAATTGTTATCATCTCCTCCTTTCCATCAATTTGAAGTAAAATGAAGGACAAAATGTTCCATGAAAGTCAGCTTTGATTTTCTCATCAGTAGATGCCAAAGGTTATTAGACAATTAGAAATTTTACTGAATTGGCCATAGTTCAGTTCTGAAACATATATTTTGCATATACATAATATCTTCCTTCTCTTGCTGTATGACTGGGAT
Source organism: Sceloporus undulatus (assembly GCF_019175285.1). NCBI lineage: Eukaryota > Metazoa > Chordata > Lepidosauria > Squamata > Phrynosomatidae > Sceloporus > Sceloporus undulatus. The sequence continues at coordinate 103,492,330 of NC_056525.1, read as the reverse complement.
ATCTGTCTCTAACAAAATTCAAAACCCACAAAAGAGCTATACTGTACTTATATCAGCCAACCAAAATGCAGAAAAGGCATCATGCAAGTTTTCAAAGCTTCAGTGGTGTTTTCATTGGGGAGAGATGTTAAATATTATACAAGAGAAAAAGGGTGAAGATATTTGAGTCACAGTCTACCTACATTCTGTCTGACATGTTCTATTTTCAGTTAAGATGGAATTGAGGGGTTTCATTGCAGGCAGAGGCCACTTCTTCTTGGCCATGTGAGGACCAGGGGCAAAGGGCAATAAATGACAGGTAATAAATTTCAACCATTAGCAACAGAAAAGTAACTTCCCTTGAGACCCACCTGTCCTGTCCTATGTGAAGCTAATTGCTTCTTTCATAGGCAGAGAACATTGACATTCTTGAGGAGTCTCAGTATTGTTATATCTGGAAAAACATTTATGTGCCGTATGGGTAAAACTCTATCAACAGGTGACCTTATTCACTGCCAGCCACTGGAAGACCATCCAGTAATTGAGCTAGCTTCCCTTTGAGTCTGATATCCTAATCAAGACAGTGTAAAAGGGCCAATTATTGAAAGGAATTAGGGATGCAATTCTTCACTAATTTTGGTCTCACAGGAAGCAAACAGTAATTTGAACTATTTTTTCCCACTTCAAAAAGGTCTTTGAAAATTGCACTGTAGCTTTGCAATTCCACTTTAATAGCGGTGGTTTCATACTATGGAATTTGGAGAATTTGCAGTTTAGGGAGGGTCACTTAGAATTCCCAGCCAGAGAACGTTAGTGCCTTACTGAAATACAAATCACAGGATTCCATAAGATGCAGTCATGGTGCTTAAAATTGGAATCATAGTGTTACAACTGTGTAGTTTAAAAGAGCCCTTAACTACAGATTTGTAACAAATTTATAGGTTCACATTTCAGTTGAAACTTACCAAATGTATGGTTCTCAAACTTAAACTTGAACCTAAATGAAGACTAGCCATGAAGTCTGAATAGTTCCAATGTTTGTGATGCAGTTCACCTGAAAGAAACTGATCTTGACAGAATTCCTAATCTCCCATCTTAAAATGGAAGATCCATGCTCAATGGAAGTTCTTTTGATGGCTCTATATAGATTAAAGTTGGTATTCAATGTTGCACTAACAGAAAAAGTACAAGATTTATCATTTTTCCATGGGCATTTCTGCAAACAATAATGAAAGAACTAGCAAAAGTAATACAGGGGTACCCCGGGTTACGAATTTAATTCGTTCCGCCGCCGCTTTCGTAACCCGAAAGGCTTTCGCAAGCCGAAAACCCATAGGCACTAATGGGGAAAAGCCGCGATTTGGTGCGAAAAAGCGCCGAAAAGCACCAAAATTTCTTTCGTAACCCGAAATAACCTTCGTAACCCGGAACAGTTTTTTTCAATTGATTTTTTTCGTAACCCGGAAATTTCGTAAGGCGGCGCATTCGTATCCCGGGGTACCACTGTAAAAGCTCACTGTTAGTGAAAGGAGGACATGATGAGCTGTGCAACAGCTTGCACTAGTGGAATCGGAGTCATAGGTCTAGCAAGAATGAAAATAGGTTTTGCACGTGTAGTAGACATGTAGCAGAATGATCGGATGCAGTTCTAAAATGTGAAACAAGGGCCCAGTACAGACAGGCAAAAATATAGCTACTTCGGGTCACTTTGGAGCTATGCTGTTTAAGTGATGCACGCATCCTAACAGTCTGGAAGATGTGCCAAAGCCACGCTCCATTTCTTAGGACTGGAGCATGGCTTTGGCACAGCTTCTGGACTGTTAGGATGCGTACATCACTTAAACACCATATTTTGGCCTATCTGTACAGGGCCATAGGGACTGAACAGACCGGCAAAAAGAGCCAGCATCTCAGTGGCTTGGGGATGTGATGGATGCACAATGCACACACCCCAAGCTTCCGGGAGGCCACCATGAAGCATTGTGGCATTTCAGTGGCATGGCATCTAGACACTGCATGCTGCTGAAATGCAGAAAAGCAGCGAAGATGCCTTTTTCCTGGTGAAAAAAAAAAAAAAAAAAAAGCAGCATTTTGTCATTTCTTTTTGCACTGGGAAAATGCTGGGTTGGGGTGCAGTTTCCGTGGCCCCAATCTGGTGCTCAAAGGGGAGGCGGCAAGCCGCTCCTTCGGGGCAGTATGTTTTGCCCCTTAGTGAGCCATCCAGATGTAGGGCAGCTCTGAGAGGCAGTATGAAATAAGTGAGGTGGCACAGTTGAGTGAGTAAAGAACTGGGGAGGAGGAGTTGGTGATGAAGTGTCTTTGGGTGGGTCTACATCACCCATAATACTCTGGGCTACTCCTTGAGTATTATAGCCCTAAAGCTGTCCCAAATTCCAGCCATTACCCCTGTGTTCCAGAGGGCAACTGTCTACCCATATCTCCTGCCATGCCACCTGGTACCAGCACCACTGATGTAAGTCTCTCCCTCAAAGGCTGAAAAGGAGGAACCCAACATTAGACTCATAGACTGATCACATTTTTAAGGCACATTTTAAAGTACGAATGGCCTAGATTCAATGTGCTTGAAGTATAAAACATTGTTTATTTGATAAACCTTTTCTGTTACTGTTTTTACATCAATGTCTGCCAGCTGAGGGTTTGGGGGGGAAACAGTTACACCTATATACACCTGAACTCAAATAGCACACATTTGCGACCAAGGGTTGTAGTCACCCTAGAGTCCCCAAATTTTAAACCCAAAGAGTGGTTTAAAAAAAAAGTAGAGGCAAGATGAGGGGCAGGACTCAGGCTTGGCATCTGCATGAGCACTCTGGTAGATGTGATCTATCTCCTGCACTTGAGATTCTTCCCCTTCTTTCTCATTCTAGAAAGATCCAGAAACTGAAGGAATAAATACACCAAGGATAATGTTACTCTCCTTTGAGAGATATCATTTGTTCGATAGAGTAGTTCTACGTTAGCCATGTTCACAGGTTCCCAGTAGTACTCTACAATGATGTTCAGTTTGACAACTCAACAATGTGCTTCAAAACATGATTTGGCCATCATTATGGTTCTCACACTTCCTTTTCTTACCCACAGTCCTCTCTTAATGGATTAAAATACTCAGACTTCAGCATGTTATTTATTATGTTGTCATTTCCTAATTCCCATATCAAATGATTGGCTGCAAGAAAAAAAGAGCTATTAAATTCCTAAGTGAAGTGCCCTTCTAATGCAACCCATCATCTCTCGTAGTGTTAAAAGTGGTAACTCAATCCACTGATGATTTCTTTCTCTAATATAGTTCCCTTCCTCTTGCCCTTGTGAGATAGGTGAGAAGGGTAATCATCCTTCCCATTCTAAAATAAATAAATAAATAAATAAATAAATAAATCTTCTATTCTTATAAAGTTGAATCCCATCCCAGTTGGCGGTTCCTAAATTTCAGACACCAAATATGAGTTCTGCTCTATTGAATCAATCATTCTGGAAAATTTCTGTCAGAAGAAAATCTTTCATTGGTAATAAGATTTTCCTGTGGGTTTTTAGAGACTACATGTGTATTATATGAAAAGTGAACATTCTGATAAATGTAACCATCATGAAGACAATATGAAGCCATCACTAGTGCTTCTTCTACTGGGCTGGCTTTGGCATGAGGCAGAGGGCAGCTGCTGCTTTAGGCAGTAGATTTTAGCATGTTATTTAAATTTTAAAATTGACTTGCTTTTTTATTCTGTTTTGTGAATGTGGTGATCTGGAATTGTAAAACTGATGTTACCTCAAGTTGGAAATGGACAGCAGAGTTCAACATGAAAGAATCAAGTTTAACATAACATTATTTGAAATTTCTCAGAATTGAAAACTTCTTTGGTAAAATCTCATGCTTGACCGAAAAGTACTGTTGTTTGTTAGTTTATTGAAAAATATCATTCCTGACATTTACACTAACAGCCTAAATTAGCTTGGGGCCTCATTATCAGCTCTTTTTTTGGTATACTCTTGAAGTATCAGAGCATTAATGCCTTATCCAAATGTTCTTTTCCTAAATCTGGAGTGGGTGCAAGTGAAATGAACTTTTTAGTGGTGACTCCCCAGCTGTGATACAATCTTGCTAGACATTCTTCCTTGACACTTGTTAAAGTGTCCTTCCAGAGTTGTGTGCAAATCTATTTATTCTCCTAGACAAGTGATATTCAGACTTTTTACCCTTGGAATTTCCTTTACATCTACATAGGGACATCCAACTCAATATGTTGTTGTTGTTGTTGTTGTTATTGTTGTGTGCTTATAAGCAATTCCTGACTTATGATGACCCTAAGGTGACCCTATCATGGGATTTATTTATTTATTTATTTATTGGCAAGATTTGTTCAGAGGAGATTTAGCTTTGCCTTTCCCTGAGGCTGAGAGCATGTGACTTGCCCAAGGTCACCCAATGGGTTTCATGGCTGAGCTGAGACCTGAATCCTGGTCTCTGACACAGTATATGAATAAAAATATTTCATTTATTTAGTGTGCATATTTTCATTTGCACATTCATGTATATTCATATTTTAACATTTTATAAGGAAATAACATCATTCAAATTAGAATGGATTTATTTCAGTAAATTCAATATTTAATTCAATGCATGTGTAAATTTTTCACATAACAGAGTTTGAGAAGAGAGGGATCAGAATCTCCAAGTCTCATGCCCTCCTTGAGCAACTCTCATGAACCTCTTTCCACCATTTGAGAATCATTGTCCTAGGCCTTTTAGCATCCATTTCATAACAATTTGCATTATTTAAAACATTGATTAATATTTGATTCCATGATGGGTAGAATGTGTTTCTGCCCTGTATGGCTGTTTTAGTTCTCTGCATGATAGTTCTCATGATAGTGACTGGGATTATGCTTTCTTTCCATCTGGTTTTGCATACCTTTTAATTGGATTTTAACTTAGTTGCTGATTTTAGTAGATGGTATTTAAGTTATTAAATTATTTTACATTGCTCTATTGTGCACCATACAAAGAACTTAGTTTATGGAATGAGTAATATATACATTAAATTAAAATGCATACATATATATTTTTAACAACAGCATGAAAGTAATTAGGAAGTACCACTGACATCTATTGAGATTGCTTTCATGGTATAACAGGAATTCAGTTGACTCTTTTACAGGGCTCCCACCATGTATGGTTCCAGTTTATCCAATCTGCACTAATTGAGCATTTGGTATCCATTATAATAAATAATAATAATAATTGCAAGATATATTCAGAGTACATTTGTGTGCATTCAGCTGTTCTTTTGACAGGGATGGAAAGGATATTTGAACATATTCAAAAATGGTCAAAAACATAAATATCCCTTGATGAGGAGAAACTTGAAATGATGAGAATCTCTGAAATTCAGCATTTATTGTGTCCAAAGTTTGCAGATAGGATGCATAGGAAATGGCATCTTCTGTGCAGAAATATTTTCTTTACATGCAATGTTGTTCCCTGCACCAAAAGTGCTGTTCTCTATGGGAAAATGCCACGTGCAAATTTAGCATAGAATAAGTCCCAAAATGGTAAATAATTTTCAAGAATTACAGTGTTGTTGAAGACATTCTTACAGCAGGAAGAAAATTGCTAAAATTACTGTTTGCTTTCTTTAAGAATGAAATTAGTGAAGAATTACATCCCTAAATGAACTCCCTCTGTTTCATGATTGTGTTTCATTACTAAGTTTCATGTAAGTACTGTTAGTAAGTACATTAGAACTCCTGTGCATAAAAAGAACATTTTGAACAAGCCCTAAATACAGAGCAGAGGTATAAGGAATTGGAATCACACATGGTTCCTATATATGTTTATTCAGAAGTCTCATGTTGTTTAATCGAGTTTATGTTTAAGCTGACCCTACCTTTTTTCTTTTGGATATAATTTACAGAACCTTCCAATCGGCATGATGAGGGGGTGTTTCTGAGAACTATAGCCCAAAATAGTACAGGGCACCCTTGTTTTACACGGGAGATCCATTCCAGACCCCTCTGCCTAAAATGAAAAACGCGTATGCTCGAGCTCCATTACAAGTAATGGGGCTTGTGTTCACAGCAGCACGCGGCGGCGGTGGCGGTGGCATGTGCATGCCATTGTTTCTTCCGGCGCATGGTGCCAGAAGAAGCAGCACTGCTTTCAGCGTATGTGGGTGCACTGTATTATATTTATGTATATCTCATCTTTTCACTAGATCAGCTTTAAACATAGCTTAAAACATACAATATTCAAAAATTGAAATATCATTAAACTATACATCAAATGCAAACCCATTTTTAAAAACAGCTATTAAACACTCATTAATGTTTCAAAACTCTGGGTATAGTATCTGGAATGTCTTTCATTTTAGACAGCTCAAAAGTTTAAAATCTGATGGACACAGAGGCTGATGAGCTTGGGAGGGGGGATGGGACCTGACCCATGTCATCAGACCAGAGTGGAGTCAAATTAATCCTCTTGAAATATATAGTATTTTGAAAGAAAGGGGGGTTCTTAAACTTGTCCACATAATTGTTGATTTTTTTTAAAAAAAATGCCCAAATCACAATATGAACAAGAAACGTGGAATAACCTCTTCCATGTCAAAATAACCACAATATTTTCTCTCAGCACTCTTTACTCCATTCTTCTCCTTCACTACCAAATCATCATGCTGGTTTTAAAACTCCTCTTTTGGAGTTCTAACAGAGGGAGAACTCCAGAGAAAACTGCTGACTGAAGGCAATCAGGCATTTAGACAATCAGTTCTTTAAACTCATTTAAAGCGGGACTCACAAAGAGCAAAGCAGGATTTGAATGGACTTGTCTATGTGAGGGTAGGAAGGAGTAGGATCTCAGTTGGGCCTCTTACCATATATAAAGCAGATAACTAGAGTATGCTTTCACTGATGCAAAGAATTTACTAATGTAATGGTTAAAGCTTTGGACCATGACCCTGTGAATGTGATCAGCCCCTTTTACCATCTCATCTTTCACCTTTTTGCTCTAGCAATATATATGTGGCTTTGTTGACATGCACTATTCTGTTCTTTAAGAAATAAGACATGGCCAGCATGTGTATTATTGTCAGTAAAGCATGCCTATGAGTATAATTAGGCATGAGGATCTATGCATATATCCACCAAAGGGACCTGATTAAGGCTGATAAATATATGACTTACATCTTATCTATTTTTCAGTATTTTCAGCTACCCCCCCCCCCCTTTGATAAAAATGGTATGCAAATATTACACATTCATCGCCATACATACTCAATCAATTTATTTTTTTTTATAAGTTGAAAAGGTAAACTCGAAAGGAAAAAAGTCAGAGATATTTATTTACTGATTAAGGAAGCATCTGTACTGCAGAAATAATACAGTTCGACACCACTTTAACTGCCCTGGTTCAATGCTAGGGAATTCTGGGAACTGTAGTTTTGTGTGATGTTTTGCCTTCTCTGTCAGAGAGCTCTGGTGCCACAGCAAACCACAAATACAAGGATTCCATAGGATAGAGCCATGACAGTTAATCATTTGCATTATTTAGTGTGACTCCACCTTTTTCAGATAGCCCTGAACACTGAAATGTTCTGGATGTTTCTACTTTTATATTTTTGGGTTACTGTAGTGCTTCATATACAAACATTCAGCAAAATATTGCTCTGCTCTTATAGGGACAAGGAATAATAAAGCTTTCTCAAGAATGGCCCATCTCTTCTGGTCATAAGAACATAAGAAGAAGATCACCATTGCAAGCAAAAGGACTATCTAATCCAATACTCTCTTTGGGTTTGGATCCCTGCTCAGCCACAGAAACTCACAGGAAAGTCACAATCTCTCAGCCTTGAAGGAAGGTAGTGGCAAAGCCATTCTGAATAAATTTTGTCAAGAAAAGCCTGTCCGGGGGCTGCCCATAAGATGAAGTCAACATTAAGGCACATAACAACAATAACTACAACTACAATGACAGTAAACTTTAATGTACATTCTAGAAGTAGTGGGAACATTCCTAAAGCATCTCACAAATATTATGCAAAGTGTGACAAGGGAGGAGAGCATTGAAAATGTGACACTGTATGGATAGAGATAGACCACTGAGGGAAACCAGTGGCAGAAAAAAATGTTTGCCTAATGATATGGGCAGGAGGTATCTGGGAGGAACTTTCCTGCAAACAATCTAGTGACATCAAACAAGTGCTACTCTGTTTCTAGGAAAGATAATGGAGGGGAAGAACGTACATCACCCATTCTTTGTTCTATTTCCTTTCATGTACTTTTGTACGTAAGACTTTTTAAACACTTTCCAGATCCTAAACCAGCTAACTTTTGTCATAACATACTTGCAAAATGCATATTCGAATAAAAGATGAGTAGAAGATAGGAACATGAATAAATTATGTAGCTAAGTGTGTACACACACTTGTGCAGCATACACAGTAAATTAACATGGAGATTTAAAGTTTAGCTTATGATTCCACTTTGTATAGAGGGCTGCAATCTTAAATTAAAATTCAGTTAGGAAAATCATTTGCAAAATGAGAGAATGGGATTCTTTAAGGTCTTATTAGTAAGGAACAATGAGGGTTCCTTACAAAGTGGAGGACCTTACAAATTTGAAGGTTTCCTCTGACAGATATAGCACAAAGCTTTGCTATGCATACCTATGCATAAGCCATGAAATCAAAGTTTGTTTTAACTCTGAAACATATTTTCTGTATTTCTAAAATGACATCATAGTTCCTGCTGGGCTGTTTCTATTGTTTGATCATGCACTTATTGCCCCCCTTTTTTTGGGGGGGGGGGCTTTTTTTAGTTGAAAAAAAGTCCAGCTGAAGAAGAATCCTACTTTCTTTGGAGGTTCCTTTGTAACATTTGAATTGGTGTCAAAAAACTATCAAACGTTTTCAAGTAAGCTGACGGTCCTGTGATTATTAAAAACAAACAAACAATATTTTCCATAGTATATAAGAATATTTCATATTTATCTATTTAGGAAATGTGTGTCCCATTCTACAATTTGAGTATTTTCAGGCCCTGTGTAGGGTCTAGACAAAAAGGGTCTATAAACACACTATACAGGCTTATGAAACTTTTCAAAACTTATAGCTGTGGATGGTGATAGTGGGGTGGATGTACAAGTCCCAGGCAATGATGCCGTCTTTAGTTTCTTAGACAATCTGACCCTTTGCTGTATCCTTTAAAAAGCTGAACACACCCCTGTTTTACTGATTAAACAGAATTTTTCATGTCTGACTGAGGAACTGTTTTTGTGGTTTGGATGTCCCATCAATTTTCACACATAATATTAGCAAAATGTCTGTTATGCTAGAATCATAGAGAGGGCAGGGACCCCAAGGGCCATGTAGTTCAATCCCCTTCCAGTCCAGAAATGCACAGTTAAAGCAGCCCTATTCAATCTCTATTTAAAAACTGTCAGAAAAATAGAGTCCATCACCTACCAACAGAGTCAGTTTTACTGTAAACATCTCTTATCACCAGGAAGTTCTTTCTTATATTTAGTACTTAAAGAGGAAACAGATGGGCAGGAAAGGGCAGCTTGGAGCCACTTTTTCCAAAGAGGGGTTGGGGCCACACCAACCACACATGGCCCCAATCTGCCTTGAATCCAGCCAAGAAAGGAGCAGATAAGATCCACTCCTTTTTCAGCTGGGGAAAAGCCAACTTTGCTGGTCCCACCACAGCCTGATGGCAGCTTCATGATGTTCCGGTGGCATGCGGTGTGTAAACGCCACACTGCAGAACCATCATGAAGCCACCCATATCTGGGAAGCTTCGTGATTTCTGCATTCCAGGTGGCTTCCAGGCAGCTTCTGAATGTGTGGTGTCTAAATACCACACTCCGAAGATATCCAGATGGCAGCTTAAAAGGGCAATCTGTTTGGGACCTTGATCTCCTTTCTTCTGATTTTAATTCATTTGTTTTGGGTTTGTCCTCTGGACCAGCAAAAACAAACTTGCTTCCCATTCCATAAGACAGATATTATAAGATGGCTATCATATAACCTCTTAGTCTTCTTCTCCAGCTGAAGCATATCCAGCCTTGTCAAATCTCCTCTTAAGACTTGGTTTACAGGCCATGTACAATCTCAGCCTCAGAGGAAAGCAATGACAAACCCCTTGTGGACAAATCTTGCCAAGAAAACCTCATGATAGGTTCACCTTAGGGTCACCATAAGTTGAAAAAGACTTGAAGGCCCACAACTAGGGACATCACTAAGGTGAGGGGGGCAATAGGCTATGCCCTTAGGGCAGGTGATACCATTGCTCCTTTAAAATGTGCCTTTTGGCAGAAACAGGCTGTTGCATTCCCCTGTGCCCCTTTAAAATGCTAAAGAGATGGTGTGAGTGGGGTGTGGATCAGTGGGAAAGAGAAAGGAGAGGCCCAGGTTTTTTTTTTTAAACATTTTAAAATTAAAAAATTATTTTAAAAAACTTAAAATATTTTTATTCCTTTACATTTTTCTTTAAAACCATCACATTTTACCAAATTTTCACTGTAAATACATTTAGGCTGTATGCATGATATTGTAATATAAGGTATAGTTTTGATTTTGCTAGTTGTTTACGTCACAACTGTTGTCATTATTTTCAGTAATATATGAGAATTGCAATTTATGAGTAACATTAGTACAAATACTACTACTAAGAATTTCTTACAGTGTGTTATGGATCAATGGGGGAGGGTAACACCAGGAGTGACCACACTGAGTGATGCCAACGCTAGTGCTGCCACTGCCCACAACAGCAACAACAACAGTCTTGTTTGTCTTCCTCTGGGCATATTAGAGCTTGGTGACATACTTGTTACACTGAAGTGCAAATCTATTTCAGTATACCAATACAATGGAGCTATCAAAGAACTATCAATATATCTCCAGCCAGTCCTCCTTTTCTGTGAAAAAAAACTTTTTTCTAAATGAATTTGTGCAAAGAATTAAAGCCTCTGACTGCATAGACCACGAAAAGCTATGGTTTGCGCTTACAGGAATGGGCTTGCCAGAATATCTGACTGCTCTGAGGACTTCCGGCCGGAAAGGCTGCTCGGGCTTATAGGTGGCTGGAAGTCCTACCTTTTCCTGGCCTCCTAACCAATCTGGGGGGCTGCTGGGCAGGATTTCCAGCCACAAGGGAGGTCTTGGTCCAACAAAGGTTGGGAACAGCTGCACTAGCAGAAACAAACAAAGACCTGGAGCGATTACTTCAAGGAGAAAAATGCCAAGGTTGGTTTAAAAAAAAAATGACTTCGAAAAATCTAGAAGAATTCACCCTAAACAACAAGAAAATTGAAACAGTGAAAGTAGTCCAAGCTACTATATTCTCCATCATTATGTATGCATGTGAGAGGTAGACAATGAAAAAAAGTCAATAGGAAGAAAAGAAAATATTTTAATAATGACAACAATAATAATGATAGCCCGCCCAATCAAAAGGAATCCAGGCAGGTTACAGCAATAAAAGTATAGAGAATACAATAAAATAAAATACAATAAATAAATAAAATACAATACAATACAATAAAAGAGAGTGACATGACACAACAACAACAACAACGAATTAATTATAATTTTTAAAAAGTAAAGCAAAGTTGATTCCACTCCTTTTGTTTCATGATCTGTATTGATAAATCCTGTAAAAAGGAAAATACACAAACAATAAGAGAACACATCATACAATGGGTCCTTGGTATCCACTGGGGTTTGGTTACTTGTTCCTCCTCCCTGCCATGGATAACAAAATATGGGGATCCTCAAGTCCCATTAAATACAATGGCAGAGTAAAACGGTATCTCTTACATAAAATGGGAAAAAAATGGAAGTTTGCTTGTTGGAATTTATATATTTTAAAAATATTTTCAAACCATGTTTGAATCCATGGATAAAAAAAAATCCATGGAGGGCTGACTGTATTACACTGATAATGCTTCTTTCCATTATACTGTGTTAAAAGTGTTTAACATAAGTGGCCATGACTGCTGGAAGTTGCATCAGATTGAAAAATCTTAACACTCTTCTATTCCCCATCCTGCAACAGAGAAAATATTTGTAAATTTCTCCTTCAGTATTACACCCTTCATTGTTGATAACTGCCCAAGAATAGATGAGGATATTAGCAAATATCTACTAAAATCTTTACCAGTCTTTCAAAGAAAATTGACGGAAGGAGTAGATTTTCTTGATAATCCCTTTAAAATTAAAATACAACATGGATACATTATGGTTAAGGGGCATTAAAGGTCTTACTGAAACCAGTTAAAGCTGGGGGATTCCAGGAGCAGCTGCAATCATGTAGTTAACTTCCTCAAGAAAGCTGACGTATTGCCACCATTGATGAAGGAAGCTCAAAAAGGGTTTAGAGGTCATTTGGGTTTTGGTAACATCACCTTTTTTCAATGATCATATGAACACTTTGTGATTTACGCCAATGTTTCTCAAACTTGTGACAGCTGATGTGCATTAATTATATATATTTTCTGAATTAAACATTTGGGGTAGAAGTAGTCTTTACCTTTTACCACTCCAAAACACAGGAAAGAGGTACCACCTCCCCGAGGAATGGCTCATGCACATGGTTCAACATTCCCTGTTAATCAGGGACAGAGCCTCCTTTGTGGTACTTGTCCAGAAACTTGTTATCAAAGGATTGCCTTTATTCCAGGTTTATTCTCAAAGTCTCTAGAAATTAAATCTGTGAGTGTGTAAGCAGAGCCATCTTTTCCCTAATGCATGTGTACAAGTAGGGAAGCATCACCACTACGGTGCTAGGCTGTGCAAAGCCTGCCAATTTACACTTTGCAATTGCAATATATGCTTGGTAACATAACACATGTTGAAGAACGGTTAAATGCAAGAATAAAACATCCCCTTGCCTTTACAGTGCTGATGGGATCAACAAATAAAAGGATGATCAGGTGGGAACAGTTCTTAAAGGATAGGATTCCTTTCCCTTTAACAGTGGTATAGAAGGTGGAATTTCAGAATGTGTGATAAGGGACACCTGCTAAAAGTCCCTCTTTTGCACAGCCTCAGCCCTGTCCCTTTATTCACCTGGCAATGAGAACTGATATTGGAAAAAGAGATTGTGAGGAATGTAAGCTTCTAAAGTTGTGAGAGCCAGTGTGGTGTAATGGTTAGGAAATGGTATTGAGACATGAGATCAAGGCTGAAGTTCCTGTTATTCCAGGAAACTCACTGAGTGACCTTGGGCTAGTCATACCCTCTCCTCCCTGACCTACAATATGGAGTTGTTTTCAGGATAAAGTGGAGAAGAGGAGAGCCATGCATATCACCTCATCATGCTCTCATGAAAGACTAAATAAATGTCCCTGTTTTCAGGTATGAAATATAGAAAGAAACACAGAAATCCAGGGAGCAGCATGCAGAGGTCGAGTAGTCCCAGTTAGTCCCTGTGCCGCATGTGTGATTGGGCTGTTCTTCCACTCCCGCTGTAGATTGAGCTATTTTTTGAGGTTGCATATTGGAATGACAACAGCTGCACTGAAATGACACCTGTACAGCAGTACTTCACAGGCACTACTAGCTGTTTAATGAATGGCACAATTTGTAGCATGCAGTTATGCTCTGAAGTCATAATAGTAGGTCTCAGACCACACATTGCGAAGGGCTAGTTTGGGAAAGGCAGGTTTCGACATTGCTCTATAAATTCTGTGGGTATGGTTTTCTTCTAAGATGTCAGGAAGCAGTGCTTTTTCTACAGCTATTACAGCAATGGCATCTTTACACTATTGGTATTGTGTGTTTGCTTTTCTCACAAGAAAAAGTTAGCACTTCAAGTGCATTCATCTTATCCAGGCACAGTGTAAAAATGTGCCCCCTCCCCCAGCGATGAGAAGCAAGGAGATGTGGTCAAGTATGGAATCTCTGGAGATTCTCTTATACTCCTCCTACTTTCTAGAGATAGGGTAACAATTTGTTTGCATTTAATACAAACTGGGTTAACCTTACATTTCCTGAGCTAATTCCATGATTCTTCAAATTCTGGGGCTTCTCAGAATTTTGTGAAGCAGTTCTGTAAATAAAAATGCATGTACAGATGGATTTTTAAGGGAAAATGTCTGAGGAACTAGATATTAGAAGAAGCTGCATGCTAAATATGTACAAACATTCAGACACATGCAAATGTGGACAAAAATGCATGCACATTGTAAGATGGACTTTTAAAGAAACATTTGGAAATGGAGGTGGAAACAGGGAAGAATGAATTCATGCTTGAAAGAGTGCAAATGTTTGAGAAGATGAAACAGACATCTATCCCTACTAATAGTGGGTCAGTTTTATACAGGGTCACTGAGAAGTAAGAGAAGTATCAATTTGCTTGAAAGAGGGTAGGAGAAGTTCGCTTTGTTTTTTTGTTTTTAAAGTTTTAAAAGAAGTAACCCCTAAGACACCAAGGCCACAAAGAAAAGCAGCCCAGTAAGAACTGAGAATGCTCAATAGCCATGACATTTGTAGGAGAGTTGAGTGGAAATCCCTTCACTGGGGCATTTCATTGAACTTCTCAGTTGCAACTGTTATATTGTGGGGGAAATAAAAAAAAATAGCAATATGCTGTAGTAAGTAATGAGATGCCATTTGGGGCGATAGACAGATTACTAGTCTGGATAACCAATTTTCTGTTGCTTTAAGTCACCAATTGATTTGAAATGTAGGCTGGTGACTTAATTCTGGAGACCATAGCACTGATCTCCCATGAAAGCAAAATTATGCTCAACATTCTGCAACATAGACTCCAACCACACATGGAGAGAGAAATACCAGTGGTCCAAGCAGGGTTCAGGAAAGGAAGAGGCACAAGGGACCACATGCCAAACATCCAATGGCTAATGGAGCACACCAGGGAATTCGAAACGTAAAATTCAGCATGTGCTTTATAGACTACAGCAAAGCCTCTGACTGCATATATCATAGAATCATAGAATCGTAGAGTTGGAAGAGACCACTAGGGCCATCCAGTCCAACCCCCTGCCATGCAGGAATCCAAATCAAGCATCCCTGACAGATGGCCATCCAGCCTCTGTTTAAAGACCTCCAAGGAGGAGACTCTATCACCCTCCGAGGGAGTGCATTCCACTCTCGAACGCCCTTACTGTCAGGAAGTTCCTCCTAATGTTGAGGTGGAATCTCTTTTCCTGTAGCTTGCATCCATTGTACCGGGTCCTGTTCTCTGGAGCAGCAGAAAACAAGCTTGCCTCATGAAAGGCTATGGAAACACATTTAAAGACATGGGAGTGCTAACACATCTGATAGTCCTAATGAGAAATCTGTACTCAGGACAAGAGGCTACTGTCAGAACAGAACATGGAGAAACAGAATGGTTCCCAATTGCCAAAGGGGTCCTTTCACCCTATCTGTTCAACTTGCATTAAGAACATATTATAAGAAAAACAGGTTTGGACACAGAAGTAGGAGGAGTGAAAATAGGAGAAAGGAATATCAACAATCTAAGATATGTAGACGACATCATAGTACTAGCAGAAACCCTCACAGACCTGGAACACAGACTAAGGAAGATCAAGGAAGAAAATGCAAAGGCAGGCTACTGTTGAACATGAAGAAAACAAAAAATAATGACCACAGAGAATCTATACAAAATTTAACCTAGACAATGAGGAAATAGAAATAATAAAAGAATTCTAATACGTGTGATCAAACATTGATGGGAACAGGGTCTGCAGCCTGGAGATAATAAGAAGACTAAGAATGGGGAGGGTGGCTATGAAAGAACTAGAAAAGTTTCTAAAATCCAAAGATATGCAACTGCGCACAAAAATTAGAATTATACAGGCCATCGTATTCCCTATTACCACATAGGGATGTGTGAGCTGGACAGTTAAGAAACAAGATAGGAAGAAAATCAATGCATTTGAGATGTAGTGCTAGAGAAGAATGCTGAAGATCCCGTGGACAGCAAAAGGGACAAATAGTTCATAGAGCAGATCAAGCCAGAAATCTCCCTGGAAGCCAAGATGACAAAATTGAGTCTGTCATACTTTAGACACATCATGAGAAGGGAGGACTCATTGGAAAAAAAACAATAATGCTAGGAAAGGTGGAGGGAAGTAGAGAGAGAGGAAGGCCACATGCTAGATGGATGGACTCTTTTAAAGAGGACACGGGTATGGGCTTGCAAGAATTAAGCAGGGCAGTAGAGGCTAGGGGGTCTTGGAGATGTCTCATCCATAGGGTTGCCATGAGTCGAGATCAACTCGAGGGCAGTTAACAGCAACAAAAGCAAAAACAAGGGATTAAGCCAGCATGAGTATTTCTTCTATGTTGGACAAGGGGGTATCCAGAACTTCCTTGTGTGACACTTTTCAGGAGTATGCAAAGGGATGTTGCAACACCTTTGAGAATAACCATGCAAAAGAAGTTGTAGCTTTTGTAGACTTGGTCTACTTCATCAGATGCATGGAATGAACGTATGCCTAGGGAAGACCCTTTCCCATTGGACAACAGTAGCTGGAAAGAACCTGGATGTAAGTCTGTCACCAACCCCAAAAGCCACTGATTGGCCACAGGAATGTTCCCAAGCACCAACCTGCTGCCATTGCACAGCTGGGAAATAAGGCACCATCTTTGCTTTTAAGACTTTTTGTAGAAGTAGGTGGCCTTCTGTAAGCAAGGCTAGCTTAACCCTTGCTCATCTCATACTTACATGTGAGAATGAAGAAACCACAGAACTTTCTCGTTGCCTGCAAGATATTGTTCTTGAATTTTTTGAGATTTTGAGCCAAAATAGATGGCCCGTTAAAACCTGCTTCCAGGCATCTTGAATCATGGCATTGACACACCACAGCTCACCAGAGCATTTTGACGCTGCCCAGGTTTGTGAAAGGGCTGGGAAAGACAGCTCTTTCCCAGCCCAAATAGGAACAGATCTTTTCCTGTCCTATTTGGGCCGGGTTCAAGGTGGATTGGGGCTGCAGTGTTTGCCGTGGCCCCAATCCATCTTCAGCAGGGATGGCTTCAAGCCTCCCTTTTGGGGCCATCTGTTTCAACCCTTTTACACTCATTGCATAATTGCACTAAATTAGAATAGCTGCTGTCTTTTTTTCATGGATGTTTCAAAATTAGAATTGATTATTTATATTTTCTCATCAATCAGATAGTTCCTCCGGGCTTGTTCTATGTATATGTGTGCTTGGTTTCCCAAAAGGAAAAAAAAAAAAAACAGTTGTTATGTGCAGATATTTTGTGCAAATTTACAGAAACTCAATAGGGGGGGAGGGGAGGAGTTCCTTGTCTTGTTCTCATATTGGAGGTGAGATTTTTCACACAGAATAGTGTTTTATCTGCAGACTGTGTTTGCATGTCAAGTGAGCATCTCCCATTGAAAATGGAGGAAAATCCCTTTCTTATCATACCTTTGATTAATCTTTAATGATAATAAATCTAAATATTAACCATTTCCCCCCTTATTACTGTTATCTGGAAAAAATTACTCATGTTTTTACTGTAAGCTTATTGCATTAGCCTGTTGCACTTTGTTAGCATAAATATTAGGTTCAGTGAAACTTTTGCTCAGAGATGGGCCTGCTATGTTATGACCATAACTTTCACAGTCCTTCAGCTTTGGCTATGCTGATAGGAGTTGTAAGCCAAAGAAACTGGAGGCCCCAGAGTCTTTCCATCCTCGGTTATGTTTTTCTTTTTAATGTTTTCATCCCACCCCCTTCCCTCCCCCTTCCACCATGTTTGATGTATCTCCACTGAAGTAGTGTATCTTTGCCTACAAGTATGAGTCATACGGCCATGCCCTTCACATCAATCAGGCTTTAAGTGGCTGTGTTCACATTTCAGCAAAGAAAGAGTATCAGACCCATTGTTGAGGAATAAGCCACAAATGAGAATGAACATTAATGAGTCACTATTCAGCAGCAATCTGAAATGTTTACCAGTTGTTGCCCTGTGTAATTTGCTCCTATAAGTATATATGGCCCCCTTTGCAGCCAGCTGTAGGAGGGATATATGAATGCCTTAATTGAATAACTGGTGCAATTAACTGATCAATGGGTTAAGTGTATAATAAGTATATATGGTACTTTTGGAACATACCATGACAGGCATGAATGGCTTAATTGAATAGCTGGTGCAATTAACTGATCAATGGCTTAAGTGCATATTAAGTATATAGGTGTGTTAATCAAAGAGTCCAGATTTCTGGATTTCTCTGTTCCTCCACTTCTCTAATTCCACTCTTTACACACCAGTAACCAGTATATACATAGTAATGCACCTATTAAATTAGAGTAGGTGTAAAGCTAAGAACAGAGGAGGCATTTGTTTGCTTCCAGATGGAACATTAAAGGGGGAGAATGTTGCTGGCTGTCTTTCTTTCTTCAGGAGGAGGAGGCAGCTGGCCTTTGTGCGGGGAGAGACACATTTGCTATGTGGAAGTCTCTGGCAAGTAAAAGTCTGTGTTTCTGGGAGTGTGTTTATGTTCTGTAGCAGAGTTTTTAAACTGATACAGTGGACCCTTGTTATACACTGGAGTTTGGTTCCAGGATCACCCATGGATAACAAAATCCGTGGATGCTCAAGTCCCATTAAATAAAATGACATAGCAAAATGGTGTCCCTTAAAAAAAAATGGAAAATCAAGGTCTGATATTTGAAAATTATACAGTGCGCCCACACTGTACGCGGCTTGAGCATATGTGTTAAAGCCGTGCAGGAGCGCATGGGGCAGTGCGTCCCATTCACCATGCACCGCCGCGCACACAAACCCCATTCACTTGAATGGGGCTTGAGCATAGGAGGAATTTGCCTTATGCGGGGGGGGGGGTCTAGAACGGATCCCTCGTGTAAGGCGAGGTTCCACTGTACTTTTCTAAAACATTTTCAAACCATGCATGCTTGAATCTATGTATAAAAAATCCATGTATAAGAAGGGCTGACTGTAATTTGAAGCATTCATTGAACCAATATAGTAGTACATGTCTAATGAATATAGGTCCAATCTCTTGGTGTATGGTTATGGTGTTTTTTTTAAAAAAATATGCATGTTATGGGGAGGAAGGAAAGCCAGTGTGGTGTTTGAGCATTGGATTATTATTCTAGAGACCAGAGTTCAAATCCCTTCTCAGCCATGGAAACTCACTAAGTGGCCTTTTGCAAGTCACACTCCCTCCACCTCAGAGGAAGGCAAAGGCAAACCCCCTCTGAACAAATCTTGCCAAGAAAACCCTGTGACCTCAAGATCACCATAAATCAGAAATAACTTAAAGGGACACAATAATAACAATTCTGGAATACGTTTTAGATATCCCTCATTATTTCTGAGCCAATTAGAGGTGTAAGGTCATCTGGAGAGTCTCACTACCCTCCCAAGTTCATTTGGTCAGAACAAAGAAGAAGACCTTCTCAGTGGCTGCCCCCAAGTTCTGGTACTCCCTCTCTAGAGGGGCCAGGATGGACCCATCCCTGCTTTCCTTTTGCCAACCAGTAAAACATTTTTGTGCCTTCAGGCTTTTTTTGACTGATGAGGATTGCCAGCTTTGAAATGCTGTGCAATTCAGATTTTAAGGTTTGTACAGAGTTTTTTTTAAAAAATATACATTTTACTGTTTTCATATTTAATATTTTTAACTTTATAAACTGTTTAATGTTTTTTAAAGGTTACATTTATACCTTTTAATTGTTTTTGTATTGTTTTAATTTGTTATAATTTTCAATCTGCTTCAGCCACTTTGAGTCCTTAAACTGGGAGAAAGGCAGGATATAAATAAAACAACAACTACTACAATAATGAGCTTCTCTATCATAACTCATTATTTATAATAATGTGCCAAATATGCACTGTTCAGAAAGATAAATTTAACATATGCTTTTTTGTATGTTTGAAAGATGGCGCTCACAAATTACTCAATTCTGAGGCCAGTGGGGGGTTGACTCTTCTTCTCACCAAACTCCCAAAGAAAGGCTATTTCATTCTCATGCATTTAATCAGATATGATCTTACAGTCCTTGGACACACTTATGAGAAATATACCTCTTTAAAAGGAAATGAATCTCTTTTAATACTCCAATAATTTCCACCATTTGCATATATTTCTAAGAGTGGGTGTTAAAAGTTTCCAAATCTTCTCATGGAGTTATCCAGCAAATGTGATAGGATGTTTGACAGTGCTAGTCCATCAAAGAGACTGGCAGGAACTCTAGCTGCTGCTGATGATAATAATTTTTGTTTTAACAGAAAATAGAAATTTTACATTATCCTCTTTACAATCCTAAAAAGTTTGGGGAAATGGGGAAGGAGAGAGATAACTGTCTTCCAGCATCTGGAGCAGCCTTCTCCAATCCATTGCCCTCTTCATATATTGGAATATAACTACCATGATACTACAGCTAGCTGAAGTCTGACACATCTGGAGGGCACCTGGTTGACATGCCCTGCAACATTTCACAGATGAACGCTGTATGGACATGAAACTAGAGTTTGGTCAAGATGGCAAACATCATTAATGAGAGAAAGGACGGAAGCTGCAGCAGTTGCTTTTGCCTGGGCCTACTGAAAAGGGCAAGATTTGTCTCCCTCTCTTCCTCCCTGCTGAGTAAATTTAGTGCACACTACTTCAATTTGAACTCAGTTTGATGCAACTGAAGAGATAAAGATCAAGTGGGGAAGTGGGTGGAGGAGTAAGATCTGGGACATTTTAAAAGTAGCAGAAAAGTGGGATAATAGGACTGCTGCTGTCAAATCAGGACAGTTGGAAGATACAGATTGGAAAACACCATGCTAGACCATAGGCTTAGCAGAAGTTGCTATTTTACTTAGTATTTTGAAGCACAACCTTTAATGAATGCCAGGATCATATTTTTGGTTTTGTTCTCTTTGTATTACTTTAAATTCGTTATGGAGGTTTAAAATGTTGCTAATTCTTTCATTACTCTACACAGCAAAAGAAAACATAATATTTAATTTTTCTGGGGATTTTGTGTATGAGAGAGAGAGGCGTGGGGAAAGGGAGAGAGAGAGAGACTAAGGATTGGTAAACTTGAAGAAGATATATTAAAATGCCCTTCACCCTGCGCAGAGAGTAATACCAAACACCTCTGCAGTTTCCCCTGAACCAGAAACTCTAAAAATATTTTGTACATTATCAGCTGTCCAGTTCAACTGGATAGTGCTTTGTAAAGTTGTTGGGAACAATGACTTGAACTATACGAAATACGCTCAGACAGCAGCTTGTGCATGCCCACAGAAACACATATTGCACAAACCTATTAAGGTTTTTACCTTTTTAAGAAATGACAGAATAATTACAGGACAACATGTCCTTCATGAGTAAAAACAACCAAGCTAAAGTGCTTTCAAGGCTGGCATGGCCTAGTTCTCCACTGGCAAGTTGCATAAATCATAAACTGTTAAGGGACTGATTCATACAGTAGGGATCCAGAAGTGCATACCTGATGTTTGTAGGACATTTTTCTAAAGCTCTCATATGTATCTATATACCAGTTCGTGTGTGTGTGCATGCCATAAGAATCAGCAAAAGCTGAGCTAAGAAAAACATAAAAAAGAGTTTTTAATCATTCTGTTTGTGTAAAATATGGTATTTCTTAGCCATATTCAACAGGATTTAAAATTCATAACATGAACTTTCTGAGGGACAAGGTCTTTTTATATGTGAATGTCATTCACTGTCATATATGCCTGTAGTCCTTAAAGGGTACACCAGTTCCAAAAACCATTTTGGCTGGCTGGCTGGCTGCAGGATCAGTCCCTAATCATTCTGGAATTTGGTTTTGGACTGCACACAAAAACTTCCCTTATCTCATACCCTCCAACATTTCACAGATGAAAAATAGACACATGGGCCTAGCTAAACTAGAAAATTGGCCAGAAATTGATGCAAGAAAATTCAGTAAATACAAATGCAAAATTCTACATTTAGGCCACAAAAATCAAATGCATAGGTATAGGATTGGGGATACATGGCTGAGCAGTACAGAAAGGACCTTGGGATTATTATTGATCATAAATTGAACATGACCCAGCAGTGTGATGCTGCAACAAAAATGATGAATGCCATTTTAGGCAGGATTAATAGAAGTATAGTTTCTAAGTTGGGGGAAGTAATAGTCCCACTATATTCCGCACTGATCAGGCCTCATCTAGAGTACTGCTTTCAGGTCTGGGTGCCTCATTTTAATAAGATATAGACAGGTTGGAATCGGTTCATAAAAGGGCAACGAGAATGATAAGAGGTATGGAGAACAAAACATATGAAGAAAGGATGAAGAAGCTGGGCATGTTCACCTTGATGAGGAGAAGTCTGAGGGGATTACATGATCACACACTTTAAATACTTCAAGAGCTGTCACAGAGAGGAGAGAGCAGGCCTGTTCTCTGATGCCCCAGAAGATAGGACCAGTTCTAATGGTTTGAAGTTACAAGAAAGTAGATTTTGATAGAACATTAGAAGGAACTTCTTGACAGTAAGAGAGGTTTAGTAATGGAACCAATTACCTAAAGAGTCGCTGGGGTCTCCTCCTCTGGACATATTCAAAAAGAGTCTGGGGATGCTTTATCTTGAGGTCCTACACTGATGGTAATGTGGTCCCATTCCAATTGTGTAGATTCTATGGTCCAAAACACACTGCAGAAATAATCCAATTTGAGACTGCTTTAACTGCCCTGGCTCAATGCTAGAGAACTCTGGAAAGTGTAGTTTTGTGAGACATTTAGCCTCCTCTGCCAGAGAGCTCTTGTGCCACAATAAATTACAATTCTCAGAATTCCCTAGACATGCATCAGAGCAGTTAAGGCAGTTTTAAACTGGATTATTTCTGCAGCACGTTTTGGACCTATGACTTTATGGGCTCAAATAGACAGGACAAATAAAGCATCTTCGGGCCACTTTGGAGGTGTGCTGTTTAAATGCATGTATCCTAAGAGGACAAAAGCCATGCCAAAGCTGCACTCCAGTCTATAGGATCAGAGCGCAGCTTTGTGTGGCTTCCAGCCTCTTAGGACGTCTGTGTCATTTAAACAGCACACCTCCAAAGTGACCCGAAGCTGCTTTATTTAGCCTGTCTGTTTGGATCCTAAATGGCCAAGCAACATAAGAATGTGGTTAAAATAGCAAAACGTATTAAAAAGGAAAGACTTAACAAGCTAGAAGAAGCTGCAAGTTTGCTTTTGCTTAAGTCTACAGAGAAGAACAAGATTATGCCTCCTCCTTTCCTCTCCTTTTAATAGAATGCAAACTGCTTTTGGATTTTAAAGTCAGTTTGAGGCAACTGAATTAAGCTGAAGATAAAGCAGGAAAGTGGTACAAGTGAGAAGCTTGGGCATTATAGAAGCAGGTGAAAAAGTAGGAGGATATAGGACAATTTGGTCTGCTCTTGCCAAATCAAGACAAGAACCTCATAGTCAAAACAGGTGCAACATAGTCTCATCTATCTCTGAAAAGCACTCAGTAACTTCAGCTGGTCTTGAACAATAAAAACAAGTCACTGAATAGGGCTAATTACAGAGAGTTTATGACTCCCTGGTTGTGATATCTGCACTTGCCTCCAGTCTGTTTTTAGACACTGTTCAGTGTGTTGACTATTAACTACAAAGCCTTATGTGACTTGGGTCTAGATGATCTGAAAGACTGTTTTTCTCTCAATTGGCTTGGTCTTCAAGATCGTCATAGGAGGTCTTTTTCTCAATCCTGCCACCTTCAGAGGAATGGCACAAGAGGGCCAAAGGGGTGGAGTAGAATACAATAGAGGATGCCTCTTCACACAGGCCTTGTCTTTATTTATAGCAGCTGACACATAGACACTATCCCTTGTGGCTTTTAATTTGAATGCCACTCCAATATATATATATATATATATTAATATTTTTGCTACTGTGTTCCTTGTGTACCGTGGTTTCAGTTAGATTTTTTTTAATTGTATATCTCTCTGGGAGCCTACAAGGCAGAGTAAAATGTGTGAACAGTCAAATGGATACATGAAAAATACCAAATGTTTAATTTGTATTATCCCTAACCAGGCTAGCCCTACTATTAAGCAGAAGGATGACTCTACCATCTGATAGCAAATGCTAAGGTATGGCAGTAGAGGCAGTCTTCTAACTGGCCAGAAGTCAGTTGATTCATCCACTGACAGAAAAATCTTCATCACTGTATCCAGGAGAAGATGGTTTTTCACTTCCTATGCAGGACCTACATGCCTGCAATAAGATGCTCTTCTCTTCTCCCAATCCCAGCAATTTAGCCCACCCAAAACTCTGCTCCCGGCTCTTTGTAGTGTATCTTGAGGATATGCAGAGCTTTTTTGAGACAGGGTCACCTCATTCTGATCCACCTTCAATCAGCAAATGTAGCCAATTGGGTCTTGAACCCTCAGCCACCCTACACGCTCCTCTCTTTTGGCAGGACAGAGCTGTGTCTACTAGAGCCTGTCCTCATCCCCTGAACTGGCTTGCTGCACTCAGGGATAGTGGAAGAGACTATGCCATTGCCTGTCCTGAACTAAGATTCCATTGGCAGTTCAATCAGCCTCTGAACTGCAACAGGATATATGGGGCATCTTATCCTTCAGCTGAGGCCTCATTCTCACTTACAGATAAATTGGTGTTTGATCCGAATCGATGGATCGATTTGACATCGAAGAATGGCTCCAACTACACTTGACCCCATCGCATTTTCTGTCATCAAAATAACACACTTGTGGTTCTCATTCACAAATGAATCGATTCAAAATTTGTTTTTTTTTAATCTACTGTATGTTTATGTATATGTGTGTAAACCGCCCTGATCTGGGGAAGGCGCGGTATATAAATAAAACTTTTATTATTATTATTATAAAATTATTCGATTCCAGCCGGCCAAAGAGCAAATTCGAATCAATTCCAATCCTCTTGTGGTTCACACTTACATTGAATCAATTTGGTGAAAAAGACATGGAAAAATCAGCGTCAAAAAAATGCAGGTTAAATGGGTCTGGTGCATGGCCCCCTCACTGAATCGCTTCATCGAATTGATTTAAGTGGGAACCAGGGTCGTTTGAACCAGTTCAAACCGAATTGCGATATGTTTTAAAAGGTAGTGGGAATAAGGCCTGAGGCAACCAAAAAAAAAAAAAAAAGCATAGTACTTCTGCCTCTCTCCTCTCATATTGTATATGTAGAGACATTTGCCACCTGGTACTTAACATCCCTTCCTTCTTTAAGTTACAACTTTTTTTCATCTTTTGATATCCCCCGTATGTTCTGGTTTGGCAGGGACAGCCCAGATTAATACTCTGTCTCCCCACTTTTTAAACTACTTTTAAAAAGTCCCAGTTTCTTTCTCCTTTTCCTTCTCTCGCTTTCCTTCTTTGTCTTTAGCTCATCTCAATTGCTGCAAACTGAGTTCAAAGTGCAAAATTACTTTACACACAGTAAACTAAACAGGAGAGAGATGAATGGAAGGAGCAGAATCTTGCCCTTCCCAGTTAACTCAGGCAAAAGGAAACTGATGCACTCTCTCCTGGTTTGTGTGTTCTTCCTCATTAATAACATTTGCCATCTTGGTCACACCCTGTTGTTGCTTGGGGATATGTTTTCATCTAGGACATGTTGGAGAATATGCCCTTTGGGATGGGGAAGAAGGTAGTAGGAAGAAGATAGTAAGCTAAAAGAACGTTTTCACATATTCATAGCATATGCTTCCAAAGTCTCTTGAAGATTTTAAAGTCCCACTAAATTTTCAGAAAAGGGAAGGCAACATTCATAAACACTCTCAGTTTAGTTGAGACATGTGGGAAGGATGTTTTCCTTCCTTTTTGTGAACAGAAGAAGAAATTAAATCCAGAACACTGTAGAAAATTAAAAATCAAGAACCCAATTCTAGCATAATGACTCAATGCAAGGTACTGTAATATTATGTCTTCTTTTCCTTATGTGCATGTGGCAGAATCTGTTTCCGTACCTTGGCATTCCAGTGCAGTGATTCCAGTCTGTTCTAAAATGTTTCAGTTGGGCCCCAGTACTTCCTGGTACCTTCTTTGCATCAACTTGATTAAATAGTGGAGTGTGCACAGTACATGTTATGTTGGTAAAGGGCAGGGGTGGGTGGGTAGGAAAAAGAACTTGGCTTCTTTGTCAAGAGTTCACTGAAAACATCTGTTCAATCACTGAGAGGCCAAAAAGGCAAGAACAATTTGAAGAAGGGAGAAATAAAGCAATACAGAAGTTAACACGGGGCCAGCACATACTGTTAATCCTTGAGGCACGAGCAAAAGAAAGAAATCTGAGTCCCTTGTTTGGGGTTTTCCATTCCCAAAGATACAGTGCCATTAAATAGAGGGCAAGCTGAGAATAGGGTTCTGTTGTTTCATCCTCTTGTACAGCTATTCTATTTCACATTTTGTGTAGCACTTAATGTGCTAGCTAGAACTTGATGGGAGCTGTAGTCAAACAACATCTGGACAGCTTTAATTTTCCCAGAAAATTAAAGCCCAAGCTTAGTTTCCTTCACTTTCCTGCTGCACAGTGAGGATGAGCAGTGTCCCCTATGTCCAATGCAAGAAGAGAGAGCCAGGTGGTGTTTGCATGAACCATAATACTATGGGAGCAGCCCAGAGTATTCTGTCCCCAGATCTGCCACAGCGTACCCCCATAATAAGTGGTATCACTAGGGGGTGCAAACCACATCAGATGACACTCCAAAGGAGGGTTTCACCCAGTGTGGTGGTACCCCAGGGAGGGTGTTATCTTCCAAATTTGGGATGGCATTTCCTGCCATATTGGACTCAGAAGGCCAGAGAGGGGGTGGCTACCTTTTGAATCCGGCATTGGACTTGGAAGGCCAGGGATGGTGGTGACTGCAGCAGTTTCTAGCCAGGTGGGGGGGCAAGGTAGTTTACCCCCCTAGCACTGGTTGACACCAACCCTAGTGACATCACTGCTTGTAACCTTGAGTACTCTGTTGCAATGCCTGCTATCTGTTTGCAGGGGTGTCCCATTGTGTCAGCCACTGCCATTGTCATAATTCTCTCACTCTTTGGTCAGATTGAAACACCTGGCATCCGGGTCTGGGAACCTCTTTCTGACCTCAGGGTGAGCAACTCACCACAGTGGTTGGGGATGGTGCAATGGAACACATTGTAAGCCATCTGGTGTAGCAATGAAGGGGTCCAGATTTTCTGGATTTTAACATGTTTTAAGTTTGTTGTAGTCCCCATGCAGACTGCCAAAATAAAGCTGCTTCAGGTCACTTTGGAGGTATGCTGTTTAAATGATGCATGCATCCTAAGAGTCCGGAAGCTGTGCCAAAGCTGCGTGCCAGTTCTTAGGACTGGATCATGGCTTTGGTGCAGCTTCCTGACTCTTAGGACGCAGGCATCATTTAAACAGGATACCTCCAAAGTGACCCGAAACAGCTTTATTCTGGCCTATCTGAATGGGGCCATAGCTTGGGTCATCTGAGGAATTAGACTGAAGTCTACAAAGGTTCATGCTGCCAATTTCTTTCTTTAAGTTAGTCTCAAAGGTGCTATTTGTGTACATGTTTCAAGGGTGTTATAGTTTGGGTTTGGTGCTGTTTGTTCATCATCCAGACAGTTAGCAATAGGAATAGCAAGTACATTTCTATACCGCTTATCAGTGCACTTAAGCACTCCCTAAGCAGTTTACAAAGTGTAAACTAATTGCCCCCAACAGTCTGGGTACTCATTTTAGCAACCTCCTTGGAAGGATGCAAGCCTGAGTCGAGCTTGAGCCCCCTTGGCTGGGATTGAACTCGAAACCTTTGTGAATGAGTGGCTGCAGTACAGGTATTTAACCACTGCACCACCAGGGCTGTTTGCAGCACAACTGGGGCTTGAGACCTATGTCACCTAGACTGGATACCATGGGAATGGGGGAAGGAAATTTTATTTGGCCCATGCAGGCAGGACCATAGATTTAGGATCTTGTGCTCGGCTACTTCACCCAGGTTACCTGATGGGGCCAAGTGAACGAGGAGACAACTCTACCCAGGCCTACAGTATATAAGGCCAAGCAGGCAATCTCTCACTGCTGCTTTTGGAACTTATACCAGAAAAGCCAATATCTGCCTAGCACTATAAAAGCATGACGGATTGGTGAAACCTATTGTCATGACATGTTGAGAGCCCAACTAAGGCAAAGGGATTCATGAAGGATTGGGGAAAGGCTGTGAGGATTGCCGTGTCAAACATTAGAGCTAAGATGCTTAAGGAAACATGCTTGGGGTTTCCTTCACAATCGCCAGGGCTGGGTCAGGAGCAAAGAAAATGGCACGGATCACTCAGTAATCATCCTGAGCTTTTTGGAATGTTTTCCCTCAGAGACATTGCTTCTGTCAACACGTAAGAGAAATGTTTGAAACAGGTTATTGAGAAACATTTGGCAAGCAGTGTAATCTCACAATGGCAGTATTACTCTCTGTGTTTGTTAGTTTGTTTGTTTCACTAGGCATAGGGAAACCTGGCAGTTTAGATTTCGCCTCCATTGAGATATTTTAAATCTCAGTTTTTTCCATCTTAAATATAGAAAATAAATGTGATAAAATCATTTTTTACAAAATAAAATAAAATGAAAACCTTCTCCACCATTTTGTGTCAGTTAAATTAAATAGTTAAAGTCATGCCCAGCATGAACAGGACCATGTAGTACTGCCTGTCATAGAGGTGTTAAGGATGAGGAGCCTTTCAGAATAAACAGAGGGCAACACAAATTCAGCATCATAGACATGCAGTAGCATCACTAGGGGGTGCAGGGGGTTCAGTTCACACCAGGTGACACCTTAAGAGGAGGTGACCCCACTTTTCCTCAAACCTCTCTATCTTTTGGCATTCACCTGTGTCCCATTAAAATGCTGAAGAGATGGGGTGAGGGGTGAGGCTCAGTGCAAGGACAAAGGACAAGACCCAACTTTTTAAAAACAAACAACAAAATATACTTTTTAAATATTCTTTAAAAACATCACATTTTACCAAATTTTCACATTAACCACATTAACTAGACATATGTAAATACATCTAGGCCAGTGGTCCCCAAACTATGCCCTTGAAGAGATTCGGACTTCAGCTCCCAGAAGCCTCAGCCATGTTGGCTAATAGTCTGGGATTCTGGGAGCTGAAGTCCAAAATCCCTTAAAGAGCACAGTTGGAGGACCACTGATCTAGGCTATGTGTGTGATATTATAATTTAAAGGTATATTTTTTAATTTTGCTATTTTTTTATGTTACAACTATTACCATTAGATTCAATGATATATGGGAATTATGATTTATAAGTAACATTAGTACAAAATGTTACTAAGGATTCTAAATGTTGGGATGGGAGGTCAATGCGGGGGTGACACCATGAGTTAGCACACTGGGTGATGCCAACCCTAGTTAAACATGGTTCAATACACAAGTTCCACACCTACTTTTAAGTGTGGAGCATCCAAAGCCCTGGCCAGTTTCAGTTTCCCGCATTATTGGTTTTAAAAATCTTAATCTCTGATCTCCATCCCGCCCTATCCTTTGTTTGTATCCAGTTTTCTTCTGCCAAGATAGGAATTCACATACATTATCTCTACCCCCTTTCCATAATGTACACACTCCTAATTGCATACTTTTTCTGACATATTTATGGCAGAGATTTTTTTAATGACTCGTGTATGATGTACACTCGTGACTCGTGTATGATGTACACTTCTTTGGAGGTTTTTAAACAGACTGGATAGTTTTCATTTTGTATTGCTCAATGGCCAGGTGTTAGACTTGATGGCCCTTGTGGTCTTTTCCAGCTCTATGAGTCTATGATTTTGTAGCACAGGTTGCAACCATTTACCTTTCAAAAATGAATGCATGGTTTTGTGCATACAAAATGTAACACAAAGCTCACAAATGTACAGATTTCTGAGGCAAAGTACCCTTTACCTTGCTAGACGTTCTGGAAAGTACAAAATTAAATAACTTAAGCAAGAAACTCAAAACCATCTAGATTCTTTTCCATCCTTACATTTTTCCAGTTGCAATTCCAAATGTAGCATTGCAACTTATTACAAAAATTAACTATCAGTATCATTATGGCAAAAACTGGTAGATGAAGGTGGAAAGAATACTAGTTAAGATCCAGAAATTGTCATTTTTTTTTAATTTGAGTGACAAGGAGCCCCAATCAGAAGAACCCTACAATGACAAGGATCTCTGCAGTTTGGGACATCTTCCACCCCAAATAGCACATGGTTGCTTTGTGCAGGAAACAACATTTCCTGCACAGAAGAATACATTTCTGCACAGAAACAGAAATATAAATAAAATATTTTATTTTAAAATAAGCTGCTTCTGGTGCTGAAAATGTCTTAATAGGATCTGTTTTCTGGGGAAAGTGTTTTTTTTTTTCCTGTGGAAAGTGGGGGGAAAAGAAGCTTTTGTGTGCCAAAAATAAAATTGCCCCACAGAAAGAAAGCCAGAAATTCTGAATAGTTAACAGGCTTTGAAAACTGTGTGATTTTCAAAAACTTTCTCACGCGGGGAAAAAAATGTTAAAATTAATTGTTGCTTCCTTCAAGAAAATAATTAGTGAATAATTACATCTCTGCTGACAAAGCCATGACACCAGATTCTCCCTTAAAATTTGTTTTGTTAGCTTTATATCCTTCCCTTTCTTCAGGCAGTTCAGGCCAAAGTATGAGTTTTTCAGCCATACAATTTATCCTCAAAACAATCTTACAAGGTAGATTAAACTAAGAACATGTGGCATTACCTAATAGGCTTCATATCTGAGTGAGGAACTGAAAGAGGTCTCCTTACATCTAATCCTACTTTAACAACAACAGTAACAATTAGGACTTAAGGTGGCTTAGAAAAATTAAGACAGAAACAAATAAAAACACATAAATAAAAACATACAAACAGTCATTGTTAAAATGTTATTAAACTGGCTATAGAATCAAAATCATTTCAGATAAAGATGTGCTGCTATACCAGAAAAACTCCAAGCATGAGGGCCTTGCAGTCTGCAACAGAATAAGATGTTTATAGGGTAGATTGCTTGTTTTATTTCACCCCAAGGTTTGCATCACATCAAGTCCTTTGAAAGCTGAACACCTGAATAACATATAATAAATACGAATGGAACAGAAGCCTTAACTTTGAAATTTTTGGCTTTGTCAGTCCATGTCATATTTCACTGAATTGTTCTGTGAAGGCTTCAGCCACAAGAGTCTCATTATAGTCAGTCAACCAGGTCCTTGTCTGGTGTAAATTGGGGGTGCACCAGTGAAATTCAGGGAGTGAGCCCAATTTAAACCAGATGAGAATCTGGCCAGGAAAATGAGGTGGCTATAAAGCCGGCACAGCACTTTAGAAGTTAAGCATAATAGAGTTGCCATGCTGCATTGTAGTTTATAATCCAGAATGTACAGAGAATGTGATCTTTCTGAGGGGCTTTGTGTCTTCTACATGCTGGAACATGATGACTTATAACAGTAACTAAGTCATCCTTGGTCTCTAGTTATGTTATCATTTGGCTGAAATCATTTTCATACTGATCCAGTATGGAGTCAGTTGTACACAGTGTGCTTTCCAGAGCCATGTGGCAAGCAGGCCTCAAGGCAGTTGAGGGTACTAGGATACCTTCTCTCTCAGGCTGTCTGCTACCAAGCGGCCCATCTTGCCAAAGACTCAAAGTTACGTCATGAATGCATGGGTCAACATACAAACCATTTTGATGACAAGATGAGTTATATGCTCAGCAATAAGTCATAATGGAATAATGAAAAGAGACAAAGTGCTATACGATGGTCAAAACCTTTTATTTCTGTAAAAGCCCAATGTGTTTTGCTCTTACCACCAATTGGCTTTCTGGGACAATTCTCAGAAATGTCTGGAGTTGTTATCTGGACTCTATAGAAATGGACCTTTGAGTATTGAAAGTGCTGGTTATGACCCATAAAGCCCTGTATGGCCCAGGTCCAGGCTATTTGACAAATCGTATCTCCTTGTATGAGCCAGCCCAGGCTCTGAGATCATCAGGAGAGGACCTTCTGTAAGTCCCACAACTATTGCAAGCACAGTTGGGGTGGGAGGTGGGGCACAAGAAAGGGCCTTCTTGCTGGTTGCCTTTGGACTCTGGAACTCCCTTCCCAGGGAGGTCAGAATGGCCCCCCTCTTTGTTGTCCTTCTGTCAGCGGGCTGAGCCATTTTTATTCAGACAGGCTTTTAAAGCAGAAAGTCTTCAAAGAGTGGGTTGGAGGTACAGTTTTTAAAATCTTTTTAAAACTGTATAGGGTTATAGGGTATGGTTATAGGGTATGTTTTTAATATATATATATATATATATATATATATATATATATATATATATATTATTCCTCTAATGAGTAATATTTTAATATTGTAATAGTTTAATTATATTTTAATGCTCAGTTTTGTATGTTTTTAATTGGACTATTCTTTTTAAATTCTAGAATGCTCTAGTTCCAATTTAATAAATATAGGATTTATTTATTTAATAAAGAAATAAATCCCATTTTTCTGGCCAGAAGAAGGTTGGGCTGTGTCAAGGGCTACAAAACATCCCAGGGCTGCACTATACCCATCCCCTCTTGTAGGGTGTCCAGTCCATTTCCTTTCTGTGGTGGCTTCCATTTCAGTGACTACTGGAACCACTCCAGGTTTTAGTCCAAAGTTAGAATAACTATGCAAGGTGCTGAACCCAAATAAATTCAGCAGCTGGACTAGCTCCTTGCAAGACATGGAGCAGATTCATTGCCCCAGTGACATATGGCCCATCAATGATTGCTGGTCCTGGTGGCAGCATTCCTGTCTGTGTCCCTTTGAAGAAGAGCAGAAGGTGTCTTCTTTCAGAAGGGGGTCCCCTGCTCAACAGTCCTTGTGACGTAAGAGGTATCTTTCATGTTCTCCAAAAATATCCTCTTGTGAGTGATTGGCTTTGGAGCAGTGCAGTCCATTAGATGGTACACTGCTACACGCACATTTGTGCTCACTCTCTCTGTAAACCCTCATTTACGAACACACAAATATATCTATTTCAGTACCAAAATTATCTATGTGAGGTGGGGATGCCTGCATTGTATGTTATTCTAACATTATTTTTGTACTTCTGTACACCTTGGATTTCTCCTGAGTATGCAAGTGACTTCCTCCCATTTCAGGGAAGAACAGTTTTAGCTATAAATCTGTTGACACTGTTTATTCAGGTTCACTATTAAGAATGAGTGATGACAAATAACAGAGATACACGCAAGGGGCTGTACATTCATTAATGTCCATCTACTCTAGTAACCCTTTTTATTGTTGTGGAATTCAATTAATGTGTGTGTCTTCAAGTCATCAGTTGACCTATGGTGGCCCCATGAATAGGGTTTTCTTAGGCAAGGAATATGCAGGGCTGGTTTTGCCTGTTTCTTCCTCTGAAATAAAGCCTACAGCACCTGGCATTCATTGGTGATCCCCTGTCCAAGTCCTAGCCAGAGATGGCCCTGCTGGGATTTGGGGTATTTAGGCCAATTCAGATAATAGAAAGGGAACATTCCCTTTCACTATATAGCTAAGTTCATGGCATGCTTACATTTACTGTGTGCATGGTCTGTTTAGTGTACTACATTTGCTCTATGGGCAAATTCAAACAGCAGTGTTGTTAAATTCTGGCTGATTTTTTAAAGTGTAATATCATATGATTCTCCTGCCTTGTACATTTTTCCTGAACACCCAATAGTGGCCAAGTCAGAAATTAACCATAATGTGATGTTGTTTGGTTTTCCTCTTGATTCAGTCCCGAAAAATGCATACATTTTTCTAAAAAATAAGGATGAGGCTAAGTAAATAAATCAAAGGGATTCTTCTTTGAAAAGTTAAATTACTGATATATATGCAGTGCTGTACTGTTTTATCTTGGTTCTCTTACCCTACTTTATTAATCCTAATTTGTCTCCCCTTTTATTAACCCTCATTTTAAATTGCTTCTTAACACAACAAGGCTGATAACATAGAAACTATTAATGCTGAAGCAGAAGCTCATTGATTTGAACAGGACCATTAGCTAGTAACTTGCATTAATGTTAGTGGCCTCAGTTCCAATAGTGACATTTACAAACAAGAAATGTCCTTAGAAAAAAATCTTAAGCATTTCTAGAAGTTTGTATGTTTGTTTGTTTGTTTTCTTCCCAGGTCAGTGGCCTGACCTTTGGAGTAAGGTTTATTTAGATATCCAATAAGAAGAACTGTTGATGGATGCAGAGAGATGGTAGACATATATGGCATATTGTATGGAGTGGTAAAAAAATGTGTAGGTACAGTTTATGTTTCAAAGGAACCACAACTTCCTAGAATCCCCCAGTGATAATGCTGGTTGGAGAATTTTGGGAGCCACAGACCAAAAATAACTTTTTCTTAATTCTGAGCAAATGAACTCCCTATCTCAACATTCATATTGCCATTCAGTTATAAGTCAATTCTGTTCCATTTCCTGCAATTTAAAACAGTACCCTTGTTGCTAGAGAATGTTCATAAATGTCCAATAAGGACAAGGTGGATTTGTTCATAGGGGACAAGGGCTTACATCCTGTCTGTAGGTGACATATGCAGTTCATATACCATTTATATGGAGATCTATGCTGACAGAACTGAGGGTTGCACCTGTGTATGCATATTTAGCTCTTAAAACAAAAGGGTACAGAAATACCACCACCCCCACACACATACATACATACAAAAGTTCTGTGATGCAATTCTTTTTGAACCAAGAACTGCATCACAACATTTAGAAAAAAAAATGTCCAGTTCAAAGGATTGCTGTATTCTCATGTTTTAGACCAGAACAGGTGAATTCAGTTGGTTTGATTAAAAATGCAGAATCAATGACAACATCTTTATTAGATGCTTGTAATCTTTCCTTCCTACACGTGATGGGGATGACCCTCTTCAAATACATCTACTACCTAATCCTAGCCATTTTCACTGAGAAGTCCGTCCAAAAGACTTTAATGGGATTTACGTCCAAGTAAATGTGCTTAAGATTGCAACCTTGGAAGAGAGATACAGCAAAGACAAGAACAAAATAATAAGTGTCTCACATATTTAACTCACAAAATGTTTGTGCATATGTGTGCATCTGTGTTTTTAAGGAACCTGGCTAATTCCAAGCGCAGGTGAAACATACTGAATCCTGAGGCAGCTTGAATTTGCATACTCAAGCCTTACTCAGCAAAGCATCATAAGCAGTGAAAATAAGCTATAGATGGGTCATATTTAACTGTTCTTGAACAATTTGTCACATATGTAAAATCCTAACAAGCTTTCTTTATCAGACACCTGGCATCATTAGTCTTATTTTCACTGCATTCCTTGCTAAAAACATGTATTACTCTTGTAAGTAAAATGGTAATCATAGTGCGTGACAGTTTCTTTTCCTCAATGTAAATAGAAGAATGGATTACTACTACAGGTTGAGTCTCTCTTATATGAAATGCTTGGAGTTTTATTTTATTTTATTTGGAATTTGAAAGACCTGTATTTGCATATACATGTATAATGAGATATTTTGGAGATGGGACCTAAGTCTAAACACAAAATTCATTTATGTTTCATATACACCTTTTACACATAGCATGAAAGTAACTTCATATAACTTTTAAAATAATTTCGCACATGAAATAAATTTGTGTATATTGAACCATCAGAAAGCAAAGGTGCCTGCCCCATCCTCTTGGCAGTGAGACTGGGTGCTTCATTGCCCAAATTCTGGCAGTGGCACAAACCGATTGGTTATCCTCCAGCTTGTTCAGCACCACAACTGGCATATCTATCTACTTTTAACTCTGGATCTTTCCTGAAGATCTGAAGTCCTCTCTTGCAATTCCAGGGAACTGCTTAAAATGCATCCTAGGAGTTTATCACACTCCTTACCTTCCGCCATGCTCCCGTCGCCCCAGTGTCACTGATCTGTGATGGGAGCCTCCTGGTGGGATCGCGGATGATTCTTTTAAAGGGGAACGCTTCTGTTTTCGTCATGGGAGCATTCTTGTAATTGTTTTAAAAAGGGCCCTTTTAAAATAACAATTTAATCCATTATTTATTATTATTATTATTATTAACCTTTATTTATGAAGCGCTGTAAATTTACACAGCGCTGTACATGCAATCTTTTTAGTTAGACGGTTCCCTGCCCTCAGGCTTACAATCTAACTTATAGAATCCTTTTAAAAACAGTTACGAGAATGCTTCCATGATGAAAATGGAAGCGTTTCCCTTTAAAAGCGCCATCCGCGATCCCACCAGAAGACTCCTATCGCCGATTGGTGATGCTGGGGCAATGGGAGCATGGCGGAAGGTAAGGAGTGTGATAAATTCCCTACTGAGCCACTTAGCGCTGCTGCCTCCAGTTACTTGCTCTGTGATAAATGCCAGGTACCTTGTTCTGATCTCAGAGCAGTGGCAGTGGGCAGCTCAACAGGACAAGTGTGTGAACAGCTGCCAAGAATCACAACAAGACTGCCAGGTAATAGGTAGGATGGGGCAGATCCAGGGCCACAATACCCTGAGGCATCCTAGAGTATTCCAACCAATGCAGACAAGATCTAGGAGTTAGGATGTTGCTGGTGTTGTGTTATTGCTGTTGTGTGCCTTCAAGTCATTTCTGATTTATGGTGACCCTAAGGCAAGCTTATCATGGAGGTTTACTGGCAAGATTTGTTCATTGCCTTCCCCCTGAGGCTGAGAGCATGTGACTTGTCCAAGGTCACCTAGTGGGTGAGGACGTCCAGCTTCAAAAATACACTCAACCATGAAGATGACATTGGGTGAGTCAACTGGATTCACAGGATTATTGTGATGAGAAAGCTATGGTAAGGGAACACACATGCTATACTGAGCTCCTTAGAAATAAGGCGAGAAAAGAAGGTTAAGAGGTAATATGATAGCCCTGTTTAAATATTTGAAGGGATGTCATATTGAGGAGGGAACAAGCTTGTTTTCTTCTGCTCCAGAGAACAGAACCCGGAACAATGGATGCAAGCTACAGGAAAAGAGATTCCACCTGAACATTAGGAGGAACTTCCTGACAGTAAGGGCGGTTCGACAGTGGAATGCACTCCCTCGGAGGGTGTTAGAGTCTCCTTCCTTAGAGGTCTTTAAACAGAGGCTGGATGGCCATCTGTCAGGGATGCTTTGATTTGGATTTCCTGCATGGCAGGGGGTTGGACTGGATGGCCCTAGTGGTCTCTTCCAACACTACGATTCTATGATTCTATAGACATTTAACAAATAAATAATAATTAAATAATATAATAAATAATATATACCAGTGTCAGTCAGGCAAATGTAACCAATATGTGTTTCTGTCTCAGAGCAGCAACTGTTATATCTACAGCAGAAGCTTTCTGTGTCTTTTTATTCGAACCCAGATGAGATGTCCCAAAGGAATATAGAAATGCACTAAGATTGAAGTATTTCATATGATTCAATGAATGGATAGTAAAAGCCAAAGACTGTCATTTGTAGTGGTACATTTCAAGGGGATTTGGCTTATATTGTGGGCTCCCCCTCCTCTTTTGCAGCTATTAAAAAAACAACAAAATCAGAAAGATGCACAATGCACATTTTTATAAGGGGCTTTTCAGAGGGCATAAATATATGGTTGCTGACATTTTGCCTCTAAGGACCCTTTTGAACACATTATCTCCAGAGCATTGCTCCAATCTGACTGTTTAAAATAGAACAAGTTGGGAGAACTCCCTTCAATGTGTTTTCAATTGCAGATCATGGCACTTTCATCCAACAATTTTTGAGGAGATAACTTTTAATTACAATAATAAGAACCACATGGGCAGTTGATTGATGCAAACCTGATGTGTTCTCTTACTTTATTAATCTTTTTAATTAGAGTCAAAAGAATGTTTTATCTGTCGGGAAGGAGATGAGATGGGCCATGACGCTCTGCTGCACTTCTGTGACTGCAAAAACTTGATTGCTCACCAGAAATGTCTTTTAACTTGGATACAAAAGGTAAGGAAATTGATGCAGAATGTGCTCTTTACAGTTTAGCATGTTTAGTCTTTCATTCCTCTTGCTACAGTGTCTCTCATAACCATATGATATGTACTCTAGTAATCATTCACTGTACTATATCTGCAAGTGGTTTAGAGCCAGGATGGGCAGCTGTAGCCCTCCACAAATGCTGTGGGACTGCCGTTCCCATGACTCCTTAGCATTAACCATGCAGGCCAGGGCTGCTGAGATTTACAGTCCAACAACATCTGGAGGGATTCCGATGTCTATTTCTACAGGCTGCAGTGTTTTAGGGCAAAACCCAAAAACAAAACAAAACAAGAAAAACATTGCAGGCCAAAATAATGGATTTTTTGAAACATCTTCACCAACATCCCAGTCAGAAAGAGACAACCATATGGAGTGAGGACTACATTATGTCCCTAGCATTTTGGAATGGTGCTACTTTCAGGGCATTGCGGGTAGTGTCAGGGTTGTCCACTTAGAAGGTTTGTTATAGCCTATGGTACTACTTGTGACACTGGGTAGCTGTTTACACAGCATTTCACTGTGCTGCCCACCACCACCACTGGTGTGAGTTACTCCTTCTGAGAAGTAACCCTAATCCTAACCCAGATGGCACCCAGCCATTTGATTGACACTGGGCACCTTGTTTTTGACCTCAGAGGGAGCAACTTGCACAATCAGGCAGCACAATAAGATGTGTGTGTTAACAGCTGTCCAGCGGTACTCTGAAATGCCCAGATAATGAGGAAATTCAGGGCAGCTTCAGGGCCAGAATACTCCAGGAGCAGCCAGTGTAGACATACTATCTGTAACATTTGAGGACAGCCTCCTATAAATATATTGTAGAAACAAGCATGTATGAAACCAGGTATGTGTTACTAGGGATGCAAATTTTCATTTATTTTATACTTGTACAAGAAAATGAAAAAATCACAAACTTTATTCAAACTGGACAAGCGGATGACAGATTTTGCACATTTGTAATGGCTTTTGGGGGGCTGGCAAAAATCATTTATTTTCACAAAATCAGAGCCATATTTTTTAAATTTTATAGAGATTTCTTTTTATGTAAGTTTTAACTATATAGGTTTTTTTCTCTCTATCTTGTATTCTTTGAAACGGTCTGGAGACTTATTCAATAAAACATGTATGTATGGACAAAACCAAAAAATATTATTTATTTACTTATTCTCAAAGATTTTTGAAATGCAAAAGACTATCACATGTGCAGAAAAGTGCTTGCAATGAGTTGATGCATGTCAAAATACATTTTTCACTGAGGGCAAGCAAAATTATGAATGTTCATGATGCCTGTGTTACTGATGCAAATTCTGCATTCTCTAGACAAAACAACTAGTAACAAATATTATCTGCCAGTGCCCAGGTTAAGGTCTAAAACCAATAAAATCTTCACATTTTATATCTACCTATTTCAAGGTGTGTAACCAGAGTCAGATGAACCCTCCCCTCAGAGCCACCCACTTCATTACCCTAAATAGCTGTCTCTTACCTGGATTAGGTTTCAACCTGTTTTTCTTCATCTGCCTCCAAACCTATGCCTGACTACTGATGGCTTCTACCAGCTTCTTGGGATTAGAAGTTGACATGTCTGCATACTGATGATATTTTTGCCCACAGCCTATTACCATCAGTTTACAATGATATTTTCCATGATCCAGGCTTTCTTTTACATTTTACCATCTGCAATTCATGATAAACTATTTCATTAATCTCTCTTCAAGAAAACTGTATGGGAGTATGATCAGTGTTTAACATTAGAAAAGGGAGGAGTTGAATATCAACACTACCTCAAAGCCTCTTCCTGAAATCTCTGTCTCTAGAAATGCCTTTCTCTGGTGTGATAAAGCTAAAGTTGACACTGATTTTAACAATCATTATTTGAGGGGATCATTGTCGAGAACTTGAAACAGGTACAAAAATTCCTCCCTGCTACTTAGAAATTGAGTGAGGCTTCATAGGTTTTATAAGATTTCAAAGCCCTCTAAGACCAACAAAAGCATAAGAACCTTTGTTGCATATTGTGCCTGAGGATGTTTACGGAAACCTATTTCCTTTTATCTGTATATCTGTTGTCCAGATTTTGTGTGATTTGCTGGAACCAATCAGAAAGATTATTAGAGTAATCTCAAGCAACATGCTGAACTGCTGAGCCTCCTGGCCTAGCTCCAGCCAGTAAGGCTCCAGTACGTTTCTTCTCTAGTCTAGAGAGAGTGTGTTTGTCTATTTAAAATTATTTGATAAATTTGAGTTTTTTGGGGAGCCGCCTGGGTTCCCATTGGAAGAAAGATGGCATACAATCATCACCCAAATAGGACAATGTGAGGCCAGGGGGAGTCTGGGACTTTTGGCCTTTGCGGACAGCTGCCATGTCATGGTGGAAGCAAACACTTACTCTGCTTCTGCCTCTGCTTCTGCTTCTGGCAGAGTCTGCAGGCCCCTGATTCAGGGCTAATTTGCAGTGGAAAAAAATAATGTATTCTGACACCACTTTGACTGCCATCGCTCTATGCTGAGGAATTCTAAAATTTGTAGTTTTGTGATATATAAGGATCTCTGTCAGATAGGTCTGGTGTCACAATAAACTGCAAATCCCAAGATTCCATAGCATTGAGCCATGGCAGTCAAAGCAGTGTCAAACTGCATTATTTCTACAGTACAGATACAGCCTAAATGTGTATTTCACTCTCAGTCACAGGTTCGGTAGAACATAATGTTATCTGCACATTAGAGTACACATTCAAAGTAACCAGTATAGTTTGTTCATATAGGTTGAGTCTCCCATATCTGGAATTAAAAATTCCAAAATATTCCAAAATCCAAAACTGTCCACATGGTTTGAGATAATGACACATTTAGTTCTTGATGGTTCAGTGGACATAAACTTTGTACTGTGCACAAAACTATTTAAAAATATTTGTATAAAATTAGCTTCAGGCTATGTGTATAAGGTATATATGAAATATAAATGACTTTTGCATTTAGACTTGGATCTCATCTCCAAGATATATGTATAAGCATATATTCCAAAATGCAAAACACTTCTGGTCCTAAACATTTTGGATAATAGAGATTCAACCTCTAGTCAAATATAGAGCCTGGGAAACTGGAAGAAGCTTCTAAATGTCTACTTCACAGTTACCTCACATATACTTCTGAAAATTTTCCCTGTGGAACATTGCACCTAAAAAAAAATCTACTTTTTGAAAATATTTTTGGAAAGATGTTTCCAAAAATTCACTGCAACTAATTTTCAGTGAAGTATGCCTAGGTCTCTTTTTTTTTTCTTCACACTGCCAGTGTCCATAGCAGATGCTGAAGGAAATTTCAGCAACCCAGCACCCAAAAGGGCACAACTTCTAGAGTGCAGCAAGAATAGTTAAACTATCTAGCCATTTTATCTCGGAGTGTTAATATGCAAGACGAAAAAATGACTTAGTGGGGCTAATTCAGGATTCTGTCATGAAAAGGGACAGAAAGGTAAGGCTACAGTGTTAATTGGCCTACTGTTTGCAGCCAAGTTGGTCCAGTTGATTTTTTTTTTTTAATGAAGACATGGACATAATAATCCATTTATTAAAAACCAAAATGTTACAAAATACCTAGTGAACATGTAGGAATCTCATATGGATGATATTATTAATCAAAAGTAGCAAAGATACGTATTTTTCAGAAATGATGAGTCAACTCATAATAAAAAGAAGATTCTTTCTGTGTCTCATGAGATTTACTGTACAGGATGAGGGAGTCTAATACAGGTGTAGGAAGGGGACTGTGTTACATGTTTCCATCAGGCTCCCTCAAATAATGTTTGGGCCCTGCCTCCCACACTAATATTCCTAATATTCCTGCCTTTTTACAAATGCAAGGTATTATTTTAGAGGAGTCTCAAGATTAAGTTTAAATAGATGTGATGTTGACTTGGATGGGATTTAGAACTCCTCCCCCTAATTGGAACCACATGTGGCAAATATGCTGTATCAGAACTACTTAACATATTCACAAACTCAAGATGTTAAAAAAAAACACCACGTTTTCCCAAAGACTCCAGAGGTATAATTTAGGTCATGCTGTTTGGAGTGGTTTCCAGTTCATGCCAGAACAAGAAGCTAGACTGGTGGTCATACTGCAATCTGATCATCCTCATTTTTTCCCCATTAGGATTTACCACAATTGTTTGTTACTTTTGTATGGTGCCAACACTGCAGCAACCAAAGATTGTGATCCTAATAGTGTTTAGTCAATGCAATGAAATCAAGAAATTATTTCTGGTGAAAAGTGCTTAAGGTGTCTACCTTGCTTAAATTCTTATTGCGCATTGGAGTAGGGCATGCTGCATACCTCAGTATTTGTATAACC
This sequence comes from Sceloporus undulatus, assembly GCF_019175285.1. Taxonomy (NCBI): domain Eukaryota; kingdom Metazoa; phylum Chordata; class Lepidosauria; order Squamata; family Phrynosomatidae; genus Sceloporus; species Sceloporus undulatus. The sequence goes on along the minus strand of NC_056525.1, from coordinate 103,449,942 downwards.
CAATTCCCAATTCTTGGGTAGTATAACTACATCTGGAAGGCTGATTAAAAACTGCAGTCTAGAAAAACCATAAACTGCAGTCCTGCATACCTTTATGCTTGAATTACTGAGGAGGATTAGAGATCAGTACAGAATTCACATGACACCTTACAACACTGTCATTTTGATGCATGATAGCTTATCTACAGTTTGTTAAGCAACAAACTGTAGCATCCTTTGGAGTATGCCACATTAAAATTCAGTATTTTTAATGATACTATGTACAAAAAGAAATCTCTTTTTGTGGATAATAGAGAAAAAGCTAGAGTCTGCCTAGCATTCCAAGAAAAGGGGGGAGGGTATAAGTAGGGATTGGTGAGGATTTCATTTATTTTTGGTTTGAAAAGAGCCTCCCCAGAATACTTAGATGTTCCAAGGAAAGAACTTGAGATTTCAAGGAATGTGGAGAAAAGCAAATGACAAAGTTCTGATCCAGGCAGTGGGGTTTGGGTGCATAACTCTTCAAATTTTGTCATTGTATCCATATGCCATATATACTCGTGTATAAGTTATACAAATGAGAATGAATGTTAGAATCGTGCAAGCCGTTGTATTCCCTATTATCATGTATAGATGTGAGAGCTGGACAGATAAGAAAGGGGATAAGAAGAAAATGACTTAATTTGAGATGTGGTGCTGGAGAAGAGTGCTGAGGATACACTGGACAGCCAAAAACACAAACAAATAGGTTCCAGAACTGATAAAGCCAGAAATCTCTCTGTAAGCCAAGATGACTACATTGAGGCTGTTGTACTTTGATCACATCATGAGAAGGCATGACTCAAATGCTAGGAAAGGTGGAGGGAGGTAGAAAGAGAGGAAGGCTGCATGCTAGATGGTTGAATTCTGAATTAGGATTACCACCTCCTTTTTCCTGTCAGGATTCTCTTCTTTCACAGTTAAATGGCAGACAACTCACTCCAGTGTGGGTCTCTCCATCCTAGGAATAGCTATACCCAATGAATTTAACCACTGCAGATGGTTGAGAATTTTGTTCTGTCACATTTTTCTTCATAAATTTAGCACTTTTCTCCATCCATGATTTAAGATTACTAGCACTTTTCTACCTAACGATTCATGTACACTTATGAAGAAAACCACAAACTTATAAAGAACTTTTCTGTCTGTCTGTCTATCTATCTATCTGTCTATCTATCTAATCTATCTGTGAAAGAAAGCAAAGCTGACAAATATTACCATCCTTAGTTTGAATGTTTCTTCCAGCCTTACTAGGTTTTTTCAGATTGGGCATTTTGGACAAAGAGCAGCTTTGATTCAGCCGTGTAGTCTCTACCATGTATTCTAAAGTGTAGCTGTGGAGATGTACTGTTGCAACAGTGGCAAGGGTAAATAATCCATCCACACAATTTCTTGTGGTCTTCTAGGCTTCCTCTTTGGTCCCTCATTTTGGCCACAGACTAGACTGCCCAATTTGGTAAAGTCATTTTTGATTTTTCCTGTGTCTGCTTCATTTATATATAAACTGGTTTGGGTAACTTACAGTTGGAGCATTCATGCATGGCCTCACCACATTATCCTCAGTGGTGGAGCATGCATACAGCCACACCAATGCATGTGTACATCAGTGTCCATTGACAGTAAAGTAATTTGAAGTCCCACATTTTTTGGTATCTAGGGGGCAGGGTCTGGACCAAATCCTGCCATTATGGAGGGCTGACTGTATGTTACCATCAAAAGGTATGCATGGGTAAAAGGAACTGAATGTTTTCTTGTCATACCTCCTTCAGTCTTGTCAACCAAGCTGTTAATCTCAGTCCATCTCACTTCTGTAGTAGGAAGGTGACTGAGAGGAAACATTGAGGTGAAACCCAGAGTGTGTGTGATTTAGCTCCTATCATCCACATGTTCTCTTTGATAATACATTGATGCCGTATACATGCACCCCTACCTAACTACCTTATATCATAACAGGATAAAAACATGAACATACCATTTGGGTCTTTAGTCTGAAGCCTTAGAACGATCACAAATGACATTATTCCTGGATGACAAAACCAGACAGGCCCTTCACTGAAAAGCATAGAGGGCGAGGGACATGAGGAATGTCAACAAATGGCAGTGGAAATGCTGTTTTTCAGAAACGAAATGGGCGCCTAAGTCAGCAATTTGTTACAGTGAGGAAAACAGCATTCAGAGGCAGAACTATTAATTTAAGGTCACATGCACTTTAGCCCCTACAAATAGGGATCAGCTTTGTTTTCTCCAATATTTGCATATTTTTTAAGCTTGAAGCTCTTTGCATACCAGATAGATAAGTTAAATGCCTAAATACCTATCTGATCTTGAAAACTATGCCAGGTCAGCCCTGGTTTGTACTTGAAATGGATCCTGCCAAGGAATATCAGGGGCTGAAGGCTGTATTTCAAAGGAAGGAAATGGTAAATCCCCTCTGAGTATTCCTTGCCTAAGAAATCCCTATAAAATTCATAGGGTTGCCATATACTGACAGGTGGTTTGAAGGCACACACACTGTTTGTAAATTTGGGTAATTTTTTTTTACAACAAAATCGAAATAAATTCCCCCTTGTTTTCTCCTGGCCAAATTTAAATAGGTTTGGCATAAAGAAGACCAAGTTGGAACTGCCTGTCTTTAACATGGTTAAAGATTAAAAACCTTTTAGGGGAAAGAGGTGGCAACCCTAATTTAGGACCACAAATGTGGTTTAAAGAATAGATATACCAAGCAAGAGTTTTAAAGATTTGCAATACTCAAAGGCCTGGGACTAGAATGATAACTGTATTAGGTTTTGGTCTTGATTTCTAGATTTATTTAAATGAACAAACAAAAAACACCCTTAAATTCTTTCCAGCCTGAATATGAAGAAATTTGAAAGTTTTGGTATAGCCTTTTACCAAAGCCAAACAAAAACAAAATTTTCATCCTTTCTTGCATTGCCTCTAATAGCTAGGACATTTTTCTCCAGAAATAAAGCTGAACAAAGGGTAGGGTCTACAGGTCCTCAGTTGTGGCTGAATGTAACCTTCTCAAAGCTGGCAACTCTAACATACCTTCTTGTGAAGAAGAATAGACAGAAGAATTATTAGATAAAACAGCTATTGAGGGGAAGGGTTGTTCATTCTGTTGTGTTGCGCTTGGGCAAATTATGTTACTATTTTATAACATTCCAAGATCTATATATTATGTAAAAATGAGCTAGATAAACCAGTGACTTACTCAACTTTTCCTCTCTCCCCATACCCTTCACTCTTTTTCCTATACATATACTGGTGGAAATGTCTCTAAGCAAGCAAGGAGATGCAAGGACATACACTTGGTGGAAACTGAAAAGGAGAAGATAGATTACTTCATGTTAGACTTTTGGGCAACATTTAATGAAATAAAAATAGGATTAAAAAGAATAGCAGAGGGCCACTGTTTTTAAGAAAGATTAGTTTGAAGGGTGCTTTGAAGAATTATTGGCCATTTGGAGTTCTGCAAAAGGGCTCAGCATGAAGGATAGCAGAGGTAGGCTAGCAGTCACTTTATTAATGCTCTGCATTTATAATCGTACTTGTTTATTTTGGGCTCCACCTTTATTTATGAGCTGAAATTGTTTAGTGCCCTGAAATGCTGATGCAAATCTTCACACTTCTTCCTGTTTCATCCATTTTTATGTTCAAGTAGCTTCTGAGCATTTAAATCTCTTATTATTTCTACAGAGGCTTTGGGATTTCTGTTTCTCTTACAAAGAGGTTCTCTGTTTATGAATTAGATAATTAAAGAAATGTTAATCTCCTGATCTCCTGTTGTTAACCAGTGAAATGAGTGGAACTTGTGCATGAATTATACATGGCCACTAGTAATCACAGATCATCACAGAACAAACTTACCGTGGCTCCGACTCCCCACCTGCAAGGGGCCCAGACCAACTCTACCATGTGGTTCCATCCAACACTTCTACAGTCTTCACACCGTGGAATGAACTGCAGTTAGTCTATTATCAATGTAAACAATGCTTAAGCAACAGATCCAGATATGTCCCTCCAGACAGCTGTTGTACCAACAAAAAGGCTTAATGCCAGACCTGTCCAGGCAAATTATAAACACCTTATAAGTGTGATAAGGCAAATCTACCACTTCTGAGGCTCCCCAACTTCTTTCTCCTTGTTGTACATACTCTTAGAAGTGCTTTCCATTTCCATCCACCCCTGTTTAAACTTCTTGGATATTTGGCCAACCCTACCACATGTCCGCTTGGACTGGACTTCACCTCCACTGTCTGGGGGCCTCACCGCTTGAGGGCCTTCAGCATTTCAGCTTTGGCCTTCTTGCCCCCCAAGCCTTCGTCTTCCCTTCCTCTGTCTTTGCTGAGTCCACTGTTTCTCCTCTTCCTTCCCACTCCCACTGTTTAGCCTTTGAACCTCCTCCCAGCCACCTGCTACTCCACACTATCCCCTCATCCTCTTACATTCCCTTTTCTGGCTGATTGTCCCTGTCTTCAAGGCACCATGTTTCCCCCTCTTTTCTCTCTTTCTCTCTCTCTCTTCTTCCTATGTCTTCATTCCCTTTTTTCTTGTCTCTTCTCTTCCTATCTTGTCTTGCTCTCCATCCTTTCTCCTCCTCTTGGCTTTCCTACTCCCTTTTAAACTCCCTGGTGCCCATCCAGACCCTGACCCATGCTGGCATTTCTTCCCAGGGATTTTCCTATGATGGGTTCACATCTACTCTTGTCACCATCCTGTGCCCCTCTATGTCCGAGATTCCCCTAGTCTTCTGGGTAAGTTAGGGGTCAGGAATCTGTCAGAGGCAATCACTCAGTCACCCTCTCCTGTGTACCATGCTTACCCTTGCCAAAAAGATGTTCAGAAAGCATGTCTGGAAGGTTTCTTCTCATTAGATAACTCTGCATTTCCTATCCCCATACATTTTTTCTATGAAGAAGAAGCAAGTACATGCTAGCATTGGGTAGTAATTTCATTTGGATGATTTTGGGATAATATTTTCCAAAATTTGCAAATTTCTCCATAGATTTAACAAAGAATTTGAGGCATTTTTGTCATTTTGAATGGTGGCACGAGAAACCTAAAGCAACAGATTTACCCATCCAGGTGGAGAGCTTTCAGAGCTTAGCCCTGAATCCCTGTCCACTTGACCATGTTTATCATACCACATTATAGCTGCTACTTCCTTTTCATGACAGGCTTTTGAAGCTGTAGGGCAGACAGGTACAACATGGTCTTCTCCACAGTGAAAATACTTATACCACTGGGACCTAGCAAGTGCAAACAGCTAAGCACTTAGCTTCGTTTTGGAGTTTGAATTTTAATAAAAACTTTCTATACTTTAATACATTTCTTCATACATTTGAGAGACCAAAATTTGAGTGCACTGACAGCTTTATCAATCCTTAGAAAATAAAGATCTGGGGGTCCTGGTTATTGGCACATGCTTCCTCTGTCAGTGGTTTGTAGGGCATGCAGTATTGATACAATCCATGCGCAGTTTTTCTTTCACACAGCTGGTAAACAAAATGGATTTGTAGATGCGAAAGTTTGAGGAATAAGAAGCTTGTGCTGAAGTCTAGAATCTTACTGTCAGCTTCCAGAGAGTTGTGTTTACAGCTCAGTTCCTAGACTTGGTGGCTTGCTTGAAATATAGTCTAATTAGATAAATATTATATTAAAGATGTTTTCTGAAAGAAAGAAAGAAAGAAAGAAAGAAAGAAAGAAAGAAAAGAAAGAAAGAAAGATTCCTCAGGAAACTAGAAATGTGTTTTAGTCTGTCACCCTCAGCATGAGGCTGTATGGTGAAAGCATTGCAGGGCTTGCTTCATCCTAGGATTCCGAGAACAGTGTCTTGGCACACATTTCTCCACACGTGTGTGTCATATCTGACTTATTAAGCAATTGAATTTAGTAATAATGACTGTAAATTAACCATCTGTTAAAGATAAGAAATGTCTAACTTAACCCTCAGGCTGCCACAGATGCTTTCGTCTGATGCCCGCAACATTCCATTGGTTGCCAAAAGGGGGAAATGGCAGTCGCCCAAAAAGTGTTTTTGCCACATATCTGACAAATGGTTGGTGGTTTCCTCTCCTCCTCCCAAACAACTTTGAAAAATGTTGCTTTCACCAAACTTTAACCTTTTAAAAAAGTAAAAGTTAATGTTTGGTAGATAGGTTTAAAACTGAAAATGAGTATCATTTTGATATCAGGAAGGGCTTTTTTTTTAAAAAAAGCTCTTTCTACCTAAATGAAAAATGTAGTTTTTATGTTTGAGCCTTGAAAGGAGCTGCTGAAGATTTATAAACCTATCTTCTTAAATTTCTATTATCTATCATTCTATTAGTTCCTGATTTATGCAAGACAATTATGCCTTTTTATGGCTGATGCCAACATGGTTAAGCAATAAGAGGTAAGATTGCACTCCCTTTTCCTTTTCTTCCTGATTAGAATGCAGTCACAAATGACTTAAAACTGAACCTTGGTAAAGTTACTTTTCCTACTACAAAAGTTACTTTTTGAATTAAAACTCCTCCAACTTTTTATTTGCATTTTTATTAAAAAAAACCTTTTCCATTAAAATGTTTTATTCACACTTCAAAAATAACAAAATACAATAATACACAATGCACAAAACACAAACATGGATAATGCACAAATACAAAAAAACACATTACAATAACTCACCTTACCCCTTTTTGTTCTCCCCCCCTTAAAAATAAAAAATATTTTTAAAAACCTAGCAACAATAAACCTTTGCTGATGGCAGCAGTGTTGATATTGGTTAAAGCAAACCAGGCTTCCAATTAACTAAGATTGGAAACCACCTGATTAAACAAGCCACAAACAGCAACTGAAGTATTGTAATCCACAATTTACCAGAATACGGATAACTTTTGTTAGGCTTTTTCTGTCCTAAAGAGGTTACAGGTTATGCACTAGGATCAGATAAGACATGAAGAGTTGTTATGAGTTTACAGGTGACTTTGGCCCTTCCCTGGACCTTTGCTAATCCACCATTCAAGTCAAATAATAGTCTTGTTCCCACTATGGTTTTAAACCAGATCATGATTTGAAATGATCCAGTTTAAAACACCATGGTCCCCACTTAATTTGAATTGGTGAAGTGATTCGGAAATAGGGGTCATGGCTTTTGCCCTTTTAACTTGCGTCAGAAATACGCTGGTAAAATGTGGTGGTTTTGGGGCTGAATCGATTGATATAGAAATAAATCGATTCAGCCCAAGTGGGAACCAGGTGGATTTGAATCCGCCCTCCTGCACAAGTGGGAACTAGGGAGGCGGATTTGATTCCACTCCCTGTGACATGGGGGCAGCTACAATGGCTCTGGCCTACTGACCTCTAAAAGTGTCCCTTGACCCTCTGTACCTGCTGGCCAGTCTGTCTCCTTGGCCTCCTTCCCGTGCAACCTCCTTCCCAGCGCGCCACAGGATACACTGCACACCACAGTAGCACTGCAAAGTTGTGGCAGTGGCAGAAAAGCTGGCATGATTTGGATTCCTTTCTTCTCCCTACTTATTTTCCCCCCAAGTATTTTGAGTCTCAGATAGACTGAACCTGAGTATCAGGAGCCCACAGATACCTCAGGTCCACTGTACTACACACACACACACACACACACACTAGGTCAAGTACTTTTCCCTTTCTAATACATTAAAATGGACTTGAATTCAGGATGCTCTTAATGTTACTCTTCTGATTTTGTCCACACCATATTAGCACAGGAGAATTTTTAGTGCCAATAGCAATATCTTGACTATAGAATGTTGCACTGTGCTCAATTTTGCTTTGCCAACCATGGTGGCAAGGCAAGCTGTGTAATACTTTTCTGATTCTTGTCTTCTTATTACCTTGAAACATATGTGGTCACTGTAAGTCAATGGCATTTCCCCCCTATGCTTTCTACATCTGCTTTATATGGTGCTCCTCTCTGACTCTGATATTCAACACTTTGGAAAGAATCAGCTCCTATCTCGTGGTCTGCTTACACCTTTAAATCTAAGTCATCTTGGTCAATTGCCTTAGCATGCATAGAGAAGAACCTAAATCACTGAAACAGCACCGTGGCTATTAAAATCTTCTGATTCCATCTTCTAGTCTGTTTGAGAGAATTAAGTAACTCTTGATGGAAGGAGCATGTCAGCAAAGTATTTGTAATGGGCAAATATCTGCATACATGCAGTCCAAATCAAAATGAAACTGAAGCACCTATCCACAGAAGGAAGTCATTAGACAGCAAAAGTGTTCACCAGTTCTGTTTACTGATCAATAAACAAAATGACCTTGTGCATTTACAAACAATGTAAACCTTCAGGAAACAGTAGGCCCCATCTAGTGATAGAAAGGAGACACTGCCTGCAGAGACAAATGCACAGATGCCAACTAATAATCAACATAGGTGAACCAGGCTTGCTTCATAAAATGATTCAAGAAACTGAGAGACAGCCTGGTCCAGTCATCCTGTATTACCATGATGCTACCTGGTGAGTTGGTGGCTAAACTGAGATTTCATCTAGGGATTTCAAGAGTATAGTTTATGTTCTTTATTAGTAAGCTATATTAGTTCCAGACAAATAATTTTGGAAATTATTTTCTTTGAAAAATGAGGTTGGCCTCCCACTGAGGTCTTGTAAAATACTTTTAAGCACAGCTACCTTATTACTATTTTCTACTACTACTACTACTACTATAATTACATTTCTATTAATATTAACATTCATTGAGCCACACAATATTGATACCAAGAGATATTTTCATGGGGGATGGACACATGTGGTAAATAAATAAAGCCGACATATATTTGAAACTGGAAATTCCTGGCTATAGTATGTGAAAAGACAGGGAAAGATCTCTTCTTTTACTATAACTCTCAGATGCTTTTTAGAACTATAACTCCCAGAAAAAACTATGCTTTTTTCTTTTTTCTTTTCTTTTCTTTTCTTTCTTTCTTTTGCACAATGACTGCCATTACTCTCTTTTTGAAAAGTGTGGTTGTACTGGGTGATTCAAAAAGAATGGTGCAAATGACTGTACTTTTGCACCATTTTTTCCAAATCATCCTGTAATTTATTTATTTTTTAAAAAAGCTTTAAATGTTAATGTCAATATCCTTATCTATCCAGTTCCCAATATTCTATCCCATTCTCCAATATTTCATCCCACTCATGTCTGACCAGTGAAGAACCAGAACCTCGCCAATAGATGAGGACTTGAGTTGCAATGGAGAGTATCATTGGAAGAGAATATCGATTGAGCTCTTGGTTCATGACATCAATCTGTTAGTGCAACCATTTTCCGTTCTGCTATATGTGTGAATTATCATAACTATTCAAAAAGAAGAAGGAACAGGGAGCAGCCAGTTGAATCCATGGAAGAAATTGAAGATACATCTTAAGATACTCAATATAAAGTTATGCAAAGGGATCTTGTAGCACCTTTGAGGCTAACTGTGTGAAAGACGTTGCAGCATAAGCTTTCTTAGATTAGGTCTATTTCCTCAGCTGCATGGAGTGACTGAGAAAGTAGACAAAGGGCTCTTTGTATCCCGCCTCTCCCTGTATTGGATCGAGGCAGGTAACAACAAACATAAGAACAATAAAAATAGAACACAACAAACCACAAATAAAAACATAGCAAAACATATAAAATCCAATTCCCTATCTCCCTCAAACCTTAAAATACCATTAAAACCGAATGGGAATATACTGCTTTCCAGGCAGCCATCTCTGCACCTCTCTGTCACGCAATCGGGAGTGCTGCCCCTATCACACTCTGTCCCTGATCTCTCACCCTTAACCCCATCTCTCTGCCTTATACCCTGCCCATTAGGTCTTTAAGGTTTTGTTCTGTTTTGTTTCTCCTTTTCACCACCTAATTCTGGAGCTCTGCTGCCATGATTTAATTTATAAGTAAAGAGAAAGAAAAAATAAACAGAAAAAAAGAAAGGTAATCAAGGTATTTTGGAATACCGAGAGGGATAGGGAAGGAGGGAACAGTGACATCATGTCTGGCTATCACACAACTGCCCCAGGAGCAACATTTTGCACCTTGGGATTTGCATGATTGTTGATCATTCACGGGTTTCCTCATAAATGAAAAGGGTAGGTCAGGGACAAGGAAATGATGGGTCAGAGGTGGCAGAATGCAATGCGTATCGCCACAGCCTCTTCTTTCCCAGTGAAATCGTACTTTTAAAGTCGCATGTGGTAATGCCCTGAGTTTACAAAAGCTTATACTACAACTTCTTTCACACAGTTAGTCTCAAAGGTGCTGCAAGATACCCTTGCACACTGACATTTCAAACTAACACGGCTATGTGTGTCAATATATGGTTGTTTTATTAATATTTTGTTATTCCAAGCCTCATTTCCCCTTGTTTGCTGTTGCCCATCATGCTACATTATGTGCCTTCAGATTAGATATGAGTATAACTGTCAACACCTTGTCTTACAACAAAAACAAAAACAAAAAACATAGCAATGATTAAATACAAGAAAAATGGCTGTGTTTAATATTTGGCTTATTTAACTGGTACACATAAAGGCACTTATCAGATGAGCAATACCTTTGTTGCATCACTAAAATGTCACAAATGTGGCAGGGTTTTAAGTTCTCCGGAACTTTTCTTCAGGCTTTTATAATACAAAATGTAGGGAGCCAGGAGAGGAATAAAATTCCAAAATCCCAGCCTGATGTAGTGGCTATTGTCTCTGTAGGCAGGGTGACTTTTTGATATACTGCAAATCTGGTGAAGAAGGGTATTAAGGTATCAGTTGGCAGTTTCTGTCCTCATTATGGATGAAAGCCTCGCTATAATCACTAGAGATCTGCCCATTGCCTAAGTCATGATTAGCTAAGAGCAGATGTTCAATAGCAACCCAGTAGCCCTGGGCTTAGACCATAGTGTTGCTGGACCGCCACCAGCATCAAGCCCTTATAGACACACTTAGATCTGGTCAAAATGTTCTAGGAGCCATTTGGAGCCATTTCAGGAGCTGTTCTGGTATGTTCATGCATGGCTCTGCCTGTGCATTGAACCAGCATAACAGTGTGGGAAAATAACTGTTTGCATAAACAGATATTTGAACCTCCTTACATGCCTGCATGAAAAGTACAAGCAGTGGTGTAATCTCTAATCCCTTTGTGTTCCAGAGGCTGGAAATTAAATTTAGGTGTTGCGTTAAGTAAAAAGGGTCAACCCAAGCCAAACAATTGTGTTGCACATCTACCACATTTGGAAATGGTGTGAGGGCTGCCAGTAGTCTTATTTATGTGACACCTACATCCCTTTCTCACTTGCTGTTGTTAAAACTGTTACTATAGTATATCAGATGCAAAGAGTGTGTGTGTGTGTGTGTGTGTGTGTGTGTATTAAAAAAGAAATGTTTGAAAATGCAGTCTCCTCTGCTGCCCCCGCCACACTTTGCTTAACATCTCTTCAGAGCAAGGCATCTAACAATTGCACAAGATGGCTGACCCAGGGGACAAAATGAAGAACTTCTCTGCTGTCATTTTTTATTTCAACTGCTGTTGCTTTTGAAGTTTTCAAATGCAGATTTGAGCATTTCAAATGCTGTGAAATGGAATACTCCTCCTCAGTTCTTTACAGCTGCTGGAATATGCCTATCCCTTCTTGGCTGTAAAAATGAAACTATGAGATCTGATTATGCTGTACTGAGAGTGTTTTGCCATAGTTAGTGATGGACACGTCAGACAGGAACCATGCAAGAAAAAACTGTTCCTGTATATTGGAATAGTAAATCAGAATGCTTTTGTATTTTCTTATCCTCTTGGCTACAGTATAATACAAGGAACTCATATTTCAAAATTAGCTGAAGGTTTCTTTCCTGAGACCAACTACACTTCCTTGCTTGCTAGACATGTTTCCTGTTAGAACTTTAGTTTTCTTTGGTGGGCAGGGGTAGATTCATGTATTAATTTCCAGATATCTAAGAATGTCTCTTTTCTGTTATTTCATCTTAATATTTTAATTGCGTTGTTTGGGCATAAGTATGCTTCTTAGCAAATTCAAAATCTTGTAAGTGAGTCTTTTCGGTCTGTAGGCATTCCCCTGGATTAATCCAGGCTTGTGTTTAGGACTATGCATTGGGTGCAAACACAGTATCACTGAAACATTGAGCAAAATCCTAACATGACAAAGTACCAGATATGAAGCAAATGCAGAGTTGTTGTGGGAACCTAAATCCAGTTCCACAACAATTTCTAGTATTTCATATTGGTGACCATCTTCAATATGGAGATAATGCCATGCCAAATTCCAGTTTGCTGAATAGGCAACCATTGTGAGTTGTGAGCTGCCCTAACCACTAGCTATTAAACATATTAAACAAATACAGTATTTAATAGTTTACTTTATGTCAGTTAATAATTTAGGTGTCTTTTTGGTTGACAAAAATGATCTATAGCTACTATATGTTGGATCAAACCACCCTTTCCCCCTGGAACTGTGTAATAATATTATCCTGACATAGATTTTATTTCTGTTCTTCTTTAATTCTCCATTCTTCTTTTTTCAACCCAAAATCCCTGTGTAGATACAGATATTGGTCTGTTCACATATTTATATCTCACCCAATATCACCAGCTCTCACAGTGAAGTACAGACAAAAAGCAATTGAAACCAATTGAAAAGAGTAAGTGCAATTTTAAACAATTTAAAACAATGTAAAACATATAAATATGCAGTATTTCTTCTCAGTCACGTTAAAAAGCAAAAACAAACCACAAGCTTATTAAAGGCCAGGCTAAACATGATACTAAAAGTGTCATTACAAACTATTTCTTGTTTTAAGAACAATTAATTGTAGCCATGAGGAGTGAGGGCGGTTGTCTTGCAACAGCAGAAAGAGGAAAGAAAAAGCTTAACTCACTCCTCTCCCCTACAGTCCTAACAAATAATATACGTTTCCAGCTGTTATTAGACCTGTTGAAAAAGATTTCCCCATCAATACCAATGGGACTCTCCCCTTTACCCTTCTAATATCAGTTTGGGAGTGGTTGGTTTTTTTTTTGGCACTTTGGAAGAGGAAACAAAGGGTTTAACCTCACAATCCACACACCCACCCTCACACACCACCACCACCACCACTGCTGCTGCTGCTGCTACTACTACTACTACTAATTCCTATGTTTATGTGTATTTATATCTGGACATTTTCCCAGTTCAGGACTCCAGGAGGCTTACAACAGTGGAAACAAACCTAGTTAGAAATTCACAGCATAGAAAAGCGAAAAAACAATTAAACCATCATAAAATGAAAAGCCATTAAAAACTGGTTAGAAACATTAACAATTAAAACAACAATGACAATAAACAAAAGTCTGGCACATCAAACATAACTGCTTTAAAAATCAGTTTTCAAAGGCCTGTCAGAATAAAAGGGATTTGGCACACTTGTGGAAAAAGGAGGAGGGTACCAGCCTAGTGTGTCTGGGAAGGGAGTTCTAGAGTCTCGGTACAGCCACTAAGAAGGCCCTCACTGGTGTTTCCACCAGATGTACCTGTGATGGTAGCAGGATAGAGAAAAGGTCCTCCTCAGAAGCTGTCAAAACACAGGCAGCTTCATATGGTATTGTATGGACTGTCGGATATCCTGGACCTGAACCTGGACCTGAGCTTTATAGGTTGTGGCCAGCTATTTGAACTATGTCCAGTAACAGACACACAACCAATGGACCTGTTGCAACAAGGAAGTTGTGAGCTCTTGTAGCCAGCCCCAGTTCAAGATCTGGCTGCAGCTCTTTGAACTATCTGAAGTTTCTGAATACTTGTCAAGGGTGGCCCCACAAAATGCGCATTGCATTAATCCAAAAAGGAATATAACTAATGTATGCACACACATGTGTATTTATTGTGATAACACATTTGGTATCAAGTTCAGTTTGGTCTTGAGAGGACGAGTTTAATAGATGAACAGAGATCAACCTCCATCATCCAAAGTCTATGGGATATCCCACAGAGGTTATACCAGACACAATAGCAGACAGAAACATCATACAGCCGTCCCCATTCAACCTTTAAAATGAGTTTAAAAATTCAAAAAAGATGCAAATACATGTTTTCTTTTTAGTTTTTGCCAAGACTAAATGAAGAAAATATTCTTTTAAAAGAGAGTATGGAGGCCCTTGGGAGACATCGCTCTAACATTGCCAAAGATGACTCAGCCCCTCCCCCTTCTCTCTCTCCTTTTTTTCTTATGCATTTCTTTATTAATAAAAGCCACATTTTGTTTGTAAAACAAAACAGATTGGTCCAGCGGCACAAAACAATAATGCAACGAAGGCGCTAGTTCATTAAACTGGAATACAGGGATTGGGTTACTAATTTGATGCTTTTAATTTCATGTTATAAATTACATTCTTTCAGAAGGTAGGAGAAAAATATTTCCCATGACAATGGTTACCTACAGACAGTAAGGTTATATATTACCCTGGAGAAATGAAAAGTTGAGAGAGGTGCTAAAGATTACTCCTGCTGCTATGATGGTTCCTCGGAAACAGATAAACCCCTGTATATCAGAAATTGCTTTACATATATTCTTCATAAAAGGGAGTGCATTTTGCATATTTAATTTTTAAAAAGTTCTTCAAAAGTGGAAGAAACTAAGCGGCTGTTGAACATAACAATAAGGTCAAAAAGTTAACAAAATAACATACATACACAAACATACTTCCACTGAGCGAACAAACCAAAAAGTGATCCTTTCTAAACTATTAATCAGGACAGATATTTTAAAAAGACAATAAAGAATTAATTAATTAATTACAAATTAATTGATTTCTGTTAACCCTGGGGTCTAAACTTAAGTGTTACTGTTCCACTTTAACCACTATGGAACCCTGGGACTGGGTTTAGAGTGAAGCATTTTGTATTTTCATCCAGAGAGCTCCTCTGATGCTTATGACCAAAACTACAAACCCCAGGATTTTCTAGGATAGAACCACAGCAGCTATAGGAAGGAAAATCATAGTGCTATAATAGTATAATGTGAATGTGAATGCAATCTCTAATTTACATAGAAAATAAAATATAAAGTAATTGATTTTCTGACATCTTCAAAGGTAATGATCACTCAACATTGCAGCTGCACAGCCTGAGCCCATGTGAGGTGTGATCCACAGTTTCTGCGCAATTTTCTGTCTGAATAAAAAAAAAACCTTAAAAAATTCAAATAATAGGTTACAAACACTCTCCCTGAAATAATACTTTTTAGATGGTTTCTCCCACATAAGCTGCACCATTTTCTCTTTAAGAATGAAGGTTAAACATTATAAACTTGATTATTTTTCAAGGCTCAGAGAGACTCCACAAAGCCTGAACCCAGTTTTAAGCTGATTGTCCATTATCTTTTTGTGCCTTATTGACTTGAAGAGTAATTAAGAGCATGAGCATAAAATGAAAAAATTAACATGCAGGAATGGCACCAATTATCACATGTGAACCAAATTCTGAAGCTATTAAGCATTCATTTTTCATTACTGATCTGGCCTTGTGAGTTTTTAATACAGCCATGTAGGTGATTCTAAAGTGTTTTCAAATGCTTGCACCTCTCTCTGTGTGTGTATTCACATTACCCATTTAAAGTTCAATTGTATAACTAAAAGTCTTGTCTTCTTTCTTATAGGGCCTTCATGATGAAGATGTTCCAAGATGCAAAGTGTGTAGAGCAGAGGTAAGTGAACCATTTTCTAAATATGTGGCAAAAATGGTCAAGCATCATAGTTGCATTCCTTTCAACCGTTGCATTCCTTCCAACATCTCACAGATCAAAGCCTGGATGTGTATGGCCAAGCAAGGTGAAGATACTTATTAATGAGGAAGAACACACAAACTAGGAGAGGGTGCAGGAGTTTGCTTTTTCCTGAGCTTGCTGGGAAGGACAAGATTCCACTCCCTCCTGTCTGTCCCTCATTTATGAGTTAATTGCAACTACTTTTTGCATTTTGAACTCACTCTGCACCAATTGAAGTAAGCTGAGGACAAGCAGAAAGTGTGAGGAAGAGGGAGAAAACTGCAACATTTTAGAAGTAGCTTGAAAAGTGGGGTGACAGAGGATTGGTTAGAATAGCACCTGCCCAATCAGGACAGTTGGAGGGTATATGTTTGATATTGTTGGCTGTGAACCAGAATATATCTAGCTTACATCTTCTTGCAGCCACAAAACTTCACAGCCTTATGCTCATTTTTCATTCTCAGCTCCCAACATCCGGGAATCATGGAACTGGCTTACAAAATAGAAAGGGTCGGCAACTGTCAGGCTTCTGGAGGTCAGGTTTTATCTCATGGAACACTCTTGGGGGTTGCCGCATAGACTGCTTTTTTTTAAAGGACAAAAACCTTTCCATATGTGGTTGGAAATCTACTTCTGGATTTTGAAAAACATGTATTTTGCAATGTCAAACAGTGATGCGGACCCCAAAACCTATGAGTTGAGTTGTTACTGTGTGAGTTGTTGCTCTTGGAGGATTCCAGAAGAATCTATTCATCTTATTTTTGTTGTTGTTGTTGTTCAGAAAAAGGAAGAAGGGTTTCAAGGACAGCAGAAACACTCTTCCAGGATTGCAGGTGACTCAGGGCAGCGTATCCCCATAGGTACATGACATGTTTGAAATGTGTCCCAAATTGTTTCCATATGGATAGTGGATTTTATCATACATATTTATTGTGTTCTTGCTGGTTGTGTTGATATTAGTCAATGATATCATTAAGAATAATGGAAAAGAGGCTAGTGGGTAGAAATCCAGTGTTGCTTCACACATTTTTTTTCTGTCCACATGAAAAACCTTGACTATCTCTTGGTTGCCCATGTCAACAACTTCATTTGTGAATTCATCACAACCTACAGTCTGCACTGTTTCTGGAAGGGCTGACCTAACATTCAGTGATTAGGATGTTCTGTAGTTTTGGTAGGTGAACGGGATGGCAAACACCTTTGTGAAACAGACTGATAAAGTTCTTTGAGGGTAAAAAGTGAGCAATGACATTGGTTTGAAAACACAGTGACTACTAACATCGGTAGTTTTGGGGATGTGTTCTAAGGGGAGGGTCAGAGGAATCATTTAGTTGTTTGAGTGGAGATGTATTTTAAGAGCTTTTTAAATTAATGTGTTAGTAGAGTGCTAGTAATAAGGAACCTTATGTGTTACTCAAAGAATGTTTTTTTAAAAAAAATAGTGCTAAAGCAATGCTATTATTTACTAGCTATATACTGAAGGTTAAACATGGGTGAGTAGCATTCTGACTGACATGGTTACTACCAACAATGCATGAGGAAATAAAGATCTGTACCTGTTTTGTGTTTTTTAAACCAACAATTGTATCACAACACATGCAGACATGAAAAATCTGTGAGGCAGCCATGCTTTGATCCAAACATTCATCTGGGAGGTGTGTGCTATATCAGTTTATATTGGAACACAATGTGTGTGTGTGTGTATTAAAAAGATCTCTGAAATATCTAGGGATCAAAATTTATGGGGACTTAATGTAACTTCACACTGTTTTAGCAGATATATTGGTGTAGCACACCTTGAAGATTAAAGATCCCAGGCATGCAGTACAAATACCATAGAAAAGGTTTCTGTGTATTTATTAGCTTAATTTTCACAAGTCTTGATGGAATGTCTTTGGTCTTCATCTCGCAGACCACTAATTCATACGGCACTTCAAGCATCAAATGCGCCTTTCACAGGTGCATTATGTGAAACAATCACTGTGACAGTTGCAGGTAAGAGTGTTGTGAAAGAACCGCTCAAGGGTTTGTTCCATTTCAGAATGTTTACCTCACTTGACATATCTATCTTGGCTGCCATCATGATTATTCATCTGGATGTTATTTATGTGAGAGGGGATACATAATTTCTTCTCTGGACAAAACATGGGATAAAGGAGAAAAGAAAATGCAGTGCATGTCTGTTTAGAAGGGTCTTAACTATTAGAAGGATTAAAACAAACTGCATGGCAGGTAGAAAGCAAAGTATTTCTTTCATTTGTCTATTTAGAGCATCATACAGACTGCCTATTTTTTATTTACCACTTATGTAAGTCACCTGAGAAGGCACTTCCATCCTATAGGAAGAGAGAGCCCTCTCAGGTGACTTATACAATTGGTAAAACATCAGTGATACATAATTGAAATCCAATAAACAACTTCTAAATACTGAAATTCAAAGACTGCACCTAAACCAGCCACATACAAAACTTAAAATCAAACACATGTTAAAAACTATTTCCATCAAGTAACCTGATAAACATCTTATTGAGTGAGTGAGTGAGTGAGTGACTGCTTTAAGGATGCTTCTTATTTATGATATTGTGAGATGACCAGGCTAGATCTTCTGTCAAAATAGATGGTTATATTGCAGTGGCCCGACTACATCTTCCATAGATTCACAGGTAGCCAAAATTAGTTCAACACTCTGAATAGCTGGTTTAAGCTCAGAGTAAAACCTGGAGCAGATTCAACACCCCAATGATATGGAAACCATAGATCTGTTCTGCAGCTGTCACTTCTTCCCCATAACAGCTAAGAATTGACTTTGAGCTGATAACTTAAAATCCCAGTTCATATCTAAAGCATAGGATGTGCTTAGGCAAACCAAGACATGGGAAGTAGTTAGTTTCTGAAGCTGTAGGGTTTGAACAAGTTTTACATGTATGCAACAGATCTCTAACAGTTGTTCTCTGAGGCTTTCTCTGAAGATGCCAGTGTCAGGAATAAACTTTTCTAGAATATGGGCCACATAGCCCGAAAAACCCACAAAAAACTATGTTCTAAGGATGTTTGCATCCGAGGAATGTACAACTTCTATCTTGGGAGGTAGCTTATCTGTGTCTTCTCTAGGAATGGCTGAAAATATCCTTTCAGCTTCTTTTTAAAGATAATTTACCAAAATGTGCACAGGTCTTCATATTCATGATAGAAAGAATTTGAGATCTATTAATTTTTAAAAATTGAATATAAGAGCAATCAGAACGGATAGATTCAACCAACCATCCAGGCTAGAACTTCGCTTGATTCTTAAAAGCCTGAACTGTTAGTGGGGATTTGAAGCCTGGTCTCCTGGAGTCTTAGTCCAACATTCAAACCACTATCCCATGCTAGCTTGTCAGTTCAGACATAGGTTTGCTCAAAGGCTTTATGAGTCTTAGGCGGGTTACAAACAGCCCTCAAGGGGCCGTTTTCCCACCGCCGCCATTCGCTGCGTAGGGAAGCCCCAGCTGCCAGACCACGAGGCTTCCCTGCGCAGCAATAAAGGAGCGGCGAAATGCCGCTCCTTTTTGGAACGCGGAAGTGGCGCCGCGAGGGGTGGAGTGTGCCCTCGCGACGTCACTTCCGCCGCGACACGTCTGGACGCACAGCGTCCAGTACGTCAAAATGGCGGCGCCCATGTGGATGGGCGCCGCGAAAAAGTATGCGCTCCGCGCGTACTGGGAGGAAGGGCCGTCAGGAAGGTAAGAACTTTCCTAACCCTAATACGGCCCTTCCTAACCCTAGTACGCGCGGAGCGCGTACTTTATGGCAGTTTGTAACCCGCCCTTGTATATCATACATGTAGTAACTTTGTCAGTTATCAAGAGCAAATGAAGGTATCAACCGGGGTTCAGAATGCTGGAACCTCATGCTTCCAGGTTTTGCAGACCTCTTACTGAAGAGCAGATGTTCGAGACATAAACTCTGAAAACAAAATATGAACTCATATACTCAGGCCAGTTTTGTTAACCCATGAAAGGTGAGCATTCATTAGAAAAAGAGCAGGAAGTTTTCAACAGCAACTATGTAAACGGGATTACAATTCATCTAGCGTTGTTTGGAGGGGATCAGGTTACACAACCTCTCTCCTTGAAAGAAGGTGCAAATAATTTCAACCAGATGTAGGAGAGGTTACAGCTAGAAGTGTAAAGAAACTAAATATTTCCATCTTAGAAAAAAATCAGGCATATAGGAACCATGCAAGGTAGAAAGGATAACCCAAACCCTTATATCAGCAAAACTGGAGGCAAGATTTTATTTAGATTCACTCTGTGCAGCTAGCAACGCATGTTTTAACACATTAACTTGTTCACACTTAGAAGTGTTTTTGAGACCCATATGGAACATGTCAGGGGAAATGGTTCACCATTCATTCAGTTCCCCCATTAAGATACTGGTAGTGCTATTCACTTTGTTTACAGTTACTCTTGAAAGGAAATCTTAATGCTAATATAGGAAGAGTTTATTGTTAACATTAATGAGAACTGTTTTCATTTTCTCAGTGATTTTAACTATTTCATATTCTTGATTGGCGTACCCAAGTTTCCCCAGAATGATCCCATAAGGGGACCATAGATCTCTATCTATCTATCTATCTATCTATCTATCTATCTATCTATCTATCTATAAATGTTACCAAAATTGAATGTTTCTATATCTTGGGAATATACTGTACTATGGGAAATACCATATCAGTTGAGGTCATTTTGCTGTATGGGGTATCATCAAAGTATGACAGAGATCTTGGATTCTGATATTAATGTAAAAGGCCTAAAGAGCAGGCCATCCCCACCATTACACAGAGAGGAAGATGCCTCAAGCAGTAGTTAAGGGGAAACAGCTAGGTACTAGAAGAGACACTTGGGCGCCATTCAATCTGTCCTTTGTCCCTCCAAGCAAGATTTCTGCTTCACATGTAGTGAAAGATACTGTTCTGTTGTCAATACTGAATCTTGTCTGCTTGAGTATGTCGAATGGGAGAACTGCCATCTTCTTCAGTTTTGGCATTTCTTCATTTCTGTCTTGGGCTAGCCCTTCTGAGAATGATTCCAAGAAAGACATATAGAGGCAAACTATTGCGAGGGTTGGGTGGTGTTGAAAACACACTATTCTGGTTGCTGCTGTTTGAACATTCATTTGGGCCTCATACATTTGCACTGTGGATCTTTGACTTCTGGTGAGATCAGCTAAGCTTATGGTTTTTGCATGGACAGTTGCTGTAAGAATTCTTTAAAGAAAAGGTGTGTAACTTTGTTCTTTTATGTGGCTATAGGTTTTAGCTTCAGCAAGCTTCAGGAACTCTGTGTGACCTTAAAGGCTCCGCACAGAAGCAGAATCTGTGAGAACATTTGCCCCCTCTTGTGATTATAAACTTTGCATAGTTATGCTTTCACAGAGTTATATAATCCTGTATGGTAGTTAATGAAGTGCAGCATGTTAGAAAAATAAAGGCAATGTTATTTTGCCTGTGGTATGTTTTCCCTTATAAGGCTTAATGCCTGATTCACTTGTGTGCTGTGATCTCTATCATGCTGTAATAAAAATACTTAGTAGTTTTCACTTATGGGGGAAAAATGTACTTTGCAAACATCTCATTATGAGTCTTCACAACATCCCTGTGACACAGGTATGTGGGTCAATTCAATGCTGTGTTTTAATAAACCTCCAGTGCTCAAGTAAATTACAAAATGTGAAGTCATTAAATCCACTTAAAAAAAGGGACATTCGTGAACAAAGACTCATCCTATTCATTAAGGACCAGATAAGGAAGCGACAGAAAACTGTTATAATGATTACCAATGATAATATTTACAGAAAGTCAACACTATTAGCTAGATTTAACAAGTGCTGGAAAGTTCATAATGTCTGGCCCTGTGTTTCTGCAGGAGGATGCCACACCATGTCTCAAGCTGAATTGTTACCCATTAACCCCAATCCCCTAGAAATTAACCCTTGACATCCACATGATAGTGCACCAGAAGTGAAGAATCAATGAAAAAAATTAATGAATAAACAAGGAAGTAGGGATGGCTAACTCTCTAGGTACTTTTACAAAAAAGGAAATTAGGTGGGATCCCAGTATTGAGTGCTTCCACTGTCAGCTAAAACCTATTTGTTTGCCTGGGCATTTTCCTGATTATATGCCTTATCATTAACATGATCCGTTCATATTGTTTTTAATGAATGATTTTATAATGTTTTAAAATTATTTTACCATTATTTGATTGTTTTTAGTTTAAATGTTTTCAATGGACAACTGCTTTGAGAATTGTTTGTTTGTTTGTTTTAAAGAGGAGTGGTATAAAAATGTTTGTAAATGAATAAAGCGTAGTTTAATGAGGTATCTTAATAGAAGAAACAATATCCAGTGGATAAGAAGCAAAACGGAAAGGGCACAAAAGATTATTTCATTATTACATGGCCCAGGCTACAACTGTAAGAAAGAAAATGGATGGGGGGGGGGGGGGAATGAACCGCAATTGAAACAGAACCACAGCTTTTACCAGAACTTAGAAAATATGGGAACATGAAACTAGTTGCATGCTCAGAGCCCTAATTATGTTTCTTACAGCTTAAATTTTTAAAACTTTCATTCAGTCCTCCATTAAGGTTTGTTAATGAATTCCTGAACAGAATTCCTGAACAGAAGCATCCTAATGAATTCTTTGTTCCAAGTCTGGATTGAGTAACCTACTTTTCAATAGCTGATAAAATTAATTTAAACTTCCCACTTTCATAGAATCATTGCTTTGGAAGGAACCTCATCGGCCATTGAGTCCAACCTCCTGCTCAATGCAGGCTCTCCAGCTAAAGCACCCCCAGCTTCTTCATTACTCAGCTTGAGGATTTATTGCTGTTTATGGTTACTTGTTGTTTATTGCTGTTTATAATTTGTATGAATTTTTTTAGCTGTCATGGGAAGAGGTTTACCTTAAAAAGAGGTTAATACAGTTTTTTAAAAGTACATCTTAATATACATGTTGTGTATGTGTGTGCTTATAGTCACACATCTTTTGTATACATATTTTTGTTGTATAAGTTTTTTAAAAAGATAAATTACCAGTTCTTTAGATATTAGGTACAGTCACATTTAATTGAGAGCACTTTTACATCTTGGACATGAATTTATTTCCTAGTCCTCTCTTCAGGATTTGCATGTGATGCTGTTTCTTCTTTGGTTGATTGATCTTTTTGGCCACAATCCTATACTGATTTATCAATGGAGTAGGCACCACTGAACACAACTGAATTTACTTTGAATAAATATTTGCAATGAAAAAGAACACTAGAAGTTCTGCTGTACCAGATCGATCCATTGGTCCATGTAGCTTAGTATTATCCATACTAGGCAACATTGAGTCTCCATGTTTTCAGGCACTTTTTCCCTCTAACCCTACCTGGTGATGCCACCATTTGAACCTGATACCTTTGGCATGAAAACCTTCTTTTCTTTAAAACCACTCTGGGAACTTTGTGGCTAAATTGGAGTCCAAATCCATCACAGAATGCTGAGTTTTACATTAATTATTTGGCTTTTATCCTTTTCATGGTGGATGGATGAACAGACTGTGAGCCTCGCTGTGGATCTTCAGAAATGGAAAACCAGAGCCAAGATGTTTAATTAATTAAATGGGGAAAATGATTGATTATCTATGGTCAACCTATGGACTGAGCAGTGCAGTACTTTACATTGTTATTTCAAGATGAGCCCACCTTACTTCATCTATGAACTGTCACTAAGTCTGCCATTGCTTGTGTTAAAGCACAGGAACTGCTTTGCTGAGAAACTTGATTTCTCTGTACTTGTTCAAAATTGAAGAAATGACACATATCTCTTACTTTACAGCATTTAATGTTTCAAGAAGGACAATGAATGCTCAGTGTTCAGTGAGCAGCTAGGAACCTTTCACATTTTTCTAGCAACTGTGAGTCTGTCAACTAGTCTCACCTGAGGCTTGAAGACAGCCTCTGAGTAAAAGATGCTTCATTCTTTTCCATTTGCACATTGCTAAGGAAGTGTAAATTATGCTCCCTGTATTCTTATCACTGCATTCTTAAGGGATTTGAATGCTTGTATTCTAATTCTAGACTTCTTCAGGTTATAAAGTCTTATGCTACTACTTCATATGGGTAGCATTATGATTTTCGCTTCCTGGACCTATGCATCTTCACTTCAACATCTGAAGCAATTACACCTTTATCGATTGTCATATTTCTGTGACAATCGTGATGTTGCCAGTTTCATTTTGAGTTTTGGTTTATGCAAGATTAACATCTGAAAGTGACTAAACAAAAGTCTGAAGAGAGGACAAGCAACTTGAATAAGGGGGTAAGGGCTGTGTATGCATATTGGGTTAACACTGAGTCTCCACTCTGCCTGTATTTAATAGGAAAATCTGCAACAACTTTCTACTGGTATGAAAGTGAATAAAATTTACTTTGTGATCAGAAACTCTGATAAAGCAGGATTCTGGGTATCATGGAAGACTCTATCTGAGATGAAGTGAAAACAGGCAGAAATCCCCAGTAGACTTTTCTGCTCAACACGGGGATGTTGAGGACTTCCAGGGAAGGGCTGATGTGTACAGTGCTGTGCCATTTATACATGTTACTTGTGTGCTTTTCAGACAATGCTTAGCACTTTTAACTAAAGTATGGCAAAATTTCTGCATTATTCATAGGTATTTGTTTTTGATGTATTATGTATTTGATGTATTTTATTGTTGTAACCCGCCCGGATTCTTCGTGATGGGAGGGTTATAAATTAAATTCTATTTATTATTATTATTATTATTATTATTATTATTATTATTATTATTATATTGTTTTTAGGCAGACAAATGTGTTTGAAACACTTCCTCCATACTTTAGTATATATTTAACTTTTGTTTAGTTTTATGTGATTTTATATTGCTTGTAGATTATTTTAATTATGTTGAATTTTATTGAGATTTTTAAAAATGTTTTTATCTGTGAGCCGCCATGAGTCTCTCTTGGGAGGAAAGGCAGCATACAAATGAAATAAATAAATAAATAAATTTAGAGGTTATGTGCATCTTTAGCCTTGGAAACATCATATCATATAAGGCACAGAAGAGCACAATCTTGTTGTTTCTTCTTGACCTCTCAGCACCTTTTAATACCATTGATTATGCTTTCGTTCTAGGTTGGCTTTGTAAGGTTGAAACAGGAAGGCTCTGTTTTGTAATGGCTCCAACCTAAAAGATTGCTTCCAGAGAGTGTCATTAGAGACATTGTACAGTGATCCCTTGCCTTATGCGTCAGGAATCCGTTCCGGACCCCACTGCGTAAGGCCAGTTCCGCCTATGAGGATAATGGGGCTCATGTATGTGGCGGCATGAGTGTCGCAGGCGCGTGCCCCATTCATTGAATGGCACGGGGCTTCCAGAATAAGCTGGAAGCCACATAAAAGGCACCAGCATATGACATGGGTGCACTGTATTCTTGCCTCTTGGCAATTGGTCTATGGGGTTTTTCAGAACAGAATCTTCCCTTCAGTGTTTTTTTAACAATGATGTTCAAGCTGGTCACTTGGGAATTTGGGATGAGATGTCATCAGCATGCAGGTGATACTCAGCTCTGTTTCTCCATTGCATGGAGGAATTTCTCCATTTCCACTCACAACATGGACCGATGCTTGGCCATCTTGGATCCTGCAAAGGGTGAAAGACAAGAGATACATCAAATGAATGAAAGAATAAAATTCATGGAGAAATGAATGGGATCTAAGTAGTTGATAATGAATCCCAGAAACATGGAGAAAATGGCTTCTGGGTCCAGCAGTTAGATAATTTAGCTGTCTTAGATGGAGTAGCATTCTTCCAAAGCAGTAATTTTTAACCTTTTTGAAGTCAAGAACCCTTTCAAGAATCTGATTAAAGTTTGGAACCTCATATCCAGAAACACAATTATTCAAAATAACATAAATTAATTGAAAGGAAAAAAATGTTTCTGCTTAATTCACAAACTTCCTGAAGCCCTTCCATGGACTCTACAGGAACTGACATCTCAGTCACTAGAGGCCCAAGTGACCTCAGTGGCAGAAAATGCCTACTACCAGTATGGGAACTGATTGTACAGAACCAGGTTGGTGTACTGGTTTGAGTGCTGAACTAGGACTCCAGAATACCAAGGTTCAAATCTCCACTCAGCCATGGAAACCCACTGGGCGACCATAACCAAGTCCTATTCTCTCAGTCTGAGAAGACCTCCTCTGGAAAAAAAAAAAGTACCATAGCACTCTTATGATAGATCAGAGTTGACATGAAGGCACATAATAATAACAAAGCTATGACCATTTATCTACAGGGACAACCTGACCCCAGTGATCATGAGTGGTAACCTCTAGACTGAACTGCTGTAAGGTACTCTGTGTAAGGCTACCATTGTGTTTGGTTTAGATCTTGCAGCAAATGCAAAAGGCAGCAGCCTGACTTAATGTTCCTCCTAGCATGCAAATATAACTGGTGTGTTATAAAGTTCTGAATTGGCTGCCAATCAAATCCTGAGCTGTCTTACAATTCACTTGGTCTTATTAAGCCATATGTGTTCTGGACCAGGTTATCTGAGAGGCAATCTTCTCTGATATGGACTACTATATGAGAGCTCTGCTTGTTGAACCTTGCCTATAATTTTTTTTTTTTAAAAAAAGAAGAGTTATATACGTAATATAGGAGAAAATATAAAATTCTGTCATGAATAGATTGGAATAATGATAACGACTTGATGAATATATATAGTTAACTAAAATCACTTTTTCACTATGAGAGGGATAGCTTGAGGAATATAGGAAGCTATGATGAATGAGGTTTTATACAGAGCTAGAGGGATATTTAAAGCAAGTAATATAGTAAACATTTCTAATTAAAAAACAACATCACATTTAGTTATACACTGTATAATGTTTTGAAAAAGATTTATATCTTCATATATTTTATATATTTGTAAAATTAATAAAATTACTTTTTTAAAAAAAGGAAGAGTGATATTCACTGTTTCCTCCCATTGACAGACACCTGAAAAATATAGGTGCATTTTCATTAATTGTCTTACAGGGCCTGAGTTGGATGAATTTGTAGAAACAAAATGAAGCAAAATAAAACAAAACCCTGAATTGATGCACATTTTTAATACAATATTGCAGTCATCCTGCTAAAAGGAGAGGTTTCCTCCATATAATATTTGCCAATAACATGAGGAAGAAGTACCCACTTTTACAAAGAGTAATTTTTCTGCTAGACTGTAACACAAAAGTAGTGAGCTCATTCAATTCTGGTTACCACAATCAGATGATCTAAGTATCTGAAGTGCAAAACTAATAATAAAATGCCTCCCTTTGATGATCCCATTAATGGTACCATTATGCTTGCAGTGTTTACATTTTGCCTTATAATATGCTTTTAGTTGTGGCAGTTTTTAACATGTAATCGTTCAGAGCATGCTGTCTCCGTGCCTTGCCCTTGCCATTTCACTCTGCACTATTAAGTGTTGTTTTTCGAGGAAGGTCTTGAAATGTGGGGCATTATGTATGAGTTATGCTAATTTGTTAGGGCAATGAATACATTAATTTCATTAGTAAATGGCCTCAAAGCAATAATTACCAGTGTAGGTGTGTCAGAAACGATCATGTTCAGTTTTGCCAGTTAATTATTAAGATTTTGTTCTGAGGGACCCAGATTTGACATCCAGCTTCAGTTTAGCCATAAATAAACTCAAGAGTACAGAAGGAAAAAGATATGAAACCAAGAACTTGTTTTGATCCTACACATGTCCTTTTTTATCCAGTGGTAGCTGCCAATAAGGTGCCAGAATAATTAGTGTCAGTGTTGTGAGGTTATGCTAAACACCCCATAAAGGCACTTTATAATAAAAATAACAATTGCACTTTTTTCGGTCCTCTTCTCTTACATTACAGCATGCTAATGGATTTGAGTGGGATTTCCCCCCTTGCACAGTTAAATTGTTGCATATGGGAATTGGCTCAAATTACTTAACTAACTAAGGCAGTTCTAAAACTTGCCATACTGCCATGTCTGGTTCAAGCATGGGGTATACTGGGAGAAGTATAGAAGCCACTCTTGACATCTACCTGGAAAGAGAGGAGAACTTGCCATGGGACTATTCCAGCCTGGAGCCATGGCTACACACCACATTGTAAGTGCACAGAATTGGCTTAGAAAGAGGTATGTAAAAGCAACCTTACATTCCTGCAAAACTGAACAAACTTTGTATGTAGGCAATAGGACTTAGGAAGTTCCTTTTTGGACTGTAACTCCCAGAGTCTTCCAGACGTCATGCTAGCTATATCCACAGACCATAAGAATTTTATTGCCAAAAAACCCCCCAAAACTTAGGGGCTTATCGCACAGCTTTATGACACGACTTACCACTCCTGAATTGAAGCCTAATTCGGCCTGTATCCTGGTCCTATTGCATGTTTTTTCTCTCTCAGTCATCTATTCGAGTACAGCCTGGCTGCAGCAGAGTACAGCCTGGCTGCAGTGGTAAACCAGAGGGGTAGCTGCTGCTGCTGCCACCTTCTGAGACTCATGTGGCTATGGCCACATGGGCATCTGCTTTGGGCCCTGAGTGGCAATGGCCACACAGTACTCTGAAGGCAGGGGGGCCGAACACAACCTTATCTCACTGCACATGCCATACCATGGCAGTGAGGTGAGGGAGTGCCATTTTGGGCCCACCTCTGGAAGCCTCACCCCCTACCAGGTAACACCCCAAGCAGAGATGCCACTGTCTGAAGCTGAGAGACTGTGACTTGCCCAAAATCACCCAGTTGATTTTCATGGTTGAGTGGGAATTTAAACCCTGTTCTCCAGGGTCATAGACTAATCCTCAAACTACTACACTACACTGGTCACTATCAAAAATAATAATGGCAGCCTCTGTGTGCTTTGTTGTTGTAAAGTTGTTGCTTTTCACTGAATGTACTTGTTGAGGCAATATCATCAGGTTATTTGTGTGGCGGGTTCCAATTAAGATGCATAAGATGAAAGCCAGGGCAGATGTGGCTGAGCAACATCAGAGTGTGATCAAGCTGTAAAAAAATTATTAATGAGGAAAAACACAAAAACTAGGAAAGGTTGTAGCACTTTGCTTTTGCTTGAGGGCAAGAATCCACCCCAGTTCTCCTAAGTCACTTTTACCTCCTTTATGTGTTAGATTGACCTTGACTGGCGCAGGCATCTGTTTTAACCTGTTATCCATGAATTTTAAGTTAACTGTTCAGGTTTTATTGTTTTAATCTTCATTTATACATGATTTTGAACATCACTTAGAAAAGTGTATTTTACAAAGCAACTAATAAATATAACAAGAAAGTATACAGCAACTGGTAATTAAGTCCCTGAGGGTGAATAAATCAGCTCAACATTTATCACAATGTTATGTCATGACTAAGAATGAAAAATCAAATTTGTGAGACTGGAATACTTTTGCCAGCTACAACAGCCACCTACTCATATACAAAGAATCTATGGATTAAGATTTTGCTCAAGGCCTTACTTTGTGTAACCACACTGTCCACTGCCACTGTATCCTGGGTCAGGACCTTTTTATAGGTGGCACTAAGTTGTTGAATTCCTTCATAGAAAGGAACATTTTTCTCCTTCTTTGTTGACTTACCACCAGCAAGCCAAAAACCAGGGGCTGTCTTCAACACTAGATAAATATTCACGCAACACCAGAATTTAATGGTAGTGGAAGTGATTTCTCCATTTCACCTTCCCAGGAAGATCTTTATTTAAAGTATTCTTAACCAAACTAGATAGTTAAAGTGACTGAAGGGCAGATAAATATTTTAATTAAAAAATAAGCCAGTTGCTATATTATGGGCCAGCATTTTAGAATGGTGAGCATGCTCTGTTTGTGGAAAAGATTTGAAGAATACCTGCTAATATTTGCATCCTCAATGATAAAATAGTTTTCTTATACTCAAGGCATCCTGTTAAAGAAAATAAGTCAGCTACGAAATTCTTTTCAATCTGGTACCTTGTTGGGGTAAATATGTTTTTACAAAGCTGCACATAATTTTCCCACACAGAAAATTCATGTTTTATGCAAACTGCATAAATACACAGGCTGGCATCCTGTTAGTGACATAGGCATGCATAAGTCACACTACCCATGCTGAGTGAATTATTCACCATGATGCAACAGACACCTTGTCCAATGACACACAGTCATTGGTGTGTGTTGCATAATGTTGTTATTCTGTTTGGGGGTGGTGTAGTGCTGGTGTACCATTTCTCCACAAGCAAATATTCAAGCTATACAGTGGGTACATTGCGTTACAGCCACAGATTGCTGGACAGAAAAAGTGTGATATTCCTGCATAACATGTCTATGCCAAACTCACTATATTTAGCTAGAATCAGTGTTTTTCAACCAAAATTACACTTTTGCTGCTCCCTCCCCATATGCTTTCTGCATAGGAAAACCTTGAGTATTTTTGCACAAATGAATTCTCTCCAAGTATAGTTTCAAAATACTAGTTACTCAAAAGTTATGAAGAAGTTCTTATATTCTCATGGAACAGATCGAAAATGGCTGAAATAATTCATTCGTCCATGGCAGGGATGAAATAAGCAAAGCTTTACATCTCTAGTACATGTTACTCATTTAAGTGATACAGCATCATCATATGCTCCAAAATTTCATAAATGAAAATTAGGACATGTGTGGCCAAGCAACATCAGAGTATGATCAAGATGACAAAAAGCTGTTAAAAAGGAAGAATATATAGGCTAGGCAGGGCTGCAGTAGTTTGATTTTGCCTGAATCTATTGGAAAAGGCAAGATCTGTACTTTGAGTTCAGTTTGCACTGATTTAAGTAACCTAAGGACAAAGGAGGAAAGAGAGACACTTTAAAAGCAGCTGAAAAAGTGGGACATCAGAGGATTAGCTGGGACTGTCCCTGCCAAATCTAGATTGTTTAAAGGCATATGTCAGGGCCTTTTGTTTGTTGCCATTTAAGATTTTCCTTCAGTTGATGATGTGGGAAATGCAAAAATGGATTGAATCGGCATTTGTTAAAATGATCTTAATGTTTCTTCCACAGTTTAATAAAAGTTTAAAAACATAAAGGGGTCAGTTGTTAAAATGTATTCTGCACTTATAAACCACTAAAATTCATTTACTTATAGAATTTGATATTAAGTAAAATAAACACCTTTACTTTCAACTGACATTTTCTAAACCACCTTAAGGGGAAAAGTTGAGGGGTGGGAAGGTTGCACTGCCATGTGGATTTAATTCATGGTTCCACAGGGAGAGAAAAAATGTTCTAAGGCAATATAGTAGCTGAACCAATAACTGTTAAGCACAAAAAGAGAAAGATTTTACCAAATGCTGGGGATCAACTGCAGCTGGAAAGAGGAAATTTAGAATTATCATCATAGCAATATCAGAAGTCCTTCTTTAGAAAAAAAAATCCTAGGAGTTCCCTGCTAGGCCACTTACTTTTAACTAATAAAACTCCAAAGACTAGCTGAATTTGTATGTGGATACTGATTGAAAAAGCTATAAATTCTGGTACCATATTTCTTTTCTTTTCTTTTGAATGAAGAGGAGATATCCTTTTTTTAAAAAAAATTGCAACACAATGTTTTTGTAACAAAACGGTTCTTCATGTTTCTGTTGCACATCAGCGACAAGGTGAAACAACACATCCAGGAGACAGAGTTCTATTCTTTTTGTCTCTTTCTTTCTTTCCCCTTCCAATTAACATCTTGTGTAACTGCCAGCTGCTAGTTTCCATGTCTGAGATTTCTTTTGTCATCAAAAATAATCTGATGTTCTTCCCTTTCCCCAGTTTCATTGCATTCCTCTGACTGGTGCATAGAGAGATGTGATCTGTGCATCTATGTCAGGCGGTGAAAACACTCCCATCTTGTTTGTTTTTTTGTTGCCATCACTGTATATGAGGCTTTACAATAAAAAGAACAAGAAGAAACAATTGCTGCCCATAGGTTTACCATATAAAGACACAACACCAAAGGGAAGGGGATGGCAGTAGGGAAGAGTGTTAAGTCTAGCAGGAACTGCCTTTTCTCTCCCTCTGAGGCCAGGTCAGTAGCAGTTGTGGTACAGAGAGGGCCTTTCATCATCTTCTGGGCTAGGCATGATGGAACTGTGCCTGCCACTTCTTCTCTCCCTCCATGGCCAAAGTGGTGCCAGTTGGGATGGAGGAAGGACCTTTCATCTTCTCCTGGGCCTAGGCATGATGGAGCTGTGTGTTCCTCTTCTATTAACTGTCTCCCTTAGAATGATCAGACATTACTGCTTCTGGCAAGATTTCTGGGAAACATAGGACTCTTCAGCACAAGTCCCATTCTCTCAGCAGTCATGCTATAAAAATGATAAATAAAAATAATAAAATAATATTTTTTTATTTATATCCCACCTCTCTGTCCAGGACAACGGGGGCAGCTTACAAAGTGATTACTTAAGCTTGTAATCACTGCTTACATGCCCCCATTGAGTTCAGCAGAGCTAGTCAGTTCGGATGTCTAGTTCCACTTTTAGCAGTCTTCCTCTGTGTATAATTTTTTCTCTCCCCCCCCCTTTTTTTCTTCTTCTTTTCCTTTTACAGATGTAATATAGTTTTGTTCTTAAGAAAATCTTGGCACAATGATGTGATGATAGACTTCTGAGTTGCTTGGCTAAAGATCAGAATATGATTTATGATACAAGAAGATTCCTTCATTGCCTAAACAGTACAAAACCTGTGCTCATACTGTGGGAAATATAAAACAAGGGTCATTAAGTAATAAACCTTGTGTTTCAGTGCTATGCATTGGTTCTCTGTACACTGTTTGGAGGACAGACAATTCCACTTGCATCTTGTTAAAAAGTTTATGCATTTAATCTGACACATATCCACCTGCATTGGTTTCTTGCTAGTGTGAAATGAAAGATAACAGGGAAAAGGCAAAATGGCAACAACTGAATAGTTCATTGCAGCACTAGTTGTAGTAGTCATGGATACGTATTAGCTACGTTAGCTTGTTGTGCTGCCCTATTACTAGTTGTTTAGGTTACAGGACACACAGCTCTAAGAGCTAAAGAAAAGTGGGACTATCCCCTTGGATGTTTTGTGTGTGTGTGTGTGTGTGTGTGTGTGTGTATTCAACAGTCAATCTGTGGGTCTTTCTTTCTCATAAGTGTTGTTTCCACTGCTCCCTCTCCCACTTTACAAATGAGATTTCCACAGAAATGAGTAGTTTTTGTTTTGGAGTCTCTTGGATCCTCTTCTATTATCTAAAATAAAGCAAAGGCTGGTGGTACTGTTTGGTGTGTTGAGGCAGGGATTTTGGGTGCCATGAAAGAACATCAAATTGTTAGTTATTTACAAGTACATCTGGTGGGGAGAGGGCCTTCTCAGTGGTTGCCCCGTGGCTCTGGAACTCCCTTGCTAGAGAAGCTAGACTGAGACCCTCCTTACTTTCTTTTTGCAGACAAGCAAAGACATTTCTATTCTCATAGGTGTCTGATAAGTGATTATATAAGGCCCATCACACACAGTGCACTGGATATTGCAAATTGTTGTGGTGATCATGTATGCGTGTTTTAATGATATATGTTTTCACCTGGTTTTAATTTCTTATGATTGTTTAATTGTGTTTTATTTTTTGTAACTTGTGGATTTTTAACATTTTTTTTAAATTCTTGTAAACCACTTTGGGTCCCATTCTGGGAAAAATATGGGATATAACAACAACAACAACAACAACAACAACAACCCAGTTATAATTAAATAATATTGGTTTAAATGTCCATGAAAGACAAAGAAAGTTGTTGGATTTATGGTTTCATGTGCCAAAATAACTTGGCTGTCTTTGGATGCTGTGGACCATGACTGGTCTTGGACCAGCCCAGAAAGTCTTGGGTCAGACCTCACTTAAACGTCCAGATCCATCATATGTGTTTTCCAACTTTGCTCAACATCATTGGCTGAAGAAAAAGGCAAGTGCCAGGTGTCACATGGAAATTAAGCTGTATTGATAGAAGTTGGGACAGGCTATACTCTTCACTTTATTCCCCCCCCCCCTCCTTCTTTACTACCATATTCATGTGCACAGGGATGGCCCAAAATTTTTTGCTATCTGAAGCAAAGGGGAAAATGTTGCTCTTCCTCATTCTAAATATAGGAGCTGACTGAATTGATGGTGCAATACCTTCACACTTACGATGGAATATGGAATGGGATGTCTGACTGGCTACACCTGAGACATCTGGCTAGTTTAGAAGGAATATGCTGTTTATGTGCTGTACACAGCTCAGTTCACAACTAAAGGAAATTTAGCTAAAATGTTCAGAAGAAAGAATCAGAAGTATGCCACTTTGGCAACTTAATCTTATACCAGGATAGGCCACATGTGACCTACAGAGAGCAGATACCTGGCCCCTTATATCTCAAATTGATGCTATGATGATGAAAATCAGTAGTAGAGGTACTTTAAAATCAGTTATCTTGCATACAGTGTGCATGTGTGTGTGTTGCATATTTTATTTTAAGAGAACCATGTTCCTAGAATTGGCCTGGAGCCTGGTAACAGGAGTGTGGTGCAACCTGTAGTAGATCTAATGAGAGGAGGAACTGCCACTCAGACCTGCCAATATGGTTAATCTCAAATGGAATGGTCAGCCCTGTTTGGCTCCCCTTCCCCCCCAAAGTAGTTTCCCAGATATACAAGAACTGTTTTGGTTCAAGGCAGTTTGGAGAGAAAGATGAATAATAAGAGTAATGAGTTTGTTTGGCAGGAAGCAAAGTAGCCACAACCTTGCAGACTATTTTCACCCATGGGATAGGCATATTCTCTAAGGTAGCTGAGTCTTGCAAGCCTCACCCAATGATGGGCAGTACAGCAGCCATCCCAGAATTCAAGCAACATAGGCTTACAAGACTAAAAAAGATAGTGGGCTGGTCTACATGTAAGTGTATTGTATAAATTTCCATGGATTTTCACATACTGTATCAGTGTTTCATTGTCTTCACTTTCTTGCGCAAATTTCCATCTATCTGCCCTCCTTCTGCCAAAACTGCACAGGCATGCAAATCACATGGACAGCCACACGGTGAGTAATGTGCATCCTCACAGATACTCATGGATACAATGGTAAAAAGTGTTAATTCTTTTTTTATTGGTGAAGCATCCTCAAAACCTTGGGGATTATGGGATCATAAGGCAAAAAAGGTCAACAGAAATCAATCCATAACATATCACCTGCATCTAAAGCAGAGCAGATTGTTGAGAAGCCTCTTCTTAATCCATTTCCATACAGTTTGTAGACTTACTTGCAAAGTTTGGTGTAAAATGTTAAATAAAGTTATAACATGTTTAGTCAATGCCTGTACCTTTCGTCTTCTAGAAGGTGCAAACATTTCTTCCAGCTGAGATGCAGTTTAAAAAAGTATCTAATTCATCAGCATTGAAAGATCTTCACTTTGTCATGGGTAGGCACATGATGAACCCAGAAGGTAAACTGGAACCATGTCAAAATATCATCCATGTCAAGTAACGTATGAGACATTAGTAGTCACAAGCAACCAACTGATATGAAGCCATTTTGCATGCAGCCCAAGAAGCTGTTTGTTACGCTCTTTTCCATTTCTACGTGGCTGTAAGGTTGATAAATGTTCCACATTATCTTTAATTTCCATAAAATGGTTCTAATCTTTGCTTTCTAATAAATGTATAAAAGTGCCCCGAGGGCATCTTGGCTTTGCTTTATAGGTGCCTTGAGTGGAGTTTAAAAGGGAAAAATATTTTCCTTTTCACTTTATTCTCATGTGTGTGTTTTTCCTTCTTTAAAAAACATTCCTGATGGTTACAGACAATAGTTTTCAGGTTGCTGGAGGTAGTTTGAAGGAATCATCATTTTCTTAATTTATATGAGGTAAATACTGATATTGTCCCTTCATCTCTGAGACATTTTGCACTGTGACACCTCATGATATCGGATATCCATAGACACTTCTTCATAATGCCTTAGACTTATAAATGATATTTCCAAACTACACAGTGCAGAGGATCTCTGTCCTGAGGTCTGTTGAGATGTCCTCTTCTCCTTTGTCCTTCTGCTTGCAAATACATTAATAGATGAGATGACCAGTGTGCAAGATGGTCCACTCTTGAAGAGAGTCTAACCAGTCTCATGCTTGTTCTCTCCTTTCTTGATGCATTTTTAATTTAACTGATTGTGTGTGTGTGTGTGTGTGTGTGTGTGCTATTTTTTTTTTAAAAAAAAATCTGTATTCTGTTACATTAGCCACTTTGAGTGCTTTTTTGGCAGGAAAAGGGTGGGGTTTAAAATAAATAAATGAATAATTAAGCAAAATGTCTCCAATCTCTCCCCCACATCTACCCCGAGGCTTTCTTCTTTCTTACCAAGTTGTACAAATGGATGTCAAGGCTTAACAGGCATCCAAAAATGCCATATAGGAATTGGGAACAAGTGTCCAAGCAGCTCAATGGAAGAATGTGCTAGCTTTACCTCCTTCTGTCATGTCATTTTCACCAAAACCTTTGCTTCTCATGTGAACATGGTGAAAATTTGTAGTGCGGGGGGGGGGGCTATTCTACCCCCTCTTAAGTTCCTCACAGGATCCGAAATGATGACTGAGATGGATGTGTGAGGAATTTTTCTGACTAAGCTTCAATAGGATTGTCTCAATCTCTACCTCAACTTTTTGTGGGTGGACAAAATGCATACTCCAGAAACCTCACACTGATGAACAGTTATAAAAACAATACACACAAATGTGAACATTTTAAAAGCATGCTTAGAAAAATGTGTACATACCAAATCCCGCCTATAAGGACAGGAAATTTTAGGGCTCTTTCACACTACACAATAATAGCACTATGATTCTACTTTAACTGCCATGGCAACATCCTTTATAGTTTAGTGAGATAATGGAGCTTTCCGGCTGAGAATTATACCTCTCCCTAAATGGCCAGTCCCAGGATTCCATAGGATGTTGCCATGGCAATGAAAATGGAATCATAGTGCTATAACTCCATGGTGTGAATATGCCTCAAGGTAGTGTGCTTTGTTTGCAAGTATGTTGGTCCCACTGCAGCTAGTTGGAGACACAGGAAGTTCATTGGGGTCAGGAAATACAACAGCTCTGACACTAACAACATTACTAACACTACTGTTAACCCTCTGTATATTGGAATTTGCACTGGGTTGGAATATGCCACACAAATAATTCAATGCATGTTTATTTCCCTGCAAACATTTGCCTTCCTCTGGCTTGTGAAGGATGATAGGGTGAAGCTGGCTCATGAAGGAACTGGGACTGAAGCACTCATCTCCAATCTTTCCATTTTGCCCAAGCTGCAGATAATGAAGGTGCAAATATTAATGATTCTAGCATTGACTTCTAATCTTAAATGGAGACCAAAATGAAAGAGACAAATTCACAGTTCTACAGATAGTATTTTAGTTCAGTGGATCTTTCAGTGTGAGCCCCAATGAAAAGTTTCTGGATGTGGAGATGGCTTATGAGTAACCTTTTTAGACATTTGGTTTATTAGCATTTAATCTTGGAAGATAATGAATTGATGGTTTTGTCACAAAAAATTATTTCAGATTGATATAAATAAAGATCAGTCTGGACTGAGACAACAGGACTTAGAGCAAATTGCTCACAATTTATTGTGTTCCCCCCCCCCTCCTTTTCTTGGTTTCCAGCTTTGCCAGAAGAAATAGCTGAATGATGACATGGAAAAACATAAACACATAATAGCGAAAAGGGGGGAAATCTATCTCTTTCTAGCAGTCAATGCAGACTTTCTTTAAAAAACAAAACAAAACCTCAGGTACAAAAAATGCCTGAGATAAATGTGAAAAATCTTTTGTGAAACAAAAGGAGCATCTAGGGAAGTGTCAGTCTGATACTTCTGGCCATTTTAAATGTGTAGGGACATTTAAATATACGTGTGCCATACGTAACTGAAAGTCCTTCATGTATATTTTGCTATTTTCTAAAGTTCAGAATTTAATAGTGATTTTTTATTATTACTAAAACAGTTACAATAAAAAGCATTCCAGAATACACAGAGAGGAATGTGTCCTCATTTTTCCTTTAATCATTCCAATTAATAAGTCTCAGCTTTCTCTATTTATGTCCTGCTGCACTGATAATTGAAGCCATTATGATGTAGCACAGTTTAACCAGCTTCAAGGCCTGTGTGTTTATACCTGATCCTTGAGAAGGCATTATGAAGAATCATACTTTTCTTGCATAGCACATCAGACCTGGGTATAAATACTGTATTATCTCCATTTTATCTTTTTTCAGACAAATTGTTCTCAAGAATGAAAAGAAATGTGAAAAGATGCATGTGAAATTATGTAACAGAAATGCAAAGCCTACATTGATTGCTGCGTACATTCAATTCACACAGCAAATGATGAATTTAGACTTTTGAGCTGAGTGGATCTATGCAATATCCAGTATGAGCTCTCAGATGGCCATGAAAATGTACTGCCATATAAAGCTAGGAAGCAACTACTTATACAGTTTCTTTCCCTTATAACAAAGATATAACTACAATGAATTATGATTGCACACTGAGGAAGGGTAACTTCACCCCATTGCCATAGTTGTAAATGTTTATTCTTTCATTTGCTATTGACATCCCACCTTTTCCCTATTATTGGAACTCAAGATGGCTTATAACAATACAATATAGGTAGAAAAGTATAAAATAAATATCATTAAACTATTTATAATATTAAAATACAGTATGTGAAGTCGAAGGCTTTCATGGCCGGCATCCATAGTTTTTTTTGGGTTTTTCAGACTATGTGGCCATGTTCTAGAAGAGTTTCTTTCTGACGTTTCGCCAGCATCTGTGGCTGGCATCATATTAAAATTGTTTATATTCTAAGCTGTGATTTTGCTGATTTCATTGTGTTTAGGTGTCCTTCCTGGCTAGGGCAAGGTCATTCCCAGATAAAATAGTACAGTCGCCCTTTCAAGCCTGAGGACTTGAAATCTGTGGAAAGGTGCCTGCCATTAACCCCAATGGGGTACATGCCTGTGGTGGGCACCCCATATGCATGCACCCCATTCAAGCCTATAGAGCTTGAATATGCATGAGTTTTGGGATTCACAGGGGGTTCCAAGGGCTAACTGTAGTTGTAAGAAATACTGTGTGCAACAACAAAGCACTTCCTAAAAATATAATCATGGATCTGCTACAGATTCCACTCATAGCAGTGACCAGAATTCCAGTTCTGTTTATTGCAGTGTCTTACTTAGATCAGCCTCCACATGAGGACAATAGAAACCTAAAGTTCAGCTCTGCAGAGAAATTATCGCTCAATATGTTTGATAACCATGTGTAAACATGAGGCACCAGCCTGGATTCAAAACTATAATGAAATGTAAAACAGAAACATGTCATCCTTGAATATGATGTGGTGGGGAATTATGCATGAATCATTTGTCTTTCCTGAAGACAGAGCTAAGAATAACTGCTACATCATTTTTAGAAAGTAGTTGAACTTTTCATCCTATAATGAGAAGTGAGGAACTAATATGTGTGTGTTTCATAGGGTCCACAACAACAAAGAACCTCATAGAAATATAATCATGGATCTGCTGCAGGACAGTAATTTGCCCCTTGTATGGCTAGTAGTCAGGATATTCATATAGAGCTTTTCAGACAGAGCTACTAATTTGAGATTAATTTGAGTTTTTGGCAGCCAAATTTGAGACAATTTTGCAGTGACTACAGCTCATATTTAAGGCTCTTTTATGGGATTCTCTGAAATGATAACTGGATTATGTAAATGGTGAACAAGTGAGTTTATTTGGGGGAACGGATTAATTTCTAGAGAGAGAAATGTGAAGGTGAGGCAATGTTAATGAATAGGCATTTTTGTGATTGCTTGCCAACTAGTTATTGGACTTCTTTTGCAGCCAAATTAAGTTGAAGCTCTGTGTATATTAGTGGCAGTGATGCCATTAATTCTGCAATTCTAACATTAGCAAAACTACCGGTGGTAAATAATGCAGTGTTATGCAGTATTATGGGAATGTTTACTAATATTTCTTTTTATTGAGGAGAGGAAAAAGACAGTGAATGCAGATAAGTTACCTGTCACCAAAGGAATTGCTCTGATATTCCATACTAATTGCATGGGTCTCCTGTCCCTGCCAAAAAGAATATTAAGTTCTTAAAATGAATCTCTTGCAGAATTAATTTATGTTCCAATAAAGAACTGCCAGGACAT
This sequence comes from Sceloporus undulatus, assembly GCF_019175285.1. Lineage (NCBI taxonomy): Eukaryota > Metazoa > Chordata > Lepidosauria > Squamata > Phrynosomatidae > Sceloporus > Sceloporus undulatus. The sequence goes on along the minus strand of NC_056525.1, from coordinate 103,409,850 downwards.
CATGTCAGGTTTCAGAAAGGAATTGCTAAAATATAAGTACGAGAGATAGACATTTTTGTCGCTGCTGTTTGTTTTTCTCAGATCACTATAGTTTCTTTGATATTCCTCAGGAAAATAGAAGTTCCTAAGAATGGTGGCATTTGGGGGATGATTACAACATTAGAAGTAGACATAATAGAAAGCATGTGGCTACCATTTAAGATAGTAATACCATGACTTAAATTCTACTTGAGTAGGCTTGTTGAATCAATTTTAGTTAGGATTAACAAATTAATTTAGGCCCAGTTATCTTTTCTGTTTCATCAATAGGAATTTAGTGAGTCAGCACTCATGTAAGTGTAATTGGTTTAATGGGTATACTTCAGTTGGATTTAGACCCCATTCTTTTTTCTCCTAAGCCTACCTGGTACAATAAAAAGAACAGCATAACATCCCAAACCACAGTCTGCTTCCTTTTTGGAGACAGGAAAAGGTAATAAAGATGATGTCACCTTTTCTTTGCTAAATGTTTTTGGATAAGAAAGGATGACATGTTGGCTACCTAAGAATTACCAAAGAAGGCAAGGAAGATCATATACTGTATATTGCATAACATTTACATATGATATTTAATAGGCATTGGTGTATATCTGTAAATAATTATTCTGCTTGAAATGGAGATACAGCGCATCTTTCCATTAGGTGGAGAGTGTGAGCAGGTGACCTATCTGTCTGATCAGTCTGCTGCCCAAGTGCTAATGGGCCATTTCAAAGTACCTGATCCTCCTTTTTAATATTTTTCTTTTAATCCTTAAATTAGACTTGGCCTGGATTTTCCTGAAAAGAGAGAATGCTCTCAATTAGCCATCTCTCCTTTGATGCTCCTTCAGTTAGAGAACTGTGTTCTATAAAGCAGGAAACATGGACACACAAGAGGATGAATCAGTGCAGAGCTACTGTTTGACTTGACTTCACAAGAGAAAATTATCTAGGAATCTTAATAGACCACAAGTTAAATGCAAGTTAACAGTTGACATACCAGCAAAAAAGCTAATGCAAATCTAGGCCACATCTATGGTGTCCAGCTGAAGTGAAATAATAGGTCCATGCTATTCTGCTGTGGCCACACCCTACCTGAAACACTGGGTCCATTCTGAGGAAGGACATTAAGAAGTTGGAACACATCCAGAGAAGAGCAAGATGATTGAGGGTCAGGAAACAAAACCCTATAAAGAATTGTTAAAAGAATTTAGCTTAGAGAAACCCTCTCTCTCTCTGTGTGTGTGTGTGTGTGTGTGTGTGTGTGTGTGTGATATGACAGCCATTTTTAATGAAGGACTATCATGTGGAACAAGAGGATTTGGACCCAAATCAGTGGATTCAAATTAAAAAAAAAATATTCTGAATAAACATTAGAAAGAGGATCTTGAAAGATGAGGTGTTTGACAGACTTGCTTTTGTTGAAGGTTCTTAAGGAGAGATTGGATGCACACCTGCCAGGGATACTTAAGGTATACTGACAGGGTTTGGCATACATGGCCCTTGGGGTCCTTTCCAGCTTTATAAGAATCCTATTATTTGTTGCCATATATTCTCTATGTTGTCTAGTTCACAAAAGGAGTAGCGTCTGCCCAACTCATTGCTACCAGATGAGAACCACGTTAGAGATGGCAGAAGATTGGGACAAATTGGGGCTGCCTCCATACTTAAATTTCAGAAGGGTTGGAGTATAATTTTAATAGCAGTGGGGTTCATCCATGTGATGAAATGAACATGCACTCAGCTGCTGCTTATTGCTTTCTAGGCCTTCTCTGAAATGGCTGTTCACATTTCTGCCAGCCAAGCTCCTAGTATTGTTGAGCTGAAAAGTATCAGAGGATAGACCATAATCAGGCAAGGGTTAGCACTCACAACTGAGCAGTCATTCACCCTTGTTGATATGCAAGTGGGACTGAATTACCATATTAATTTAACGTGTTTGGCAGAAAATCCCATAAATACCTCAGTCATTCCTTGACCGTAAAAATACAATAGTAAAGTTCACATTAAGGCTACGAAGTTACTTCTACTTTCCAGGGAGTATCTCATCAACCTCTGAGGAGATGTGTTGATTGTTCCGTAACTCATAACTAACAATTTGCTACCTTTCTATGATATCCAAAATCAGATGTGTAGTACAACTGTCTCTTTCACACTCTGACCAATGATACTGCCAACCCTGTAATATCTAGTTTGGCTCTGATATTGAACCAAATAAAATGAAATTTAGGCCCTGTACAGACGGGCCCTTCGCGGCATCATGGCAAGGTGCTAGGGTTGCCTCAGGGCGGTGCATGCACACGCCCCGCAACTCTAGCACGTCGTCATGATGCCATAGCTGTGCAGTGCCATCCAGATGGCACACACAGCTATGACGTCACTGCTGTGCAGTGTTCAGATGGAGCCGAGTGGCAGCGATGTGCTCATGCTGCCGCCAGCTGTTTACGGCAGCACAAAAAGGAGCCATTTTCAGCACTCCTTTTTTTCACACAACCGCGCCGTGAAATTTGGTTGCTGTGGCGCAGCTTCACGAAAAAGAGAGGCACCTCTCGGCCACCACTGTCTGGCGATCTGTACCCCGCCTTAATGAACATTTTTCTGAGTAACCTCTGTCAGGAATGAATTCATAAATTATTTGCAGTCTTCCTGTCCTAACATGCATATACACACACACACAAACACACACCATCTGTCCTTCCCTGAACACAGTCTGTTTGGCTCAAATGTTTAAATCTTAAGCTTTTTTGTGCACAGACTCTTGTGTCTTGATGTGGAAACTGTTACATGCAAAGAGCTTCTCTGCCCAACCACATTTCATAACATTATTTCATCAGATGGTCTTAATTTTCTGCATGACATTATCTTTTCAAGCTGACATAAGATTGGGCTGTGATATTTGCATATGCAAGATGGAACTGTGCAGCTGAACTATATTCCTCCTTGTGTGTGGTATATCAGTGTTTGACTTAGGGGAATCAAACTATCAAGACCTTCCAATGAATTTTCTTAGTTTTTTGAACTATCTCATTGTTTTGACTAAAATAATATTCTGAGCTCTTTTAACAGGATTTGATACTATAGAAACAGACTGTTTCAATACTCTTTAAAAATTGCTATTTACTGATTCCAAGCACAGCTACCACAGAAACATCATCATTACCATTACCATCTTCACTATTCTGCTATTGCACCAAAATCCATGTATATCAAGATGAGGACAAAGGCTTGTCCTGTTGTCCTTACATCTTAAAATTCAACACAGGTGAAATAGGATAAGAAGTATTGGAAGGAGAGGTAGCCCAACAGAAACATAAGTAATAGGTATCACACAATTCAGTCATTCATTCATTATCACAATCCTTGTTCATGTTTGTGATGGGTCTCTGTGTCCCCCTCTTGCTTCTGCCTCAATTGGATGGGACCCCTTGAGATCATCTCAAATGAAATAAGGCACCACCACCTACTGAACTGACCTCCTTTTTCCCTAGTAACTCAGTAGGAAGTTACTTTGGGGTTACTTTCCATCTCTGATGCTGCAGAGACTTTTCACCACCACCCCAACTCTGTTGGTGATATAAAACCGAGCAAAGGCATGTGAAAGTGGGGCATGAGAGGGGGAGTATGTCCAAGAAAATAGTTTTACTTTATTTAAGGAATCTTCATAACAAAAAGAAAGCTTATGTGAAGGCCACCTTTCCCCCAGGCACATTTAGAGATTACAAGATACAAACAGAGTCGGTCATTCCAGCCAAATCAAGAAAATAATCAAAAGTACCTAATGTAGCTACCTAATACATTCCATAATGCTACTCACAGAACAGATGGGATTTGTAATCTTTGATCTTCGTAGGATTACCTGACAGCCTGGACTCCATGGTCCAGCTCCATTAGCCTCCTCCCATGGAGCTCCCGCTCCAGATGTTCCTTTGTTTGTTGTCCAGGTCGTCCTTCCCCAGCTTTTTATAACCTCTGCTCAGAACCATCTTGAAGGTTCACACTTCTACCCAACTGCTCATCTCATAGAGCAATTGCTGTCTTATCACTCTGTGATGCTGAGCCTCATTAAAATGTAACTGAGCCTCTTCCTATTTTTTTAACCCTTTGTTAACCAGGAAGATGGTTTGAATAATAATAGGAGTTCTCATTATCAAAATGATGCATTACAGAATGCTATAGCACCTGTCTTAGCTACATTGAGTTCACAGAGGGAATGAATGGAAAGTAGAGGGCAATAGATGGAGGGGGTATAAGGGGCATCATGTGCAGTTGTTTCAGTTACAGACCCAGTCCAAGATATTTTAGTGCCCAAGGAAAAGATTAAGATGTTAACCCCCTTTCTTTATTCCTTGTGTAGAAGCTAGCTGAGCTGGATTGGCATTTGACAAGAATAATGTCCTACACTGCATCATCGCCAGTATGAGAGAGGATTTGGGATATGCAGCTTTGCTCTCCAACAGACAGAAGTGGCTCAGAAGGAACAGTGGGGGCACACCTTATATTTATACATGAAAAGTAGTGTACATTTGGTCAAGCAACACAAGAGTGGGGAAAGATATCAGTGAGGAAGAACACACAAATTAAGCAAGGCTGAAGCAGTTTGCTTTTGCTTCAGCCTACTGGGGAGGGCAGAATTACACACACCTTTTTCTCTTCCTTATTGAGTTCATTGAATGCAAACTACTTTTGCACTCTGAACTCATTTACACTAACAGAAGTAAACTGAAGACAAAAGGGGAAAGTAGGAGGAGGAGAGAGAAGCGGGACATTTAATAAGCAGCTAAAAATGAGGATTGCCTATGCTAATTGAAACAGTTGAGGTATGCAAGGGTGGGATTGGAGTGGCAGCTGCTGCTGCTTCTGCTGCCTTTCAGTATCTGTCACCTGAGGCAGTTGCCTCATTCTGCCTAATGCTAGGCTTTGTGCTGTTCATTTGTATCATATATATGAATCACCTTATGGATATGAATCACAGTATCCCCAAGAATTGCAACTCCCAGCTTGCCTTTCTATTGGTCATGCTGACTAGATTATTGCATTACCTTTGCTCCCATCATCATCATCATAATTTATTATTTCTATTTCCTGCCTCTCCCTATGGATCAAGGCAGGATTACAACAAAATCACATACATCATACAATCAAACATTAAAATTTCCATAAAAATAACCCTCCTATGACACAATAATACAGTGCAATGCAATACAATTAAAACAATACACTTGCCAAACCACGTAGAATTCAGATTCATCTCTTACACAGTTGGGAATAGAGAGAAAAATGAGTATATTGTTCAAGTCAGCTCCTATGTGAAAGCCCGCTGGAAGAGATCTGTCTTAATGGCTTTTTAAAAAGCATCTAAGGTGGTAATAAGACGGATCTCTTCCGGCAGGTCATTCCAAAGTTTAGGAGTAGTCAAGGTGAAAGATATTTGGGAAGTAGATATTAGTCTAGTTTTTTGTGTCTGTAATAGAAACTTCCCAGATGTTCTGAGGTGTGGGATGTATCTTTAAGAAGGCATATCGTATCGCATTCACCTTTTGCTGACCAGCAGACAGCCCGTTTACAACCCAAGCTGCTCTCACATCTTTTCATGACTGAGATTTTCCCATTATTGAAAAGCTTTGGTAGAAGCCCAGGTTGCAAACGGGCTGTCTGCTGCCTAACAATGGGTAAATGAGATAAGATCTGCCTTGTTAAAGATACATCCCACATCTATGTTGGGAGCAATGGTAATGTGATAATCTAGAGCTGCTGGAATTTTCCATGCAATAATCTCTGGAAGACTGCACAGTTCTCACCCTGGTGAATATTCACTTAGATTCAAATATTGGTGAACCTACATTTTTGAGTTACAATTCCCAGGAACCCCCAGGTATGCTCAAGATTACATGTACTTCAGTTAGAACTATTTCAGGTGGCAGAGTTGCAGAATATGGCAAAGCTTACTTGCAGCTCCTGAGCTTTTCAACAGAGCTCAATTTGCAGGAAAACTTATTAGAGTATTGGACTCTCAGTGATGAGCAGGGAATTGGAGAGTGTTCAAGGAGGAGGAGTATTGCCTTATAGTGAGATGAAAGGTCCAATTAAACTCTGTCTGTATGAAAGTCAAAGAGCTGAAGCCAGATTGTTTCTCCAAAGAAAGAGAGAATGAGAAGAGGGGAAGGAAGGGCTGCTTTCTGACTTTTGCCTCTGAATTTACCCTTGGAATTGCATACACCTGATTGTCAACAGCATACTTGTTTAATTTAGCACACAATCAGGACAGGGCATTGATGAAAGCAGTAAATACCTGCAAGAGAGCCTGAAGTTTTGATAATTTGCTATGTGAAAAATTACTGAACCTCTGCTTAGGAATGGCAAGTTGGCTAGAGTCAAATTTCACATTCTTCCCTTTCAAGACTTCCCTCCTCCTTTCATTTTTCTTCCCCCCCCCTTAAAATTCCCCTGTTAACTCTTTAAGAACTGACCAAAAGCTATCCTTGTGGATAGATTTATGGACGGTAAATACTTATGGATGGTAAATCCCTTTCATCTATTATTGCCTAAGTAACTTCCCCCTACCTTCACACCAATGCATTATAATGAACATCTCTAAATATACTATTGTTTTCATTTTACCAAAAGGACATTCAACCTTAGAGACAGGTATTTTTGCACAAGCCTACCTGCAATTCTGTTACTGCACTGACAGTAAAATTCAAGAAAATATATTTGGGGTAGCTGTGCTGGCTATCCAACAAAATACAAAATCCACAAAAAAAAAATCAATGGCCAACTGAAATGCACAAAATACATCATGCAGGTTGTTGAAGCTCCACTGGCTACTTCATCAGGCAAAAGATGTTAAAAAATCAGACAGGAGAAGAAAGGTGGTGAGGGTAGAATCACAGGCCTAAATTGAGTATCAAATAATGTTTCTGTTGTAGTTCAATTGTAGTTCACTTAATACAGGGAAAAAAAACACTCCCCTTCTTGGCCATGTGGAGACCAGCGACAAAGGGTAATAAAAGACTAGTAATAAAATTTCACATTAGCAACAGAAAAATAACTTTCATTGAGATCCACATTGTCCTCGTCCTGTGCAAAGCTAACTGCCCCTTTCTTAGGCAGAGAATACTGAATTACTCAATAAATAATGAAATTATAACTATGTAAATTAATAATAAACCCCCACAGTATTACTAAAGTTGGATTGTGAAGCCCATAAAGAAAACATATATGGAATGGAAGCCTATGAACTAGAAATGTATAAAACAGCACCCTCCTGGTCACATTTGTCCATTTAGTTAGTTCTTGTTAGCTGCCTTTGTGCCCAAAATGATGCTCAAGGCAGCTCACAAGAATAATATACAAATTAAAAATAAAACATTGGTTAAAGCATAGCATAATTTTTTAAAAAAAACTGGAAAAAAGATATGTATGACACCCTCCCACCCAGAAACCGCCATCAAATGCTGACCACTTTTTATGACAAAGGCTTCTCTGAATCAAAATGTGCCTTCCACCAAGTGGAACGTAAAGGCACACTACCTCTGATACTGGAGAAAGGATACTGTCATCATGATTCATAGGCACTGATGGTCTTGTCCTGCATAAACTGAGTGAATCTCCTTTTAAATCCATCTGTGCTAGTGGCCACCACTGTATTTTGTGATTACACATTCTAATTATGTACTGTGTGGAGAAGCTTGTCTCCATCCATTTTGAGATTCCAATGGGCATCTAAAGCCACATTATTTCACATGGCTTAAAGATGGTAGTTGTGGCTGTTTTGACTGTGTGTGGGTTTAAAACTATTTTTAAGCAATTGCTTTTCATCTGTTTTGTTTATATGCAGTGTTTTGACTAATGGTTTTTTTTTTATCTGTTGTGCTTCCCCTCAGGCACCCTGGCAGTCTGAGAGGCAATAAATAAGTGCTTAAAATAAAATAAATGTTATTTTTTATTGGAAGAAATAGAACTGGTTTGAATAGATAGAACAATTCAGTAAAATCAATTTAAAAATAAAAGTAAATACCGTAGTGCATTTTGGAAGTAGTCATGTTATGTTGTTTAGATGCTACCTGCTAGCCTATAAATGCAGTCTCCAGATTTGCTGACCAAATAGTCAATGAGACTCCAGTGGCACCAATGATATGTTAATGAATTTGTAACACCCTGCTTAAGATATATCATCACAACATGATTTTTTGTCTATCTACCTACCTACCCGCCTATCTCTATTACCTATTAATAATCTGCCTGCCTGCCTGTCTGTTTAAGTCCTGAATGTCATCTCTTTTTCTTGATCTAGTATAAATGAAGTATTAAAAAGAAGCTTGGGAAGTAAGGAAAAGTTTGAAAGAAATTAGTTTCACTTCCAGTTCCAGAATGCCCACAATAGTTAACATTTTACTTGCAGTTTTAAAAAGTAAGTCTTTATGCTTTTGTAATTCAGGCAGCAGATTTAAGATAACATGATATAGTAGACAAGCGTCAACTATTTAGATCCAGTTGATAGTCCGAAATAGAGTGCAGCCATACATGTTGACTGAGTCAATGGATCTACTTCAGCTGTGATTATCAAAAGGCATCTAGGCCTTAACTTGTTCTACTGCCAGGAATGGGTAAAGGTGTTGTGGTACTTTTTTGTTTCACATTCTAGAACTTGGTTGGATATTAGGTACTCTACATACTAACTTGTGTGCATTGGTTGCTCTGCCTCAGACAGCAAAATCTCTTGGACAAGCCCTGCAGCTAATAACATACAGTGGCATTTTTTTCTTTTTCATTCTCTATGTATATTTAACATGAAAGTCTTGGGAATGGTAATTCAGGTGTTCAATATGAAAAGTGCAGGAGAAAAAACACTTTTGTTCTCCTCAGCTGGGAACTATTATGGAGCTTGACATATACCATGTAGTTAAGCTTCTGCTTTATCGGCACTGCACTCTCTTAAACAAGACCTTTAAAAAGCCTTTCCATTCCCCCCCTTCTTTCCCATCACTGCTTTCCATTGTGTAGTTCTCAGTTAAGTCTCAATTAGACATGCCTCTAGTGTTGCAACCTTGACATTGAAAATAGTATTTTAAATAATATGGCGAGGAGTTTTGGATGGGATATGTGCCAAATACAGAAGCACTTCTTGGAGGGGGTGGGGACTCCATCTAAACACCAAGATGAAGTGTTTTATGTGTATACTGTCTGCAGTAGGAAGATGTGAAATTAAGGAGAGCTGTAAAATATAAAGACTCCAGATCTGCATATGATTATCTGTAGTAAATTGAAGTAAATTTACTTTATATTACTCAGAGAGTGTTTTTCAGCAGTAAACCAAGATTTGTTTTTGCTTCTGTTATTGCCCATATTTCTAAAGACTTGAAAGTCAGATTAAGGTCAGGTTAGGCCACTGTGACCTCTTTTTTATAGTCAGTTGTGAAAGAGCTGGGAAAAGAAGAAGAGAGGGGAAATAACTAGGGGGAAACTACTCTGGGATAATTCTTCACCCACAGAACTGAATAATATATTACTGTTGCTGTTATTATGGTATCTATTTGTTTTTTAACTTTCATATTTTGTGGATTTTTAGCAACATTTTTAGCAGTTGTAAACTGCTTTGGGTACCAATCTGGGTGAAAAAGTAGGATATAAATATATCATCATCATCATCATCCCCTCCAACCAGGACATGAGCAGCCAATCAACATGAGGGTGTGATCAACATGGCAAACAATTAATTAATGCAGAAGATTGCACAAGCTTGGAGAGACTGCAGCAGTTTTCTTTTGCCTGAGCCTCCTGGGAAGGGGGAAGATTCCATTCCCTCCTTGCCTTTTCCCATTGCTAAATGTAAACTGCTTTTGCACTTTGAATACAGTTAGAGGATATGTAGTATTATGACCTTGCTCTTGTTGTTTCTTTATTTATAGCCAGTCTCTTCACCCCAGGATGAAGACACAAAAGTGTCTTACAATTTAATTTAGATTTTTTTTAAAAAAAAATGAATAAAAAGTATTGTAATTAGACTATCAATAGCACTGATGGTCAAAAGATCAGAAGGTTGGCAGTTCAAGGCCCAAGTGCTACATGATGGGTTGAGCTCCTATCACTAGTCCAAGCTTCTGCCAACCTAGCAATTTGAAAACATGCAAATGCAAGTAGATAGATACCACATAAGTGGGAAGGTAGCAGCGTTCAGTGTAGTTTTACTGGCCACATGACCACCAGAGCAGTCCTCGGACGATGCTGGCTCTTCGGCTTGGAAACAGAGATGAGCACTGCCCTCTACAGTCAGTTACAACTAGACATACATGTCAAGGGACTACCTTTACTTTTATGTAGCATTAAAATAATTTAATTTTATGGTCCTGTTTTTTAATTGAATCATTAACAATATGACACAGTAACATGATATAACCATTTTTATGGTTATATCATGACCTCCTCTCAAAAAAAAAAAAAAGGATTTTCAATATTTACATGAAATATTTGGTTCATAGGCTTTCAACATGGCAAAGTAACAGTAAGATAATAATTGAATGGCTTTTTACCATTGAACTATAGTTCCATAGGTCCATATGTGACTATGGAGGAGGTATAAACTTGCCATTCATTGATTAAATTAGTAAAAGAAAATCACATTGAAATAATGCTTAGGTCTGGCTGGTCATTACTAATACTTTCTAGCAGAAAATAATGAAAAAGATTTTTAAAATGGCTGAAGCAGTACAGCAGCTTATTAAAATCTCTTTCTTTAAAAATAGTTCCCAAGTTTTGTTGGACAAAAACAGTCTTTGCCTCCTGACAAAAGGCCCTCAAGTAGGAGGCCATTCTAACTTCCCACAGAAGTAAGTTCCAGAACTAAGAAAAAGCTCCTTAGAAGACCTTATATCTTCAGCCTGTGATGAAGAGATCAAGGGAAGGCCCATTCCCCAATATGTTAGGGCATAAGCAATCTGTATGGAGAAATACAGTACTCCAGACAGTCTACCTGAAACAAGTGTTTCATTGGTGCTGTGATTTTTGACATAGACCACAAGGACTTTGTGGGTCAACCATTCAATTATCATTCAAGGTGGACTTAGAACAGAAGTCCTTTCATATGTTCGACATGTATGATATATGTTGAGATAGATCCATGTAATTATGCATAAATATAATAACAATATGTGTGATGTGTTTTAATACTGTAGCAGTTTAATTCTATTTTAATGCTCAATTTTTGTATGTTTTTAATTGCATTGTTCTTTTTAACTGTGAGCAACTTTGAGTCCCAATTTTGAGGGTAAAGCAGGATAGTTGTTATTCTTGTTCTTGTTCTTAACACCACTGCTCCAACTTCACCACTGCATCTTTTCCCTATCACTAGCACCCATGTGTTGATCATGGAAATCTGAAGCAGGGAAATGTATGTGGTATAATTCTCCACAAGAGCAGAAATACAGCATGACTGGAATTCTGTTTTCCATTGTGGCTCATCTGCCTTCTGGTCTGAATACACACATCTGCATACATCTGTACATACATAGGCTTACTCCCTACAGACACCAAAGTTCACTGCAGGGTAAGGGAAGTCATTTAAAATCTGCCATGGGGCCAGTGGCAGTGCATCACTGTTCCTTGAGCTTCTTCAAAACAACACATGGAGGGTTGATTCTATGTCTCAAGCTGAAACCACCACATCCCAGTACTTAAATAACAATGATACATTTGTTGTTTTTGTATGCCTTCAAGTTGTTTCCAACTTATGGTGACCCTGTGGTGAAACTATTGCAGGATTTTCTGGAGCTGCCAATGTGTGACTTGCCAAAGATCATCCAATGAGTTTCCCTGACAAAGCAGGAATTTGTCTCCAGAGTTGTAGTTCAATGCTCAAACCATTACACCTTGCTAGCTCTGATAGAGATGGTACATTACATAATGCTTAAAGAAGGAATGTCTGGTGGCTTATTAAGGGTGCAGTGAATCTGCTCTAGGGTTTATTCCAGATTTTAAAGAAGCTATCCAAGGTGCTGAACTCTATCCCCCAATACTTTTTGAACTACATTCATCCCTCCACATTTGTGGATTTAACTTTTGCAGATTTGATTATTCATGGATTCTATTAATATAATCTCTCTAGGAATATCTAGGTCCTCCAGCACAATTGTATGGTTACCTTTAACCAAAAATTAATCACTGAAGGACCTAGAGAATCATAGAGAGAACACTTCACTGGGCATTTGTAGCTCTTCCAGTACAATTCTATGGTCAATGTCTGGCAGATGTTGACCACAGAGTTGCACTGGAGGAGCTAGAGATTCCTAGAGAGGTGTTATCTCAGGTAAAAACATAGGCCCCATACAGACAGGCCAAAATAAAGCTGTTTCAGGTCACTTTGGAGGTATGCTGTTTAAATAATGCATGCATACTAAGAGCCCGGAAGCCACCCCAAAGCCACAATCCAGTCCTAAGGACTGGTGCACAGCTTTGGTGCAGCTTCCGGACTCTTAGGACACATGCATCCTGTAAACAGCATACCTCCAAAGTGACCCGAAGCAGCTTTATTTTGGCCTGTCTGTATAAGGCCATAGTGTTTTTGTTATTTGCTGTTTCCTGACATTCATGGGATCCTGTGCCCCAAACCCCAGCGAATGTGGAAAGACACGTTTACAACTTTTTTGGACTACAACTCTCAGACTCCTGCAGCCAGTATGATGACTGTAATCCAAAAAGTAACTTTTTCAGGCTCTTATAAATACCATCTCTTTCTTAAATGTCTTTCATGGCTTGTAGCATAAAACTGGATAAAAATTTTCCTCCCATGATCACTTGATGGCTGTGTATTTTTTTTCTCATGAAGAAATCATGCAAAAAGTTTGTCTGAAAAGACATACGCAGAAGCTGTTGAGAAGAGTTGTGCTGCAACAGTGGATTAATTCTGTTGTAAATGTCCATAGTGTCACTTACAGAGCATGATGCACTGGGCCAGGAGATGCCCCACTCCATCATTCACACATTTGCTCATTCATGAAGAAAGTGTGAATAGAGCTAGTGTTTTTCACCTACTGTCCTCAAGCAACCATTTACACACCTACCTATCTGTCAATGAATCCCAGTAAAATGCAAGGGATTCACTTTTGGGGACATTCCTCAGCTCATGCAGAGCATAGCTAGAACCTCTTGTTTTGACCTCACTTTTGAGCCACATATACAGATTCCCTTATGGCTGAACACTACAAAATATGGTATTGTAGTGGGTAAGAGGCTGGGCATCTTGCCTGCCATCATTAATATTTTCACATTCAAAATTAATTTTAGTAACAGCCCTATTTCTGCCTCAGTTCTAGGGTAATATAATTGAAATAAGATTGTTTTCTAACCCCTCTAGAGGTTGTTACTTCTGTCCATTGTGGAATGTACTACATAACAGAATATCACACTTAGGGGATGAAAGCACCATGTCTTGAAAGTTACTGGTTCATTGTATGCCTTCATAGGATTGGAATGCAGTCTTTTATGACCAGAGAGCCACTTAAAGTATGCACTGCTTTCAGGTCTGGAGGCCATCTGGAACCAAAATCTTTCCTCAGAAGAATATTATCATTTGTAGAAGAGCTCCATGGGATCCAAGCCATGTATCGCTTTTCTATGTGTCAAACTGAGGAATCTTTTTGGATTCCTATCACCATTATGAATAGACTCTCAATATGCCAATGGAAAGATTAGCAAAGGCCTAATTGCTGGTAATCAACCTTTTTTCTTCTCTGTTTGAGAAATAAGAAATCAAGTCAGACAGTCTTCTCAAAAAACGTCAACTGATGCAGAAAGACTTCTTGAACACTTTATCAACATCACACAGTTCCACTGGAAGTCTCACCACATTTTGAAGCCTATAGCTATGGAAAATAAATCCATTTTCTAATATCAGCTTTTCTTTTAACCTATTTGTGAATGATTTATTGTAGTAGAAAGTCAGATGACGATAAGATAGTGCTGTTTAGAGGTCATTGAAGAGTTCTTGGGAAGTTTTTCTACCAAGATGCTGGTCTCACAATGTCAGTCCGATAAGAAAACTAACAGTTTATGTCAAAGTTGGCAAAATGAGTTTGTCTGATAAACAGTCTGCTTAGTGCGCATCAATCATACTTCTTTTCCATGCTATGTTGTATTTATCATAAAGTGAACTTTAGTGACTTGATACTCTCACAGGGTTGAGATTGCTGCATGTTAAACAGCACAGTTATGCATGTGGAAGGTATAGCATACTGGGCATTGTGTGCTAGCCAAAATGGGTGGCCAGTTGCATCTACAGTAGCTAACAAAGAGAGTATAATAAACCAGGTTAGAATATTATCTATAGAACAAATTGGATTAGAGTTTGTTGAGATGTAAATACAAAAAACTTGAAATAAATTGTAAAAGAAAAGACAGACAAAGAGGAGCAAGAAAATACATGCGCAAGAAAAGGGGTATAAATAATAAGAAGGACAGAAATATTGTATGAGAAGGACTGAGAAATAGATTTAAAAAGAGCTGGAAAGACACCACAAAAGAACTTTCTAAATAAAATGCTCAAAGGGTGCCGTGTATCCAACAAATTTGGAAATATGTTTGTTCCTGTGGGGAAAAGTGGGAGGAAATGCTAACTGTGCATTTCAGATCCTCAAATCTTGCTGTTTTTCCCCCCTTCTTCCTCACAAGCATTTTCAGCTTATGCCTGTATAAATAGCTTTACAAAATTGCCTTGAGCTGAAACAATATATCTGAGCTTGGGTTAAAAGCCTATAAGTGCTTCTCTGCTTGAACAAAGTGAAATCAGGTTACGTTAATAGAAGTATTAATTAATTTGCCCTCATTTATGCAGCAGAATTAGCATTACTGAAAAGTCTTTACCACCTTTAAGTATGCTAAATTGTGCGCAGCTTCAGCGATGGAGGTTCAGCCGTAACACCTAGCAATGTGTCAAATACTGTCGAAAATTATTGTCCAATTTGGAAACCTGAGACATTACTTGGAAATGCTGTGGGGTGTGTTATAATGAAAATACCAATCCACATTAACCATTGTTGCCATAAGCAAAAATCTTAATATCTTGGCCAAACCTACTTAAGGTTCACGTAATAAAGTCACATTCCTAATTTTATTAGGGATGTGCCAAGTTAAGCATTTTGCTGGCCTTTGGAGAGATTTATGGCTTAACTTCTGCTGAATTAGTGGTGACTGACAAGGGGACATTGTTTTATAGGATGCAATTTAAATAAAAACCTGCAGGGTATTTCTGTAACGTTGTCACTTCAAGTCCAAACTGGAAGAAAGAAATGCATAATAAGGAAGAATCTTCATTAGTTTTTATTAGTTCAATTGAATGCTGTCAAAATCTTCCTTATACGGTAATAGGCAGGGACATCTATAATCTTGTTTCAGCTCTAATACTTTACAAATATGTGGGTCTCATCAAGGTTAGGAAAGTGACAACCTTCTTCTTATGTGAGTCTTTCTTTTTTCTGACGTAATTTCTGCAGGACTGGACTGAGCCTTAAATTTAGTCTAAAGCAAAATGTTGAAGTGAGTTTAGAAGACGCTGGTCAAGCAAAACATCCAATAAGCTCTCAAGAAATCAAAAAGAAGTTCTGAAAAGACCATTAGAAATGTATCTGGTCCATATGAGAAAGTCATCAGCAATTTCTACCTAAAGTAAAATGTTTCTCCAATATAAGAAAAAATTCTCTGGAGGAATCTGCACATCTGATGATTGATAGTTATTTTGTTGCTTTACATGTTAAGGCACGACATGAGACATTTTCAGTGGGCTCAGTACTGCCTTTTTGTTCAGAAGTTTTGATAGCCAAACAATGTTAGGAGTGAGTCTGATACCATTATCACACTGGTATTGAAACAGACAAGATTCTCATATTTTGGGGATACATTGATTCGGGGCTAGTGAAGTGGTTTCTAGGTCGCACCAAAGCCACACTCCATTCCTAAGCACTGGAGTGCAGCTTTGGTGCAACTTCCAGACTCTTAGGACCCATGCATCATTTAAATAGCATACCTCCAAAGAGACTCGAAGCAGCTTTATTTTGGCAGTCTGTAACAGGCCCTTGATAAACAAAGTGCTTCTCCTCTACCTCTCATACAAGAGGCAAGAAATTTCACATGGGGAGGGAAGGAGCTCTTGCAGATACAAATGAATTTCTTGTAGGTTACGTCCTCACATTAACAATGAGAAATATTCATCATCATGCATCCTGTGGTCCCAAGGAGAGAGATTGTGGTCAATCTTCCGAGAGATGGAGTATGCATTTGCTGCAAATTTCATTCACACACACTTGTGAATCACACACACAAAGACGCACAATTTTTCCCCATTATTTATACTCAATGGATCTAACTGTGGTTAAAAGCTGCATCATAATATCAGTCAAACAAACAAACCACCAACAAAAATCCACAATTACATTTATGGGAAACAACTGTGATACCATTCATAGTGACATCAGTATAAATTCCATTGAACTTCCTCCTCATTGCATAGGTTTAACCTGCAAATCTCACTGAGTTTTCACAAAAGGCCTTCAGCCAGGTGAAACAGAATCTTTACCTTTTAATTAGCAATGCAAACTCTCTAGCCAAGAAGCATTATCATTTCAACAGGTAGTATAAAGTAGCATGTTCCTACTTGTATATTTACTTATTCTTGACAAGAAGGGATGTTCCCACACAGGATGACACACCAATGAAAATATTGTCAACCACTACAAGTTGTTTTGTACTCAGAAACTTATTTTTAAAATATTTTTGTCCAGAAAAATGTTAAGTTTTTATTTTAAAAAACATTTTTTGGCAAAAAAATAAAAATAAAAACTCAAAATGCAAAACACACACACACACACACACACACACAAAACCCTGAAAATACACAGAGCTTTCATGTTATTCTCCAGCAGGAGAAAGTATTTTTCCTGTTCTTCTACACATTCTTGTTAGGAACTTTTGCTTTGGAAAAGGAATGAAGCATCCAGCAATCCAATTACATTCCTCATTATCTTCCCCTATGTTAATCTGTCAAAAACAGTAAAACTTGAAGGCCTTCTTATCACCTCATCCACTTGCCAGAGCAAAGACAGTCTATCAATTAATGGCATCATTAATCCTTCCAGGTTCATAGCCTGTTTTTCCTCCTCAACTGCTGACCAGTTGTCTCTGAATGCTCACAAGCAGAGTGTAATGCTGATGGTTATCCCATGCTGTCTGTTGTCAACATACAGGACTGGGACTCAGAGATTACATTTAGTTAGTGATAAGCCTGTGCTCCAAGTATTTGTTTAATCTTTGGTTTAAGCTATCGAAGTCAGATGCCTTCACTGCATCTTTTGTCTGTGAATTCCATCAGTTTAACCATATATTGCAGAGGAGCCACATATACTCTGTGTGTGTGTGTGTTTGTGTGTGTGTACACACACATGCATATGTATATCCTTCACATACTACAAATGAACTTTATTTTGCTTCTGCTGAATGTTATATTAGCTAATATGCACATTCTTACCACACAATCCAGTTCAAGGCTGAGGCAAAAGAGAGAGAGAAAGGGCGAGGTTTTCCATTTAGATTTGGATGTGGCTTTGCAAAAGCCTACCTTGCTTCGCAAGGAGTTCAGGGATTACATTCATGTTGTCATCATGATCCCTAAATTAGCCAAGAGACAACTGCTCTTGTTCATACTTATTTCTTTTTTATTTAAAAATGCAAATTAATGTAAAAACAGGACAGAGTGAAGACACAGGTGAGCATGTGTGAAAGTGATACAGACAGGAAGGAGACTTCCCAAAACAAATGAGAAAGTATTCATAGGTGTGTTCAGGTAAGTCAGACATTGTTGTTTGCTGGCAAGTCCACTTTCACTTCTGGTAGCCCTATGAATTAGAGACCTCCTTGGCAGTCCCAGTCATTAACAAACCCACTCAGGTCTTGCAAACTCAGGGCAGTGGTGTCACTACGGGGTGCAGTGGTGCAGCCTGTACTGGGTGACACCCCAGAAGGGGAGTGACTCTCCCTCCCTGCACCATTCCTGCACACACTCCCATTCACTCCCCACTCCAGCCCCATGCTCCTACCTCTCTGTCCTCCCATCCATTTCCTCATCAGGAAAAATATGGGGCAGCATAGCAGGAAGGAATATGTGTCGCCCCTGGAAGACTTGCCCCCAGATGCCCTACCCCCCTACAGCGGGTGACACCTGATGCAGGGACATCACTGACTCGGGGTCATGGTTTTCTTTATTGAATCAATCTGTTGACGATGCAGTAGCTCTTTTCCTATTGTCAAAAATACTATGAGTATAATTAGTACCATTTATTATCTGGTACTAATTATGTTTCTAAAAATCAATTGAATCAAATAAAAGTGAGGAGCTAGAGCTTCCTTGTTCTTACATATTTATTCAGATGCTGAATTTTTAAAAAGGCAATGTAAAGTACATTTATACCACAAAGCTGGCACATGGTTAAATATTACATAAGTACTCTAGCAAGGTGTAATGGTTTGAATGTTGGACTATGACTCTCGAGACCAGGGCTCAAATCCCAGTGTGGCCTTGAAACCCACCAGGTGATCTTGGGCAAGTCATGCTCTCTCAGCCTCAGAGGAAGGTCATGACATATCCTCTCAAGAAATGTGTTAAGAAAACCCCATGATATATTCATCTTAAGGGCATCATATGTCAGAAATGACTCGAGACACACAACAACAACAACAACAACAACAACAACAACAACAACAAACTCTGTCATGTGGCTAGCAAACGGATTTAAGTCAGTGACAAAAATAAAAAATATATACTACATGTAAACAATAAACCAGCCTATAAAGTAGTACAATACCTTTACTCTTACCTCTTCAAGGATCTATGGATCACATTCCAGATGTTAAAAACTATTATTACAACATCCAGTCCAATCTTTTATATGGATATATAAAAGAAGCAGCTGTGTATATGACTTTGCAATTCCAGTATGCAAATACACAACAGTAATTTCAACTTTACATGCACACACATTTTGTAACTGAGAAAGGCATCATGAATATTGTTTTCAGAAACACATGATGTCACGAAAGATTGAATACAGTTGCATGAGATGCTGATGTGTGTGTGTTTGGTTTTGTTCTTCAGTTGTGTATAATCTTCAGAGAAACTGAGTGAGAGAAAGAGAGAAACAGAGAGAGAGGCTGAAAGAAGGCCAGATATAATTGCTACTCTCATCATTGGGAACTTTTCCATGAAATTTCATGTACATTTGAAGGATTGGGCACTAAACCTCTACAGCCACAAAGGAATTCAGAAATTAAACATGTGCAGAAGTGCTTTACTGGGTTTAGATTCAAGAGTATAAAATTATAATGGCCAGCCCTTTATTTGGAACTGGGGTCAGAGCAAAAACAAAAAACAAAACACGCACACACACACACACACACACAAAAACCATTGCTATAATTGATTCCAAAAGTTGAAAATTTTAAAGTAATGATTCTTGGTTGGTATCTGGAATCCAAGACAAATTGAGCCAAATCAATAAAGTGACTTAGTCTGACTCTCTCTTCCAGTCTTGGCAAATGCCTGTTTTGGTGCTTTTAATGTTGGTTCGCTTTTCTTCCCTTCCAAACTATGTGGTTTAGTTTCTTTCATTCAGAGTTATTTATTGTGCAATATCTTTGGGGGAAGTACTTCTCTCTCCCTCTCTCTCTCTCTCTTGATCCAGGCTGCTCTTGTTCTGTGCAAAGCTGTTTTGTTTGTTTGTTTGTTTTAGGCAGAAAACATTGAGTTTCACAAGAGGACCATGTTCTGTTACATCTGGAAAACCGTTTAGGTATTGTAGAGGCAAAATATGCCAATTATCATCCAAATGAAAAAGTTGTACCTTTTTTAGCATTAAAAAAACTCAAATAATTAAATCCTGGATCGCAAAGGAAGTTACTTTTCTGTTGCTAATGGAGTTAAAATTTTATTGTTGTTGTTAACTGTCTTCGAATTGACCTCATTTATGGCAACCATGTGGATGAGCCATCTCCAAGTCTCCCTAACCACCACCACTCTGCTCACCTCCTGCAGGTTCAGGCCTGCAATTTCCCTCATTGAGTCTAACCATCTGATAGTCTTCCTCTATTTCTATTTCCTTTTAATAGCATTATTGACTTTTCTAATGAGTTATGCCTTCTCATGATTCAGCCAAAGTATGACAGCCTCAATTTAGTCATCTTGGGCCTGAACAGACAGGCCCTTTGCAGGATCATGGTGACATGCTAGGTTTGCCTCGGGGAGGTGCATGCACATTCCCCACAACCCTAGCACGTGACGAGGACGTCGCAGCTGCGCAGCACCATCTACACGGCGTGCACAGCTGTGATGTTGTATCAGCGCAGCATCCAAACAGCGCTGCGCAGCTGCGACACCATCATACCGTCTCTGGTGGTTTGCGGTACCGCAACTGCGCCACGAAAAGGAGCCGCTTCCGGGCGCTCCTTTTTTGCTGCGCAGCAGTGTCGCACAATTTGGTTGCCGTGGTGCAGCTGCGGAGCAAAGAGAGGCGCCTCCCCGTCACCTTTTTTTGGCACTCTGCCTTGCGCCTTGGCTTCCAGGGAAAGTTCAGGCTTCATTTCTGTTCTAAGATTCATTTGTTTGTCTTTTTGGCCATCCATGGTATCCTCAGCACTCTTTTTCACTACCACATCTGAAATGAGTTAACTTTATTTTTATCCTCTTTCTTTACTGTACAGCTGGCATATCCCTACGTGGTCATTGGGAATACCATGTGTTAGACAATCCTAACTTTTTGTTCATTGTCATATCTTTGCACTTTAGGATCTTATCTAGTTCTTTACAGCTGCTCTTCCCATTCTTCTCATTTCTTGACTGCAATCTCCATTCTGATCAAAGTTTGATCCTGTATGGGAAATCTTTGATTATTTTGATTTCCTCATCATCTAGGATGAATTCATGTAGATCTTCTGTGGTCATTATTTTTGTTTTCTTCATGTTCAGCAGCATGCATACCTTTGCACTTTCTTCCTTGACCTTCCTTAGTAATTGTTCCAAGTCTTTTTTTGTTTTCTGATAGTAGTGTGAACTCATTGCATATCTCAGGTTGTTCCTTCCTCCAAACTTTACTCCTCCTCCCTCTAAGTCTAAGTCTGCTCTGCATACAATATTTTGCTGCTTAAACAAATAGGGTGATAGAAAGCGGCCTGCTATGACCCAGTTAGGAAACATTCTGTTTCTCCATACGCTGTTCTAATGGCAGCCTCTTGTCCTGAGTACTGGTTCTGTATCAGGACAAATAGATATAGTAGCATTCCCAATCCTTTAAGAATGTTCCATAGCTTTTTGTGAACTGTGCAGTCAAAAGCATTGATTTAATCAATGAAGCACATTCAGATTTTATTCTGGAATTTTCTGGTGAACTCCACTATCTATCGTATGTTTGCAATATGATCACCAGAGCCTCTTTTTCCCCCCGTGACCCCAGCTTGCACATCTGGGATTTCTCATTTCCTATATGGGAAGAATCTTTGCTGCATTTTTCCATTACTTTCTTGTGCCAAGGAGGAAAATGACAAATTTGTTTTTGTCAACAAGAACAAAATTTGTGAAGACTTGTGAAGATTTTAATTACAGTTTGTGACAACTCCCTGATTTCCATAGCAGGGATAGGCACAGGCACTGATAATGCTGGCTAGTAATTCTGGGAGTTTGTAGTGAAAAAAAGTAATGTTTCAATGTTGTAGGTTTGCACCACTTTATTGTATTTACATAAAAAAGAATTGGAGCCATGTTTGCAGGCCAGTTATATAGGAAGTGTGAATATTTCTTTAATTTCTTTCTTTCTTTTAAACATTTCTGTCCTGCCTTTCTCCTGATAATGGGTAGCTAACAACCTTAAAAATATTAAAATGCATTAAAAGCTATATACAAAAGCTTTAAAAAGTGCACTGCACCACATTAAAAGTCCAACCCCCATCAGTTTGTAAAAGCTTGGCAGCATAAAAATGTTTTTATTGTTGCTACTGGAAGGAGACCAAGGATGGAACCATCCTGGCCTCTTTAGAGAGTTGCAAAGTCTGGGAGTAGCCAGCAAGAAGGCTCGCCACTGTATTATTCTTCCTTTTTCCCACTACACAAGTGTGAGAAGGTGGTGGGACAGAGACGGGCTTCTTCAGATGATCTTAATATGCTAATGGGCTCATGCAGGGAAATACAGTCCTTTGAATAGGATTATAACTTTTAAAGCAGAGGTGTACACTGTTGAGAAATGCATATATCTTCCACCACATGTCACACTTTCATTCAGATGGATCCTCAATACCTGATGTGCCTGTCTTGACTGAGAGGGGAGTACTTAGGGAAATGTGCAGTGAGATAAGTCATGCGATGGGGCATAGGTCATTTATTTTGACTTTGAGAATAAGATTCACTGCTTTTTTCTGTGTGATTGGGGTGCCACAAAAAGTTGCCATTACTTCTGGTTTAACCTTAATAGAAGTTTCTGGAGGAAAAAGTGCTTCTAAGACAAGCTCAGGAGAGCAAACTGGTTATTCAAGGAATAATACAGTAGGTCTTCTGCATACTAGTTGTTCTCATGAAACAACTAGTATGTGGAAGACCTTTCTGCTACATAAAAGGAGCCCTGCTGGATCAGAGCAAAGGCCCTATTCACATTGGAGCCAATCAGTTGCCTATTAAAAAGGTCTGCCAGTGGGACACAAAAATATCTGTACTCTCCATCACACATTTCAAAGCAACTGATATAAGGAAGCCTAATGCCTGATACTGGAGGCAATATGTATCCATCCTGACTAGAAGCTCTTGATGACTTTAACCTCCATGAATGTATACAGTTCTCCTTTAAAGCTTTCCAAATTGTCAGCTACCATTATATCCTGTGGTAGGGAATCTCACAATTTATCTGTTCAGTACATGAAGAAGTTCTTTCTGTTTGGAAGAAAGTGATCAAGAAACAGAATGTACAGTGTGCCCAGGTTTACGCAGGCATGCTATATGTGGCTTTCAGCATATGCTTGAATGGGGCTTGAGCATGTGCAGTATTTGGCTTACGCGGGGGGGGGGGGGTCCGGAACATATCCCCCACATAAGCCAAGGGTGGACCGTACTGGAGTTCTAAAATGACAGTTCATATGCTGAAAACTATTGGCATGGGATTGGAGTGACTGGAGTTGGAGTTCAACATATGTAAATAAGCACAAAACTAGAGAAGGCTGATGTAGCAAATGGAATTGTACAAAAGTGCCATGAGTTCTAGTCCTCCATCTCCTCCATCATTATCATCACCATCATCATTTGTTTGCATAGTTTCTTGGCCATATTCTAACAAACATTTTGCTTGATTTGCCACAGCTGTTATTTGGCAGAAAACTCTAAGAAATTATGCCTGCTCCTGACACCGAAAAATATTTTCTCCCCTGAAATGATAGCTACGGTGTTGTCTATCAAGACTCTGTTTTAGAACTGGATACATCATTTT
This sequence comes from Sceloporus undulatus, assembly GCF_019175285.1. Classification (NCBI taxonomy): domain Eukaryota; kingdom Metazoa; phylum Chordata; class Lepidosauria; order Squamata; family Phrynosomatidae; genus Sceloporus; species Sceloporus undulatus. The sequence goes on along the minus strand of NC_056525.1, from coordinate 103,386,337 downwards.
GAACCATTCAGGATGCCCAAACTGTGAGCACGGAGTCAGACATAAGGGCTCCCACAGTACTTAGCAATGAATGAGCTTCGGACTATATGAGACTTCAAAAAAGCAGTATGTACTAATGAGTGGCATCAAGGATACCTGTCATTGCTGCTTTCTGTGGCCTGGTGTGCCAAACATGAAAGCAGGTAAGTGAATAGAGTACAAAAGATTATGAAATGCATAGGCTCAAAGCACACATTAATACATTCCTCTAAAGTTTGCCTGCAGGGAAGCTTAAGTGGTATCTGAGAAAAGCCACACAGTTTAGCATTCTGATATGCACAACAGCACAGTACCCATGTCAAGTGTAACATGAGAAGCAGCTCACGTATTCCTTTATGGAAGATTATCTCTTGATTACCATCACCTCTATCTAAGCTCTTGTTTCCTAAAGAGGTATATATATACTAGTTTTGTATGTTCTGTTGTTCTTGCTCATCTTTCATCTGTCCTATAAAATTGGCTCTCTTTTATTTGCAGCTCTTGAACAAGTTATGTCACCTCCAATCCTATTTTCCATTTGTATCCTGGAGTGTTTGTAAAACCACTCTTTAAATAAAAAATATATATACAACATGATTCTAATGTGCTAAGGAGTTCCAGGAATAACCATATAATTTCAAAATGATACCGATTTTGTTTATATGCAACATAATCTTTTACAGTGCTTAGCCTTTATTTGAAGCATTGCAAAGTGGATTTTTATGAAAGGTATTATAAAGGACTCCTTGTTTCTTCATAACAGATTTGAACATTAACTGATCAGAGTTCAGATAAATAGTCTTTACTCTCCATTAAAATATTAAAAAGCCTTTGGTAAGAAACTGGCATAAAGATTCTTCATTCTTGTTTAATGAACACTTGTTGGCAAGTATAACACTTTAATAGCTTTGCAAAATGAATTTTGTGTGAGCATCTTCCATTTCCCTGTCAGACGCATGTCCAGGTGCTGGGAATTTATTGGGGGAAGCATATTTTTACTCATTAGTTTTGTATTTGATTACAGAACAGTAAAATATGAACCACCAAGTCCCCGAGGCATAGCTGTGTACATTGAGATTAGTAATTGCATGTCATCGTGTTTTCCATTGGAATTTATATGGACAGATGGGATAGGTGCTTCTTAAGTGGGTTTAAAAGCAAAGCAAATTTGTATTTAATCTTTTTTTCCAGGCATATTTTCCCTAATGGAGGAAAGGTTAGGACAGATGATATATTTTAAACACAGTTTTAATTTATTTATTTCCTGCCTCATTTTTCTTTCTTTTGTTAAAGTGTGTGGATTTTTGCTCTGAGAGTGAGATGTGCGTATATAATATGAAAATCAAATATATACCTGTGAAAGAAAACCAAATATATACCTGTTAATACAAACAAGGAGAAGCAGGACTGTATAATAGAAATTACCATAAAGGTGTTTACATGGATGGATAGCTGTAAATCTGTAGCTGGTATTTTAATTGTAATGTGAGAGATTGCAGCAGAAACTGTTCAACAATTCAGACTACATATCACACACTCTTTCTTTTAGACCTTTTCTCCATCACATTTATTTTATTTTCCCCGAAAGCCCTTTGAGCATGTTGATCAGAGAAGATTGGGGTTACTGTGCTTCATTTTTCAAATGTTACATTTCCTGCGATAAAGAAACAAATTTGCTTGAAATGCTTTTGGTTTACAAAAAGCCACATATGCGACAGCAGCCTCATAGATGATCTTCCTCTAATACAATATTTCTGGAGTTATAGAATGCCAAGCATGCTTTGATTTTTTTTAATTTGGTGCAGAAATGCTCATAAATGTAATTTCCAAAACAGAATCTAATGAGGTACTTAATAGTCACAAAACTGGCACATTTGATAATTAATGTTCCTTACTGAATTTCTGCTGATGTGGCATAGTTTGAAAGAGACAAGAAAGTTAACTGAACATTTTGCTTGATCTCAGAGGAAAAATGAAAAGTTAACTTGTACATTTTCAGAAAGAGAGAGCGAGAGAGAGAGAGAGAATGAACTGTGTTCTTTAGCATTTGAAATTAATAAATAGAGGCTCTTCCCATAATTACAATAAAATCAGTTATAAAACAGTTATTAAAATTTACTTAATTGCCCAACCAAAATTAGAATGAAAAAAATCCAAAGACCCATTCCCAAAGCTGTGAGCTGTATTCCCACTTGGTGCAAGAGAAAATCACATCACCTTTAAAAGCACCTGGATTCTGCTTTCCTTTGCTCTTAAACACTTGATTAACACTGTCAGAAAACAGTTGTATTAATCTTTCAAAATCAAATATCTAGGACTATAGTTGTAATCTATCTTTTCAAATCGAGTCCTGAACAGAAACAAGAATGGGCCTATCCCGTTGTCATTTGCATTTCATGGAAGATATAAAGAATTTGCAAAATAGGAGATAGATAAATAAAATAAACAAGCAGTGCATGTTAAAGTCTAATAATTAGGCCATTTACAAGTAAAATAAGAGGAAAACAACTGGAAGGAGACATGAGAAATATTCATACAAGGCCATTATATGCATGTAATAATAGGTATGACTGTGATATAATATTATGTAAAAGGATGGAAAGAATGTTTGCCGTAACTAATTTTCTAGCCAAAAATAATGGGGTTTCTTTAACCCTGAGGGACCCTGGTCATAAAGAATAATGGAGTGGTGAGCATTTTGGACATATTATGCATGATATTTGCAAAGCTGTGTTTCAGCGAATTGCTCTCTACAGGAATACTTTTCTTTTTTGCATGACAAGTTCCATGGTTTGGTTTTGTTTGTTTGTTTGAACAAACAATACTTGTTTCCAGAAAGCCACATGTGCTTTATATACACACAAAAAGCAATCTTGCACACACAAAAATGGTCACATGGTTTTGTTGTGCAAGATTATACAAGATTTTCTGTGCAAGGGTGTTTTGTACAAGATTTTGTACGGCAATATTTTTCTAGTCGGATAGTTGAACATTAACATCTATAATTATGTCTCATAAAGAAAGAGAAGATCTATCTATCTATCTATCTATCTATCTATCTATCTATCTATCTATCTATTTGTTGTTGTTTTTGTGTGCCTTCAAGTCATTTCCGACTAATGGAAGAACCTTTCAAGGGGCTTTCTTGACAGATTTCTTCAGAGGGGGATTGCCACTGCCATCCTTGAGTCTGAAAGAGTGTGACTTGTCCAAAGTCACCCAGTGAGTTTCATGGCCAAACTGGGGTTTTGAACCCTGATCTCCTAGTCCAGTGCTCAAACCACTATCATATACTCAACAAACAACCAATATGACATTTATTGTCATTATCTCTGTATTTCTTTATTGTGGGAGATTTAAGTGACAGAAATGTAATATTTAATAATCATCCTACTTAACCATAATTCAAGTAGATAACATGCAGTACATGTGTTTCCTTTACTTACAAGGACTGCTACACTGTAAACCATCAGAGCCCAGTGTGCTGCCTCTAAGCTCAAAGCTTCAGACAGAAGTCTGGTTAATGAAGGATTCTGTCTTACTTTGCTGTATATTACACTCACCACTTTCCACATACCGGTAATATGAAAAAAGCATCCAAGGACTCTCTGTGGTTATTCAGATGGTGAAAATAATCCGGGATGAATCCTGGTTGAATCTTTGTTGTTCACACGCACCCTGAAAGCACCTGATTAGACTTGGAGAGGTTGCCAAAAACCCCACTTAAACTAGGTTTTTTCTGTACATTTTAAAAAAATGTGAACGACTGATGCAAATAGTTCCAGGATTGAACTCTTGAGGGCCTTAAATGCATTTTGAATATGATCATATTGTTGACTCACTCCATGTTTATTTGAGTGCTGGAAGGTGTGAGCAACAGAACTCACAGAGAAGCACAGAGATGTGGTTTCATAGTGTGAATAACAAACTTGGAATGTGTGAGTGAGGTTAGTTATTTGCTTTGTTCTGCTAAAACAAATGATACCTGAATGACTCCTTTCCACTGTTTCTTTCCTCCCTCCACTTTTTACAAGCCTAAAACTAAGTCATTAGGGCTCCACAAGGCAGTTTGGCCACCTATATAATTTAAAAATGGGAGGGCAAGTGTTCTGGGGAGTGATAATACATCACATATCTTTTCCAAACCATCTAACATTCAAAGATGAAATGTAGAATGTGTGGGACCATGCCACATCTGAGTGTGGTCAAGTATCAATAAAGAAGAACACACAAACTTGGAGATGCTGCCATTTGCTCTTGTTTGAGCCTACTGGGAAAATCAGGATTCTACCTCACTCCTCTCCTCTTCTCCTTGCTGAGCTAATTGAGTAGAAACTACTTTTGCACATTTAATTCACGTTGCAGTAATCACAGTAAAGTAGTGGTTCCCAAACTTTTCTATGCCCCACACCCATAGAAAAGGTTTGAATAATATCCACGTTTGATACCACTGAAGAAGTCTGATTTCTCATTTTTGAACTGCAAATTGAACCATATATAATACTGCAGATGAACAAACTGAACTTAAAAAAAAAAGCTTTTAATTCAGTGCAAAAAATGCAAATCTAAATTGAGCAACTGGATTCTAATTTCTTCAGAAAAAAAAATGAGTGATGACTTATGACTCACCACTCAAGGACACAAGCCACTTTTTTTCCACACCTCCTGAAATTCCATCTTGCACCCAGTGATGGTGCAGGCACCCCAGGCTGGGAACCCCTGCAGTAAACTGAGGCTATGGGAGAAAGTGCAAGGAGAGGAAAAAAACTGAATATTGTAAAAGCAGATGAATAGGTGGGATGACAGGGGGTTAATTGGGATTGTCCCTACCAAATCAGTCCTTTTCTCCTAAGGACAAAGGTTTCTGGGCTTCACTCTTAAGTGCAACACAAAGCTCCATGGCTCTCTTTTAAAGGGTAAGGGGGGGAAAGCAGCTAGGTTTGCAATTCCCACTCTCTAGCTTTCATTACCACTCTCCATCCTCAGTTTCATCCTTCCTGGTGTTATGGCAGCTCTGTCCCCTATTTGGTATTTTGCCTCTATGTTATGACCAGTATTCATGCATAAGAAGCCTGGGAGAAGATGGCAACTTTCTGAGGAGGCTGCCCATTTGTTCAAGAAAGGATTCAAACAAAGGTAGAAAAAGCCCTAACAGCAGAAATGAAGATGTGGTGCCAGTTTGCCTAATTGCTTGAAACAAATTTGAAAAATCAGATATTGTTCAGATGAGCTTCTTATCATATGGACACATTTTTCATAGCATTATCACTAGCAAATTTATAAAATAAAATCTGTATGAAAAATTAGTCATGTCAATTGACCCTGGAAAGACGACTGAAGACTTCTGGCATTCAGGCTCTACGTTTTAAGAAGAGCATTAACAAACTGGAACATATCAAGAAAAAAGGCAACCAGTAGTAGTCTGGAAGTCAAGTGGCTGAAAGTGCTGTCTGTTTGTTCAGCCTGGAGAAGAAAGGATTCAGGCTGCAAACCTCTGACGGCCTGTCACACAGAAGACAAAGGAGGCTAGCTCCTTGTGGTAGAATTCAGTGGGCCTGGCCTATGAAATTATTTTAAAGAACGGGTTCTGACTACTAGTTAATATTATCTTGGCTCTCCAGGATGTACTTGCTAACAGAAAACAATCAAAATATCAAGAAGAACTAGATTTCAACCAATTATATTAAAATCCAGGTTGAGTACCCCTTACCCAAAATATGACAAAATCCCAAATCATCCACATGAGTGGCTGAAATAGTGACACCTTTGCTTTCTGATGGTTCAATGGACACAAAATTGGTTTCATGTACAAAATTATTTTTTAAAAATGTATATATAATTAATTTTTGAGCCTATATTATGAAGCCAGTGTAATAATGTGGTTAAAAAGCTGGTTGACTCTACAAGATGCAAAATTACTAAAGCTAGAAGGTACGGATATGAGGTTCGGATGGCACGGTTATTTATTTTATAACAAATTAAGTGCAAATAGAAACTTTAATAACCATTACATCCGAGCTTCAATCATGTACGTTTGGAAGAAGTACAGGAATAGAATATCTCCCAAATGTCCAATGTGGCTCTCACCGCATGAGGCCCTATACAATGTAGATCCTAAAAGAGAAGCACGCTGGATAAAATATAGAGATCTTATTGATGAAAAGGGCGAAATCAAATCCTATGAGAGGATGAAGGAAGAAAACTGGAATATAGGATGGTTTTTATATAGACAATTATATTAGATATACTATTTAGATAAAAGAGAATGGGGCTTTGCAAGTTCCAATACAGATATGGAGAATAATATTATCCGAACAGAAAACACTATCAAAAATTTATAACAAGCTGTTAGAATGGCACACCGAAGATGAAGTAATCAAAGAAGCTATGGTTAAATGGGCGCAGAATTGTGGTAGAGTGATCGAGTTAGATCAATGGGAGAGAGCGTGGAACAAAAGATTAAAATACACAATGTCACAACATGTAAAAGAGAATTATTACAAAATCTTATATAGGTGGCACCTGACGCCAGACAAGTTAGACAAAATTTATAAAACAGGCAACAGGATTTGTTGGAAGTGTCACAGAGAGATAGGTACATATTTTCATTTATGGTGGTCCTGTGATAGAGCAAAATTATTTTGGAAACAATTGCAAGACGAAGTGTATAAAATCTTAGGGATTAAGTTAAAGTTGAGACCTGAAATTTGGCTACTCTGTATATTAGATGATGAGATAGAAATAAAATTCGGTAAAATCATCTTTTACATGTTGACAGTGGCTAGACTAACCTTTGCTAGATTTTGGAAATGTGATAAAGAAATAGACGTGAATGAATGGCGTACAAAATTATATGAAATGATGGAAGTAGATTTACTATCAGACAAATTGAAGAATGAAGACAATTCTAAATGGAGGTTATGTTGGGAAAAAAACCTTGAATTATATGCAGAGATTGTGGGGTAAAGTTGCAAACGTGTTGTCAAATTGGGACATACCTATCTGATTGCTCAAATGTAACTTATTGTAGAGTATTACGGATTTATTATTAGGTTATTTTAAGTCAGGTAATGAATTCATTTTTCAGCTATAATAGGATGGTATGTAAACAAAACAAGCTTGTAAGATGTAAAGATAAGCTTAAGTTGGGTTTGGATTAAAACTACAAATAAGATCGATTAGAATAATATGGAGAAATCCTATGGTATAACGACTACTACTCTATTTACTTGATATGTCAGAGGGAGACACACAAGAGTACTGTAGACAGAAGAAGAACTCCCTCAAATATAGAATACCTGTTAGTAGAATAAGCAATTTATAGCGTGGGAGGAAACCATTTAGAGTTTTATTTTTTTAGGTTATTAGAGTCACAGGAAATTATTAAGAAGAGGGAAAAGGTAATAGAAGAAGACGGAATTCCAGTCATCAACGGGAAAGGAAGTGTGGTTAAGAAGTCATCATGAATTCAAGCATACAAGATAAAGAAAAGAAGGGATTACGGGGGGGGGGGGGATAATGTAATTGGACGAGTAAAACGTGTTTGATGTATGATGTTTCATGTTTGCAAAAACAATGTATAATATATAATAAAAAATGTATATATAATTAATTTCAATCTATGTAGAAATGATGTATACAAAACAAAAATGAATTTCATGTTTAGTCATGGGTCCCACCTCCAAGATGTCTCATTATGTGCATGCAAATAGTCCAAAATCCCCCCCCAAAAAATGCCAATCCATCCTACCACACCTGATTCCCCCGGGCCCAACCCCCTCCCGTAGTGTGTAACATAAAACCTCAAGAATAACTTCAGAGGTTGTTGTTGTTGGATGGATTTTGGGGGGGGGCTTTCTCTTAGATGGGTACAAACCGCCGCTTGCGGCAGTCTGCCGCCGCCGCCGCGTTAGTCCGCGGGGGAGCCGGAGCCTCCACCAGCGCAGCTCCCCTGCGACCGAAAAAGAAGCTCCAAAATGGGCTTCTTTAGAGTCGAGTTTGCGACGTAGCGAGCGCCAGAGGGCACTCGCTACGTCACAAAGGACACATACGGACGCTCAGCGTCCGATACGCAAAGATGGCGCCGGCCGTGTAGAAGGGCCGGCGCCATCTTGTACGAACAGAGTCCGTATTAGGCCCAGGGGCGTCTCTTCTAGACGCCCCTTTTTTAAAATGGGACGTCCTCTGGACGTCCCAAATGCCGGTTTGTAACCGGCCTTAGTCTTGCTACTTAATGCTTGATGATGGCCTGTAAAAAGCCATGATTTGATTTAATGTCACTTTTAAGTAAAAGTTTGGAATTGTTGGTCTATTCACTTTGATGAACTGTAGGCAAGAAAGTAATTTAATGGCAAAGGGAAAATACCATTTAGCATAATGTCCTTCCTTCATCAGTAAATAATTGTCTTGCCACTTTTATATACTCTAGGGAAGAGGGTTACCTTCTTCTGATCCCCTTTCACACTGCACAATTGAAGTGTTATGCCACACTTATAGCTTCATGCATTAACTGCCATGGGGACATCCTGTGAAAACCTTTGTGGTTTTTTAAGGCACCCCTCCATGAAGCTGCAAATCCCAGGATCCCATGTGATGGAACCATGGCAATTTAAAGTGGAATCATGGTGCTATAATTGTGTAATGTGAAAGAGCCCCTGGTCTTAGGAGTTCCACTCATTGCTCTTCCAGAGCGAAGAGGGTCATGAATGATGCTATTGCAGTTAAACTTGGAATGTAGTGTTATAATTGTGTTGTGTGAATGTGGCCCAGGACAAGAAGTAGTGCATAGAAATTGCAAGGAAGGAGAGTTTCCATTAGCTTTAGGAAAATCCATGTCTAGAGGCGAAACAGGTCGCTTCAGAAGTTGGTGAGTTTTCCTTCACTGGATGTAATTATGCAGAGGTTGGACATCTGACAGAGATGCTGTTGCTTGTGTCTTGCACTACAGATCATGAGCTAAACAAGGAATGAGATGTCTGAGGTACCTCCCAACTCTAAAATTAGATGGCTCTGTTATATGAGGAGCATTTGTGTGATTTCCCAGCCACATTTTACGTCATTTTACAGAGGCCTCTACAGTATTCTGGGCAGTAATTGTGGGCTAGTTATTCTGTTGTTGCTTCTTCTGAAATCTTGTTAAAGCATCCTTACTCTTGATGCAGTTGTCACCAAGGGTGCAAGATGGATATGGACTTGATAAACCTGTGTGCGCTATCAGTTCACACAGGTGACTGTAGGGTTCTCAAACCTCCAGGGCATACTCAGAGACCCCTTGGAGAGCTTGTCCCTCCCTTTCCCCCTTTTCTTTTTGGCTGTTTACTTCTGCTTAAAGACCTGGAGTGGGGTGCGATTCATTATCACTTTATCCATTAAAGCAGTTTCTCATTTGGGAAAGGAATGTTTGTCTTGAATCCTCTCTCTTTTTGTTTTTGGCTTATGAGAGGGTTATTACAGATGGTATTGAAATCATACGTATGATTTTAGCATTATTCCAACAACAAAGGCTTTGAAAATGTATAACCTTGTAAGAGGTTTTCTTGCGGAGGGGGGATTGTTTTAAGAAAAAAGCCATGAATAACTATGAAATCACATTGCTGCTTTAATGTGACGATTCCCCCCATTTCTTTGCTTTCCTCCCTCCATCTTTAAAAGCATGCATTCAGATTCTTTCTTTAAAGTCAAGACAATGTGCTGATTGACTGTACTGACATAATTGTGTTAATGACAAGACACTGAGGCTACATTGTTAGATATGTCGCTTAGCATCACTATTTATTTAGTTCACTTCTGCCAAGCCTGAGTTATACTTTTTATACATTGTGGTTTCAGTCAGTCACTTAAAGTGCTTTCGTTGTTGAAATAACATTCTTTTCTCTCTCCCGCCCCCAAGTCTTTTAGCAGTAGTTGGAAAGAAGAAAGTCTTCCCCAGCATCATTAAACAGGGTTCAAAGTTTGTCCTCGCTGGAAGACTCAGAGTTGGAGCACTTAGAGAATGAATTCTTTAATCTGTAACACAATTAGCAAAAAGAGTTTTTTGTATCTGAGCCCAGCTTTAACTCAGGTTAATGGCAATAATATGCTTTTTAATCTAAAGAAAAGAAGAGAAAAGAAATGCCCTCCTTTTATTGTTTTCTTGCCTTTTAAGATCCTTTCATTTTCTTAGGTAATCTTCTGTGGTTACTGCCTTGAACTGTTGAAATGTCATTGTCTACTTGTTTACCAGAAAGGAACATAATTGGAAATGCAAGTGTAAGGGCATGGGAGTTATTCTACAAGTGGCCAGTGTTTCTGCTTAGTACTGTTTACCTTCAGTTATTCTCTTTGAAAATGTGTGACATGTTGCAATTCTGAAAATCCTCAAGCTCTTTCTAGGGCTAGGTGATAGGATATAATACACAAAACTCCTGTATTTAAATAAAACTGAGGTTGTGACTTAATGTGACAATAGACAGGGAATCCAAAGTTAAGGCCTGCTCTTCTCTCTGGGCTCAATATATGAAGGAAAGGGGAGGAGAGGGGAGGGGGGGTTGAATAAGAAGGCCCTAGAGATGAATTGATATGAAAATAAGGACACTTTAGAAATGTGTTCTTAGCACAGTAGGCACACTGTGTGATGACTATTGTAGAGAAACACATGATCCTATGTGAAAGGGACAGGCATTCAGACGGTTTGTGTGCAATTGAAACATAATGAATGAAAACTTGACTCAAATGGGCTCTGCTTAGGTCAAGCATAATTTGCTAAGAAATGAATGTAATAAATAATGAAATGGTTGGTTCTTATTATCCCATCCACACCAATTTTCCCGTGAATAAAAAACAGTGATAAAATTGCTCTTTATTCATGTGATAATCACAGGATAATCGTAATATCGCACAACGTTGTGTGATCATCTTTGTTTATTGCGCATATTGACAGGAGCATCCTGCTATGCTCCTGTCTTTTTTGCCCATGTGATAAAGTCCACTGGTGTGATTTTACTGTCACAAAGAAAGAAAGGAATGGTTTAAACTAATTATTATGAATACCTTGATATGGGACCTATAGTCCAAAACTGTTCTCAAATATAGAATACAATGTATCATTTGTGAATAAACCCCACAAAAAATATGCAAAAAAAGTTCTGGCTCACAGTTTTTGCAGAAATTATTAATAATAAAATTATTCTAGTAAATTAAAGGATTGTTGCCCCACATGCATTGGTCCTTCATTTTTGATCTGAACTAAAGACATATCACATCAGAACTGAATTTAAATTAATAGCATAGATGTATTATGCTTGAAAGTTTAGATTATTTGGAGGTATTTTATCTCAAACTTGTTTGCTTTTATGCTGAAAACATTCAAACCGTAACTGGCTCTTCGTATTAATTTAACACATTAAGCAGGAATATATTGATTTTGGTGGTGTTGTCTCTTGTTCTTTGTTTAAACTGTAATTGTAACTTGTTTTATGAATGAAAATTAATCACAATCTAAGTTTCAAAAAAATCAATTTTTTAAAATTTAAAAAAGCATCCCATCTCATGTGCCCCAAGCTTATTCTTTTCCTAGAGCTTAACATTAAATGAATTATTAAGATGGGAAGAAAAAGAAAGGTGGGGGGAACAAAGGTGATGAGATAGTTTAGTAGAATAGGCTTCTGTAAAGTGGACTCTTTCCATGCATCTCATATTTATTTCTTTTCTGATGCTGTTCTGTTTATCCTTGCCAAATGTTTTTTTATTAATATTTTCTCCCTTCTCATTTAGATGCATTTAATTTGGGATTTGTTTGCTTTAAAGATGGAGGCTTTTAAAACCTGGCTAGTTATTTACTTTAGGTTCAATATCCTTCATGCAGAAATGACAGTTATATTTTCTCTTGGGACTACCCAAAAAAAAAAGGGGGGGATTAATTTTTCCACCAGTTTTTAGAGTAAAGGGCTCATGCCAAAGATTAAAGGAAAAAATAATTGTCTGTAAGCCATATTAAACATTGCCCATTAGAAAGGAAATTGGAACATGTCATGTTGAATCTTTAGAGTAAGTGGGAAAAGTTGAGAGGGAGCTGAAGCTACATAAAACACATTCCTTGAAGTAAAGAAAGAGTCTCCCGGTACAACGGAAGGATCCTGAGGATCCAAGGCTTTAATTAAGTAGAAATGATCAAGGCCCAGGGTATATCCAAGGGATTAATGACTGACTGGAAGACTGGGAGGCCTCAGGCAAAGCTGTAGGCCATTAACCCCAGCTGGTCCTTCATTTTTCAGGAAATTCAGTGTGCCAAGGTCATGTAACTAAATATAAATGCTTGCCATGATCTCATGAGAATCATGGATTCCATGATTATTTATAGTTCAGTTTTCCTTCTAAATTTTGCCATCTGGGTTTTTCCATACTGAATTTTGCCATCTGCTAAGTATTTTTATTGGAACAGCTCATCTACCGGTGAGTAAGAAGCCCAATCCAATGGTTATTTCAGTTGTATGGCAAGCATGAAAACTTTTCTTTTGAAAATCGGAAGAGGTGCTGAAAAGGCAGCAAGAGTTCCTGGATGGTTGTGCTCAATCCAAAGGCCTCAGAGACAAATGGTGACCACTGCAGATCCCTTTGCAGATGTAAAATAAAATTGTTACAGATCTAAGATAAACCCTTGGGTTTGCTGCTCTACGCTAAACTATTTGTAGTTTAGGATTTAGAGCATGCTAGAGTAACCAATTCAAGAGTGCCATGGCATGAAGGATGGGGCCACAGAAAACACAAGCATGTTCAGCTATCAGTATGTTAGATTCCATGGGCAAAATCTTTATCAATGATCAAAGGTTTCTGGTGCAAAGTCTAATAGGTAATGCCCCCATAACTGCTACGCATTAATTCACATCAAATTTTACTTATGACACAAAAGGACAACAGCAACAAATACAGCTGACAGGTGCAGCTAAATCAATAAAGTCTTCTTGTTTAAACAGGTTTTCAGCCATGGCTGAGCAGGGTGGAGTGATGTGCAATTGGGTGTGCTTTTACTGTGTAATGTGTATTTTAAATGTTTTAATTGTTTTTAATTTTTAATGTTTTAAAAGCAGTGTTTTAACTGGGTTTATGATTGAATGCTTTTTTAACCTTTTGTACTATGCATTGTTTTAGAAGTTCTGTTTTTATATTGTAAGCCACTTTGGGTCCCATCCATGAGAAAAGCATGGTAACTAAATAAATAAGTAAGAATAAGGCCCCACACTACTATTTAACAAAAATGATCAGCCAGTGTCACCAACCCAGTCTTAGTTTTGAGCTCAATGAATCCTGAATGGATTTCTTGGAGCACAGTAGAACTTAATGTCACTTGCCTCTTGTGAATTTACTCTACTGTTGTTTATGTTTATTGAGAACCACTGAAAAACTGCAGGATTGTGAGATTAAGAATATAATAAACAGAGTTCAAGGCTCTTGTTTGGAGCAAAATAATGAGCATAAAGAGGGGGGAATTAATATTTATTAAAAGAAATATAATAATAAAATAATAAAATTTTTATTTATATGCCGCCCTTCCTTCGATCAGGGCGGCTCACAGCACATTAAAATACAAACGACACAGTACACATAAAATAAAAATACCCATTAAAACAAACCAAACAGTAAAAAGCCCCATAGCCCAACCTCTTGGCCACGAAAGAGGAGGGAGGCCCACAGGATATTTATTCGGGGAATGCCTGTTGGAATAGGAAGGTTTTAAGGTCCTTCCTAAATTGGGCCAGGGTCGTAGACGAGCGGAGCTCTGTGGGCAGCGCATTCCAAAGGGCTGGGGCAGCTGTGGAAAACGTCCTCCGGGAAGTGGAGACTAACCTAGCCCCAGGCACCTTCAGTAGCTGCTGCCCAGACGTTCTGAGGGTGCGAGGCGGAATGTACGGGGAGAGGCGGTCCTTTAGGTATCCTGGGCCCAAGCCATTTAGGGCTTTATAGGTAATTACCAACACCTTATATTGAGCTCGGAAGCGAATGGGCAGCCAATGGAGATCTTTTTAAAAAAATATTCCGCAAAACATTTACTTATACTGCAGCTGAAAAGTAAATTGCTCTTACAATAGTTGATACTATTGTAAGAGAGCATATGGGTCTTAATGCAGGGCCTAACCTTTAAAAACAAAACAATTAGAAAATACCACTTAATGCAGCAGACTATGCCCTTTAGAGCCACTTTTTCATTTAATGCTTATCTATGAAAGTCAAAAGTAACAAAGAAATAGACTCTGTAGTGCTCAAATGCCTTATATTCCTATTTCTTTCACGTCTTCTGTGAACCAATCTTGAAGCAGTTCATAAAGCTGTAATTTCCATTGAGATATTAACTCATCTACAAGGGCTACTTATCAAGTAAGTATGCAAGCTTGAGCCAGCTGTCTGAACAAGGTATTGTTGTCCTTAAAAGAAAACCTACCTGGAAAGTAGCTCATAGAATTGTGATCATGTTAGGATAGGTCAAGATGACAAATGTATAGTCTCACCAGCCCAGAGGAAAACACAGAAATAATCTTAAATATAGACGAGGACAATGCTGAACATTCTTAGGGGGGAAAATTTGGCACTGTTGTGGGAGTCAAGGGAGGGGTGGAAAAGGGTGAAAATGTGTGTAGAGAACTCTTGGTGTTTGAGCAAAGTTAGGTAATGTTACTTTTGGGGACTATGACTCTCACAGCATTAACTTTCCCAAGCCCTTCATCTGGGGTCAATTTGGGAGGAGAGGACTAACCTTTTTGTTTGGTTATTTATTTTAGAATGCTAAAGAGACTTCTTTTTATTTTAAAACTCAAGCCCTTTCTTTTGTAGACAATTTTTTCCACTGCTTTCTCATCATAATAGCATCTAACTCTATCAGAACTGTCTTGTTTCACAAGGCATGTGTGAATTAAAAAGGTAGACTAAGGCGTGGGACAGACTGCTCCAAAAGGGCGGCCTGCTGGCAGCCTATTACCATCCAGAGGGATGCCGCAGCCGCCAGACGGTGTGGCGTCCCTCCGGAGTAAAAAGAACCCGGAAAACATGGTTTCTTTTGTGTTGCCGGGTGGATGTCACAAGTATGTCAATGGCACACTCGTTACATAAGTGATGTGCAGCAACGTGTGGACGCTGCGTATTGCTTACATAAAGATGGCGGCTCCCATGTGGACGGGAGGCCGTCATCAAAACACCACTGGCATGTACTAGGGTTAGGGACCGTGTGGTTGGTGTGCGGTCCCTAACTCTAGAATCGGCAAGGACACAGTGCTTTGGGACAATCTGTCCCACACCAAAAAGTCTTTTGGAAATAAATTAATATACTCACCAGTGTAGTACTTTCCTGGCAGACAGTGTTATTGCAGGACTATAACAACTCACAAAGGAAATGATGTTGCAACAGAATCATGGAGTCCCAACAAAGCAGAAGCAGTTTTAGTAGCAACCGGACCACTAAGAAAATATTTTGGGTCAGCCTTTAGAGGCAGAATAAACTCTGCCAGTCATGTAAATTAGAGATAGTTTGTCTGAGTTTGGGTTTTTGGCCCATGATTCATTTGGGTAGAAGACACCACTCTAAACAATACATATCCTAGTGAATTCAGTTATGAAGCGTGTTTCATACCATTTCTGCAGAATATTTCCATTTTATGTCAAATGACACATACATTTTTCATTCATTTTCCTTGAAACCAATGAAGATTTCAGCAATTTTGAGAGGTAGTATTAAAACAAAACCATAGCTCCTAATTAGTTTTCATGAAGACTTGCCCCATTTTATCTGGGAATGATTTCTCTATTCTTATCTGTATTTCTCTCACTGTGTCCCACCCCTTCCTTCTCTCCATATAATGTTTTTCCTCCTCAGTTTTTCATTGGCTAATACAATCCATGCATTCTGTTTATTTGAATGGAGATAGAAGACAAAAATTGGCCCCAAAGCCCAATTGTTAAGCCTGTCTAGAGAAGACCCATTAAACTAGTGAGATTTCAAGGCGTGTTGATTTGCCAAGTTGTCATTCAGCAATTGATTCATTGGACTTGTTCTACCAATAATAAGCTGGGGCTAGGATTGGATTTAAAATTCTGAACACTGATACAAAATATACAAATGCCAGTAGAAACAATTCACATGAATGTGTTCAAATGGTCATAAAGGTGGCACATTGCCTTGTAGGTACAATGAGCCCTTGGTATCTCCTGGGGTTTGGTTCCAGGACCACCCCCCATGGATACCAAAATTCAATGGGTGCTCACGTTCCATTTATTAGCAAAATGAGGTCCCTTATATAAAATTGCAAAATCAAGTTTTGCATTTTTGGAATTTATATATTTTTGAGTATTTTCAAGCCATAGATGCTTGAATCCATGGAAAAACTGGGGGTACATAGGGTCAACTGTATTGGGCTACATATAGTACAGTCGGCCCTTCTTATACACGGATTTTTTATACACGGATTCAAGCATACACAGTTTGAAAATGTTCCAAAAAAGTATAAATTTACCTTGATTATCCATTTTTTATAAGGGACACCATTTTGCTATGTCATTATATTTAATGGGACTTGAGCATACACGGATTTTGTTATACACGGGGGATCTTGGAACCAAACCCCAGCGTATAACAAGGGTCCACTGTACAGTATATTAACAGAACAGCTGCTGTCAGAATACCTAATGTAGATTTGGTTGCCCCAACTCCAACTGTGATCATTAGGATAAAATGCCCATATCTTGACTGTTTGATATTGTGTGTATACTCGGTAAGAAGATTTGAAAACAGTATTTTACTGATGGGCATCTTCTTGACCAATCCGCTCTGCTGTTTCTGTTACTTTTCTGTTTTTATTATTATTATTATTATTATTATTATTATTATTGATAACTTCTTTTATTTCTAACTTTCTGTCAGCTACTTTGAATTGAGCTGTGCTTGGAAATACTGAATAAAAGGCCATTGTAAACAAATCATCCTAAAAATATTCCTAAATCCTAAAGAAATAACATCCTCTTCTCCTTTTATTGGCACCTATAGGGGTGGGAGAAATTCACCATTCTGAAAAGTTAACATATGATTCAATTATGACTGGCAGAAGATCCATAATCATTGCAATGTAGTTCCACCCTTAGTCATCCCAGGGTGGGATTAAAAGGCATTCTTTCCCATTCAATCTTAAGGTACTAATGCCATCTAAGGCCCAGAACAGACGAGCCAAATGCGCCGTGCTAGCGCTGATTTTAGGGTTAGGGACTGTGCACCAACTGCACAGTCCCTAACCCTAGCACGGCGTGGTGGTGCAGTAATGGCAGCGTCCTGTCCATACAAGCGCTGCCATTTTGACATAGGCAACGTGCAGCATCCACACGTTGCTGTGCACCATTGGGAGATTTGTTACGTCCGCCCGGCAACACAAAAAGAACCTGGTTTTTCCAGGTTCTTTTTACTCCAGATGGACGCCTCGTGGTTTGGCGGCTGTGGTGTCCCTCCAGAGAGAAAAAGGCCGCCGGCAGGCCTCCCTTTTGGGGCAGTCTGTTCCATGCCTAAGTTTTGTATTGCACCTTTCAGTGTTCTTTCAAACAGAAAAGAAGAAATGGGACCACCCAACCAGGCTGGTCCTGTTGCTGTGGGGGAAGGGAGGTCTGGGGGCCTCTCTCTGATGGTATGTGGTGGCAATGGCCCACTCAGTGGAGCAAGCCTACAGCTCCACTGGATGTGGCAAGGCTGCAGCACTCTGGGTCCATGTGGGTCATGGACTTCAACTCCCAACTCCCCCTGGGAGCGGAAGCACCATGGCTTGGGGCTGCTGGGCCACTTCCGGGCATGGGAGACTACAACTCCCATGTTCCCATGCAGGCGGAATGCGCCTGGATTGGTGGGCTGCCAGGGATTCAGCGTTCCCTGGTGAAATGGGGCGAAGATGCACATGTGTGCATAACCAGCTCCTTAAGGGGCAGGCACACCTAAAGCCGGTTACTCTTCTGTCATACCGATGCCTGGCCGTGACCAGGCATTCGGTACATGGACTAACATGGGTTGGTGGATGTTTGATCCAGACCTCGTGCTTTCAGGCCAACCCTCTTCTCCTGTCTTTTCCTGCTTGCTGTATACAATAAAGTTGTGGCCTTTTTCTTGCCAATTGGTTGTCTGTTGTGTTATTTGTGCCTCCCCCCCCCCTTCCTCAGCAATAACTTTTCCAACCAGATTTGTCTTATTTTAAGGGATGTCCCTTAACTAAGGAACATGAAGCTTGTTGCTTATAGGGCTGGCAGGTGTCTCCTATTTGGAGGCATGTCCCATATTTGAGGGTTGGAAAGCTTTTGTTTTTACATAGATAGAATGTAAAACGTAGGTTTGTGGGCCCTCCATAAAGACAGAAATGTGCACATCATGTAGTTTATAAATACAGGCAATATGTTAATTTTATAGAGAAATACATGACTAAAGATGCATCTGCATTATAGAAATAATACAGCTTGACACCATTTCAAGTGCTGTAGCTCCATCCTATTGATCCCTGGGTTTTATAGGTTTACAAGGTCTTTAGCCTTCTCTGCCAAACAGCACTGAGTGATGCCTCTTAAAACTACAAATCCCAAGATTCTGTGGAATGAAGCTATGGTAGTTAAAATGGTGTCAAACTTCATCATTTATAAAGTGTAGATGTACCCAGACTTAACAAAAACTAAGCTTTCATTTGGCATTTAGGTAGAACATGAAATTGTTAATTGTTACTTCCTAATTATTAACCCTACATGTCATGAATTTCAGCTTTCCCATATTGGAAAAGGCTATTTCCATGGAATAGGAAGTTTTGGTATGTAAGCAGCCAGAATTTGATCATGTAATTGTAATTAATTCAACATTTGCAGTCTTCTTGGACTTTTTTTTAATGGCCATGAGATTTTTAATGACCAAAAATGGGTAGGCCTTAAATTTAATGCATCATCCCAAGAAATAAATGTGAAATTTCAAAGAAGGCAGTGCTGTCATCAGTTTATACCACATCACTCACTGATACTACTCAAGCCGCACAAGCAACTCAAGTCCTAATAGGTTGGAGTGGAGGGGATCTACTCAGTCAGTGTTTAATTTAATGAAGGATTGTTTATTTTATAAAAAGAAACATAACCTGTGTTGATGACAGAGATACTGAGAAAAGTATATGGTTGTGACACTGCTACTTAGGAATGTATTGTTTTCAGTGTTGCCTTTTGCCTATACTACATAATTTCATTAATATTTGTGTGGTGTTCATATATAAACAATGGATATAAAGGCTCCTGCATCCATCAAAGACCTTTGTTTTTGATAGACTGTGCTACCCAGCCCATTAATCTTACTTCCACTAGCATATTCCTTTTTGATAAAATGGCATATTTTAGACTGTTTTTCCCACATTGGTAGAAACCAGAATTAGCTCCAGTAGACCAATGCAATGGATTGGATCAGACCTAACCACATTTACAGTTGCCCAGTGAACTCAGTGGAGCTTAAGTTCCATAGATCTTTCCCCACATCTTTGTATGTATGTATTTTTTTAAAATATGCAGAAACTGCCTTTTTACTTAAACAAGGTACAAAAGTCCCTGTGTAGTAAGAACATATTTTAATAATAATGTTCTACACATATATTCTAATAATAGTATTTCCCAACTTGCCAGATTACAGCTTTGCAGATCATGGCAGGAGGGTATTTGGGTGAACACCATTTTCTATCCAATTGGCTGTCTTCCTCACAGGAGCCCTTGCATGGATTTTGTTGGCTCCAGAGTGAGAATGAGAATGGCAGCCAATTGCAAGGATCCCAGAAATTGAAGGGCAGGATTTGAGGGAGCATGTGCACAGGTTTCATCCAGGTCTATTTTCTGTATATACAGTCAGCCATCCATAGACGTTCTTTATCCACAGATTCAACTATCCACAGTTTCAAAATATATTTTTTAAAAAATCAAAAAAGAAAACTTTGATTTTGTGAACTGGCAGGTAATAAATATCAGCCAGAGAACTTCTCAATCAACATTTATACAAGCTCAAGCCAAAGGATGTTAAGAAAAGCATTAATTGTATAGAAACCTTCACTGTATAAATGATAAGCTTGAAGAACTATGCTAAGGATGCAAATTCACAGTAGCAGTGCTCTGATGGAAAAGCAACATGGTGATCATATTCTGAAAGAACCATAATAATAATAATAATAATAATAATAATAATAATAATAATAATAATAGGATTTATCATAAGAACCATAACAGAATCTCAAATGCTGAAACCAATAGATGAGGAGGTATATATAAGGGGAAATGTCATTTCAGGTATCCTGGCATCAGTGCCACTATGTGGCACTCCATGGCCTACAAGCTAGAACTCATGCTTTGTTCCTTCTGTACCCTCCCAATAATGAGTAGCTGGATAAGTAGGAGAGAGCAGAGCCTGGAAACATTACCTTTGGACTATAACACTCACTGGTGTCTGAGTGGATTCTGGTAGTTACCTTATGCATCAGGAATTGGAGACAAAGATGTTATGTTTTAAGTGATGGTGGAGACTGTTGTTGTGTGCTTTCAGGTCATTTCCAATTTATGGCAACCCTAAGGCAAACCTATCATGGAGTTTTCTTGGCAAGATTTGTTCAGAAGGGTTTTGCCTTTTCCTTCCTCTGAGGGTGAGAGTGTATGGCTTGCTCAAGGTCAGCCAGTGAGTTTCCATGGCTAAATGGGGATTCAAACCCTGCTCTCCAGAGTCATAGCCAAACACTCAAACCACTATACCACACTGGCTTTCATTATAAGCTCGTTGATAATCTAGTGGTAATCACACCGTTAATCTCAGATTTCCACTGGGGCAAAACCTAGAACTCTCCATCTTTGTCCTATTGTGAAAACTGCCTGGAAGGGCTTTTGCTAGATAATAAGCAGCAATTACTGGCTTCTCTGAACACTGACATACAAAATCTTACAACTTTGCAGAGTAAATTTCTCATCCAAGTAATATGTGATTTTGTGAATCAGATATGCATTTATATAGCAATATGTTTCAGTATATACTTTTACAACCTTTCTTAGGATGGAGGAAGCATCCGTAGGAATGCTCCAAAGCATTTTTATTTTCAAGAAGAAAACAAAGTACCGTATGAATTTTCTTGTTTATATTCCAATGAGATTTGGTAGCTTACTCAGAGCTGCAGTACAAAAGCATTTATGGTTCATGTTATATTAATACAGTGGCTTGATTATCAAAAACCATTACTCTTGGTTATCTTGCAGAGGTTGAACCGAGCTGCTATAAGTCAGGCTGACTACCCAGGCAGTCTGTGTTTTGTTTTTATGATAACAGCATTCTAAATGTAAAAGTGCATTTGTAAAATTATGTTTCTTGCGTAGATTCATTATAAATTGAATGAGCCCACACGGTTACAGGCACACAAACATACACAAGATATCACAAAACCTTATAACAAATTTGCCTTGACTCCTTTAAGTTCCATGTAGGCCAGTTCCACTCATGGTCTAACTCAGAGGCATGTCACTACAGCATTCTCCTAAAATGACTGTGTTTCCTTTGCCTTGTGTAAAGAAACAATAGGCCAGCTGCTTCCTGTATTTCTTTGTTGTGTTTTAGTGTTCTTTTCTGTTTTAGTAATACATCTCATGACTCTTATTTCTTTATTTCTATTTATTTCTTTATTATAATGATAGTTGTATTAGATACCACTGCAGATCCCTATGGAGGCAAAATGGTTGTTTCAGGGTTCTTTGTGGATTATATGCATTTAGGATTTGTTGACAATAATGACTGCATTGGCCATAACCTCTATTGCTAATGCTGTTGGCAGTTGGCTTTTTAATTTAGTCCCCACTTACTGTGATACTTTCACAGGGCTTGTTTGTGTTTGTTTGAAAAGAAGAAAAAAAGATTTAATAAACTACAGACCCAGTTTTCATAATAATTACCCGATCTCAGATATCTGTTTTATTAAGAATGCCAGCTTAGGCAAGGGAAATAGAACTCTGTCGAGTCCCTGCTGTCCAGGACACCTGGGGATGAGTGACTTCCTGCTCCAAAGTTTCTCTGCAAATAAAAACATTTTGTTAAAAAAAATGTAATGGAAAACTCTCATGGGTCTATTTTCATCCATTTACAATTCTTTTTTTATTTAAATTTATTCTTTGTTCCCTGAGCAGTATGAGATCAGTGCAAGCCTGGCTAAATAGGATTATTTGTCCAGAATTCTGATTCTAGAAAAATGGAAATGTTTTTGGCTTGAGTCCCCCCCTCACCCCACCCTACAACATGTGTTTTCCTGTGGCTGTCAAAGATGGTAAATAACATCTGATGTTCCTTCCAACTGCATTGTTTTGTAAAGGAGTTTGTCGCTAAAGCTTCAGATGAGTGTATGAAGTGGCATGAAATACATGCACACGTACACACATTCAAATGGCATTGTGGTACTATAGTGATGAGTTGAAAACTGATAGGCCAAACTGTTTTGTTGTGCAGTGGGCACCTGTAACTGACCACACAGATCAAAAGTGTTCACATGTTGTAGGACTGCACCTCTCAATAGCCCTAAGCAGCTTAGCAATCGTAGATATTGCGTCCAAGAGCATCTTGAGGCCTGCACATTTCTCACCTCTGGTAGAATGGTTTTTGTTTGCAAAAGACATGGGAAGTGTGCCCCTATTTGCAGGGCCAGCCGAAGACAATTTACTGT
Source organism: Sceloporus undulatus (assembly GCF_019175285.1). Classification (NCBI taxonomy): domain Eukaryota; kingdom Metazoa; phylum Chordata; class Lepidosauria; order Squamata; family Phrynosomatidae; genus Sceloporus; species Sceloporus undulatus. The sequence continues at coordinate 103,363,637 of NC_056525.1, read as the reverse complement.
CTAGGGCAAAAGACAGTATCCTCACACATTCAATGTGCAAAAGAGATCAGGTTGTCATCTGTCCTGCAACAGGTGTGGATGGGGGAACCACCTGACCCTTCACATAAAATAAAGTTCCATGCTCTTATTTTACAGTATTGTAGTGTTTACATATTTACTTTCAGAACTGAATCTAGACTAGAGACAGAAATGTTGAGTCCCCAGAGCAGCAGCCATGGATAAGCCCATTCTTTTTAAAAAGTGGAAATCTCCTAATTGTCAACACATATAAGAATGGTTAGAGCAACCAATGCGGTTTGCACCCACATTGCATAGTACATAATAGCAGTCTTGATACCATTTGAACTACCATAGCTGTATCCTCAGGGATCCTGGGATTTGTATTTTGGTGAAGTACTTTGAACTATATGAGAAATTTTAAATTCAAGCATTCTCTTGAACCAGTGGCGTTCTTACACCAGGTGACAGTTTCCGTAGAGAGCATAATATAAGGCAGGATATTACAACTAAAAAGGCTGTTCTCTGTTGCTCCACAATATTCTGATTTTTCCTGGAAAATCCAGAGCTAATGGTAATTTTTAAAATTATGGTTCAGATGCAGAACTGGCTTCACAACACAAAGACAGCCCCTAATTGGGGCTCTGAACTTGCATCATTAAGACAATTCAAGGGGGTGGGGGGAATAGTTCATATGTCCCATGTAGACATGCTCTTCATCAGCCTCCATAATCTATATGGCTTTCCCAGAAAAACTGGTGCATGCTCTCCCAAATTTTACAAAAGAACTAAGACACATTTGGTGGAAAGAATGTAGTCAAGAAGGGAAAATACACAAGCTAGGAGACGCTGCAGCAGTTTGCTTTTGCCTAGGCTGCCAGAAAATCTGTCCTTCCTCTCCTTTCCTCCCTGCAGAATCAATTAACTATAAACTACTTTTTCACTTTGAAACCCAGTTACAGCAATTGGAGGAGAAAGGGAGAAGATGAGCAGAGAAGAGAGAAACTGGGACATTTTGAAAGCAGCTGAAAAATGGGATGGCTGTGGATTAATCAGAACTGACTCTCCAAATGTGATGTTTCTTATCAGTGCTCAGGAGCTCAGATGCACTTGCATCTGACGATCAACCATGAAATAACAAGACCAGACATGTATTTATGGGAAAATAAAGGGCCATTTATTTGACCTATTCAAATACTAATAAATTTGACTTTTTGGGAAACTACAGGGAGGGGGAGCATCCTGATGAGGGTCCAGCTGGTGTCACCATGTGACCAAAACTCCTCCAGCCTACCCTTGGGTGAAACACCAGACCCCGAGGTAAATACAAGATATTGGATTGAACCCTCAGTCCAGCCTATTGGAAGGCAAACTTAGGGCACTCTCCCAAAATCCCACAAGTGTGTAAGAGAGAAAAAAACTGTGTTAGCCCCAAAGGCAGGCTCCTTCTAACCCCCAGGTCCCTTGACATATAAAGGCTGTCCCAGAACCTAACCTTTCACCCAAAGGGGGTGCCAATGTTAAACACCAAACTAATCATATCCCCCCCCCATCGCTGCCAGTGAAATGGTCAAGCGTAATCGTAGTCTCTTCCCCCATCAGTCTGGCCAACACAGCCCTCACCCCTTCCTGTAAGTCCCCCCCCCAAAAAAAAACCAACAGACTGCCCTTATGAGAAAGGTGAACCTCCACCCTCCTACAGAGGTCATCAGACTGGAAACTGATAGATGGATAGGAAATCACAAAGCCAGATTCATTTGTTAAAGCAATTTCACAAGTAACACAAAGTTTCCGATAATAGGACATGGTTACTCCATTAATGATTCAAGGGTGTTAGAGGTAAGGAGGTGCTTCACTGACATTTCAGAAGTTCAACCGGTGTTCACACCCTTGCGCTTCACGAAAGTTTCACTGGCGCTTTACCGGCGCTTAACCCACAGTAACGCCAGTGTGAAAAATCTTCAAAGGCAGAGGGGTGTAAGAAAATAAATAAAAGGAGAAAAGAATTTTTAAAAAAAACACTGAGAGGGAAGGGGAAGGGGGGAGGTAAGAAATTAAAAAGGTGTACCTTCCCTTAAAAGCGGCAGTGCCGCTTAGGTCATATCGAAATTCTAGCTAGTCCTCTTAAACAAGAAGTTGCAGCTCTCATTCATGGCCAATTCATCCTGATGCTAACTGTCTCTAAAATGGAAAACACTTCTCAAAAGATACAGCGCCAGTTTAATTATGTCCTTCACACTTGGTTCTCTGAAGACACACACCTCTCTGTAAACAGGGCCCAGTTTTGTTTTGTGTTGCTGTCATTATTTTCATGGGAAACAGATTATTCAAAACAAACTGTTGCATTGTTGTTATGATATTGCACAAGTTGTCATATCCAATGTCAATAAT
>NC_056525.1:103346249-103356249 GCF_019175285.1 Sceloporus undulatus | reverse complement strand
TTAAATACACCATGCAACTGGAAGTGAAGTAGGGGCATGAAAGACTATAAGCAAATGAAATTCGTAATCTGTTTTTGACCTTCTCATCGTTGTCAGAAATTTGTGGCAGCAAGTATTCTTTGGCTCTAAAAATCCTATGAAATGCATGGGATGGCCATAAGTTGACAGGCAACTTAAACACACACACACACACACACACACACACACCCTATGGTTTCAAGTATACCTCAGATAACAAAGTAGATATGTTCCTGAGCATAACGTCTTTAGCAGACAATTTAGTCTCAGTGGCATAAATACCATGGTAAAAACAGAGATAGGTTCCTAAACCACGTTTCTGCCAATTTTTTATCTGAAACTAAGGTGGGTTACAGACCGCCCATTTTGGGGCAGCATGCACCCGCCCCTTTCCCCACTGTATTGAGGCCTCAGCTGCCAGACCGGCAGCCTCCAAGGCCCCGATCCGCCGCTTTCCAGGCTGCGGGGAAGCTGCAAAAGGCCGCTTCCCCGCGGCCTGGAAAGGGGTGTCCTTGGGGCTTCAAGCCCCAAGGACACCCGGCGATGGCGGGGAGGAAGAGAAAGGGGCCTCTTGGCCCCTTTCTCCTCTGCGTTGCTGGTGCAGCCATCTGAAGGCTGCACCCAGCAACGCAAACCCAGAAGGAGCTCCGAAACGGAGCTCCTTCCGGGGTTACAGAAAGGGCGTTGAGACGTAGTGATGGCGGCGGCCGTGTGGAACGGCCTCTGCGATTTTCTACGCACAGAGCATGTACTAGGGTTAGGGGTGTGTGGAAGCATCGCCCCTTCCTAACCCTAGTACGCGCTCATCACATACTGAAAAATGAAGCAACCAGTTCAGGTAATAACTAAACAAAAACATTTTGAACCTTCTGGAGATGACCTGAAAGCTTCTACTACAATACATCCAAGAATAATTTTCCCCCTGTTCTTTCAACACCCTCCATTTTTCTTATGATTTCTATTTTGATGGACAAACTAATCGATCTATGCTCTTTATTTTTAACATGCTGGAGGTAGCATGTGAAGCAGAATTAGCTTCTGTCCCATTTTCTCTGTATTTTGCTGTGTTTGAATGCTTCATAAGGGACTGCTGTTTAAATGCATGTTGTAGGGATGCACTCAACTACAATTGGGTAAATTGGAGTACAATCTCTTCCCCCCCCCCCCTCCAACAGTTCAACCTTTATTACATTGTTTACTGAAGATGCACTGAGGCAATCCAATGCCCAAAGTGTGTTTCTCTAGTTTTTCAGCATTCTCCCAGTATCAAGGCTACTAGAAAACTTCAATCTTGACAGTGGACAAGAAACAAATAGGGGCTGGTCGAGCATTTAAAAGATTTTGTTTTTTAAAAATCTTCCTTGTCAGAGGCTTTGTTAACTGAAATATGGCTGTAAAGTGTTTATCTTTGTGAGTCTTTCACCATATTAGTGCTGATTTAGCCTTGCCACCCCTTTCCCCCCCAAGAATCCTTCGATTTTTAGTACCTCCATGCCAGACAGGTATAACATGATTCCATACTATGAATAGCTGTGAATGTGGCCAGTCTGGGGGGGGGGGGGGAGGGTGTATTTCATTTCAATTTCTTTTTGAATAATTTGCCACAGTTCACCAACACTTTTGCTTTCTCACTCGAAATAATTTAAGCTTTAAAAAAATTCAAATGTGGGAGAAAATAAATCTGGCAGATTCTTAGCCAGGAGAGCCTTTTAGATGTGTCACTTCATATGCAAGCTGCAGACTTGCCTCCAAAATGGAAGACTTTTCCATGATGGTACTAGAAGGTTGTCTAAGGGTGTGTCTACATTGTAAAGATAATGTCGTTTGACACCACTTAACTTCCATGGTTCCAACCTATGGAATCCTGGGATTTGTAGTTTTAAAAAGTCTTTTGCTTTCTCTGCCAAAAAGTGCTGGTGTCTCACAAAACTACAAATCTGGATCCTATAGGATAGAGTCATGGCAGTTGAAGTGATGTCAAACTGCATTATTTCTACAGTGCAGATGCACTCTGTAATGCCCGTTGAATTACTTATAATCTGTATGCCATTGGATAATAGCAAAACTATTTGGGAAAGCTGCATCCAGGAAGAAACCTTACACAGGGTGAATCAGATTAACTATTCTGAAAAAAAGAGAAACAGAAAAAGAGAAAACATAATTGTAATATCAGGTACCTTGCATCTTGAACATATAGTTGGCAGGCTTGGAATCTTGGAAAGCTACAAATCAAGTTTACAATTCATATTTATGGAATGCCTTTTGACCTCAAAGGAATAGAGATTTTGAACAAACACTAGTTGATTACAGAAGCTGATCTCTGGGTCAAACGTTAACATATTCTCCCTCTCAGAGTGTAGTATCAGAACTGCCAAGCAGACCTTATAATCAGCTTAGCAGTAAAATAGTTTGAAAGTTGTTTGAAAATGAAGACGTAACATAAATGAAAGTCATTATCACCATGTAGTGTATTTATCTCCATATGTGTGGATAATTCTCATTAGCGTTGATGAAAGTTCTTTCCATGCATCAAAAGAAGAATAAAATGCCTTCATGAAAGAATCCTTAATGTAGGCAATCTGGAAATTTTAGGAGAATGTCATCAAAAAGGTACAATAGGACTTCCTAAATGAGAGGCAGAGGCAGCTTATGGAAACAGAAAGCAGTCTTCATCTATGCCCTGTCCTCATCAGGTAGAAATCGTGATGCTTCTACATGTAGTGTTGGCCAAGGATGAGGATGAAGAACCAAAGCTAGATTTCAAGGCACACTGTTGGTGAGTGACTGGATCTAGGCGTCCTTGCCATAGCCCATCTATCTAACTATCCCTTCAACAACTGAAACAAAAAGTACAAATATTGTTTTCATTTGTAAATCTGGCAGCACCTAGCTACTATGCCACAGTGGCTCTGGGACACCCCTATTCTTCTAAGACACATTTTAGTCCCCCAGCCCAAATGGGAAGATCCACTCCAATGATCCCTGTTTACCAGAGACAGTCTCTGCCTTTCTGTAGGTCACTGTCCTCTGTTTTAATTACCTTGTTGGGGATTCCTTGCTAGAGATGCCAGAGATCTTTGAGTGTAGGTCATGATATAAACATTTAGAGCAAACCACCACAGTGTAGTGGTTTGAGCATTGGACTAAACAATGGGGGGGGGCAGGGATCAAATCCACACTTAGCCAAGGAAACCCACTGGGTGACATTGGGCAAATTACACTCTCTCAACTTCAGAGGAAGGCAAAGGCAAAACTCTCTTGGAACAAATTTTTCAAGAAAATCCTGTGATACAGCCTTAGAATTGCCATAAATCAAAAATGAATTGAAGGCACACAAGAAAAATAAATATTTATTTGAAGAAAACAGTAAAACAAGTGCATTGGTAACATTTGCTATACATCACTAAAGTGGTGTTTTTCAGGGGTCAGTTCTCTCTCCAAAATGTTAGAAGTTAAAATACTGAATGGAGTGAGGTTGGAGAGCTGGATGCATCTTGTCTATAGAGCACAACCATGAATTGCAAGGAAGGAAAATGTGAGGCTCTCCTAATATTATTTGATCACAATTTCCATCATCCCTTGTCTCTGACTGCACTGGCTAGGATTCGTGTGAACCACAGTCTGACAACACCAGGGGGGACACAGATTCCCCATCCCAATTTAACACATGTGGATGTGCATGGAGGCACTATGAAGTGCACAACCACTATTTCATGAATGCTGCATCCAGAAGTATGTTTAAACTATTTCCTTTATACCCTGTTTCCTGGAAAATAAGACATACCCATAAAATAAGCCGTAGCACGATTTCTAAGCGTTTGCGCAATATAAGCCATACCCCAAAATAAGACATAGTGATAGGCACAGCGCGGAATGGAAGCGGACGGGAAGGGACCAGAAAGATTGGGGGTAATAGTTCTAAAGGAAATGGAGTCGCAAGAAATTCAGGATGGAATTCCGGGTTTAGAGAGTTATGATGATGTTCCAGAAGAAGACAGTCTAACTATATTTGAATAAATGTAGATTGCTGTACCAATTAATAAAAATAAGACATCCCCTGAAAATAAGCCATAGAGTGTCTTCTTGAAGAAAAATAAATATAAGACAGTGTCTTATTTTAGGGGAAACACAGTATTATGTGACAGCTATCTCTTTCAAAAGAACAAGCTCCCTCTTGGCTTTTAAACTGGAGCTGGGGAAGTTGTCACAGAATAAAGGAATAGACCATATAGCAGGTGGCTGATCATTCATTAAATCTCTCAGTAATGTGGGCAAGTGGCTCAGTTAGTCCTTGGAGCATTTCAAACATGTACTATTTGGTTTTCCAGGTTTTAGTCTGGAGTAGACAGTAGACCAAATAGGATTGACTTGGTTGTTGGCAATAGGTTAGTATTAGTTTCTGACTTCTGTTTAGTAATAAGACCAAAAAAGTCTCCATCCACAGCTACAAGTTGTTGGTGTGATTTGGCCTCTCTTTTCCCTTTTCTCTTGCAGTACCTTCCAGTGCTGCCTCTTACACTATTTTGGAGGGCCTACAACTCTTTGGAGCAAATGTTCTGGGTAGGGGCACAATGGGGAAGACAAGTCCAAAATGACCCTTTTCCCCATTTGTGGAGCACGTTTTCCTCACAAATGGATGGTGCACCCAACAAGGCTGTCAAGAAGATGGGAATTTTTAGTGGAAGCTATTTTAACATTTTATTTCCTTGTTTATTTATAGCATTTCTTCATATCTCCTTTCGAAAACTATTCCAAGTGTTTCATCGTTAACTTTTCTCATGCTACCTGAGAAACATCCTGCTCTGTTTTATTGGCAAACCAGCTTGATTTTTCCATCCTAATGACTGTATGTTAGAAATTGCTTGGTTCCTTAGGAAAAATGTTAAGAGGCAGATATAGCCCATCATGAAAAACAATTGGCTTGACTAAGGGTGAGTCTACAGTGGCCAAATAAAATGCTCTCACATCGTCCTCACAGTGAGCTGTTAAAATAATGTACAGGATGACTGGAGCTGAATTCATGCCTTTATTTTGGAGAAGGTAAAGTGTGGACTTATCCTGGTTTTGAATGGAAAATCCGGATAGTCACACCTGTGTGTGAACTGTGTTCCATAGCAATATTGTTGTGGGGACTATGTTCCATAGCAACATTGATGTACTGCAACGTAAAGCTATGTTTCTCTTGCCTTTCACCATTCTCCCAATGGTAATGCTACTTAAAAAAAAACCTTCCATCTAGATGGAGAACATGGAGGAAATGGGCTGGTGAAGCATAAAAACACTTTGTAAAAAGATGCTTCTTTGTCAAATGCTTTAGGGCTTTACATACAGGCAGTGTGACACCACCCCTTTTTGCCCCAGATGGAGGCTGCAGCAACTGCATGCCACGCCTCCACATGGAGCAAAAAGAAGTCCTTATAAGGGGGTTCTTTTTCACTCCCTGGAAGGGGCGTCATAGCCATGATGGGCGCCCCTTCTGTGCTGTGCTGTTTGGGCGCTGTGTGAGAGTCATGCCATGATGCCATGCATCAACTAGAAGGGCGCGTGATGTCATGGCATGATGGGGGCATGGTCATGGTGTCCAGCATGTGGACGCTACGCTGTGACTCTGTCTACAGGCCGGCACAAAGTGCTGGTCTGTATTCCCTCTTAGTTAACTGAGGTATGTCTATAATTGTGTACGGAAAGGATGACCAATTTCTGTAATGTCCATGTCCATTTTGTTGGTATTTTTTTGTAAACCCATTCTGTTTGATTTCTGCCTCCATCTATTTTTTTTAAGTGCATAGAAATTCACTTTTTTAATAATCAACTTTCCCTAATACATGTATGTGGATATACAACTTTCCCACAAATACATGTGCAATTTTCACTTGTACCCAAATGCAACTTTGTGTTATACAGCATGCCCCTACCATCCATGGGGATTCAGTTCTGAGTAGCCCACAGATGAGAAAAACCAGCCATGCTCAAGCCCCATAATAGTCAATGGGCAAAAATGTGCACATGACCACTTTGGCACAGGTTTATGCACAAGCTGCCATTAACAATAACAGAATGCGGTAATCACCGATGCTCAAGTCCAAGGATGGCTACCATGCTGATATGGCAGGCCCACTGTATATGCGTTTGAGTATGCCATTTTTGAACTAAGAACTGCATCTTAACATTCACAGAACTGCAAAATCTAGGAAATAATGCATTCCATTTTGTGTATTAATTCTGGAAGTGACTTTCTGGGTTGGTTGACTTTAAAATGCAAACTAAATGAAATTCTCCAGTCTAGTGTTAGTTATATTTGTTGCACATGTGGATGCTCAGCAAATATAACATATACCATCCAAATCAACCACACCTGGTAAAGAGATTCCTCCATTCCAACCATAATGTCATTACAATAATCAGTGTCATTGTGCTGAGTGTCTCCTTGAAATGACCACCAGCTGGTTTTAACGTCAAGCAGAGACATGGAGATTCTTAACATGATTACTGCATCTTCATGATAAAAACCAGGAGAGGGATCATTTGCCACAATACTGCTCTTTTCAATGACATCCTTGTGTGTATAACATGTGCACCAGTGATAAGTCATTACATAAAGTATAGCATCATTCTTATTTCTGGTTTTCAGAGGTCAGTGAGATTTACTTTCAATAGAATCTGTTTAGCATTGGGATAATATTATATATTGGAGTTTATCACAAGAGCTCTTCTTAAAAGTTACTCTTGCAGTGAGCCTTGATCTGGAGGTCTCTTATGTGGGTGTTGAATGCAGGAGCAGAGAAAATGACAATGCTGTGAAACAAAGATGATATGTTCTGGTTGCCAATAGGTTGGCTTCTTTCAGGGGCACACTTCTGGGGTCAGAAATGCTGTAGAAGTTACTCATTGCACTTTTTAAATTCTTCTCCATCAGTCAGGGGGCATATCTCCCAATAATCCTAAACAAATTGCCTTGGATCTTGTTTGGGAGCTGACTGAGAATATTGTTCTACAGGGCTTGGAATTGGGTGACCATCAGGATATAATTGAACTGCAGCTCCCAGCATTCCTTATTATTAGGTAAGAGAGCTGGTGGGATTTGCAGTCCAAGAACATCTAGAGGACTACACAGTTCCTATCCCTGTACTAGTAGGATTTTGCAAAACAATAGGTTTTTTTCCCTGAGAAATAATCTCTGTCTTGCTGTGTGTGTGACTGAAATGTTGTTGCTCTGTGCCTTCAAGTGGTTTCCAACTTGTGGTGATCCTAAGGCAAACCTATCATGGGTTTTCCTAGCAAGCTTTGTTGGGGGGGGGTTGCATTTGCATTTAGGCTGAGAGAGCATGATTTGCTCAAGGTCACATAGTAGGTTTCCATGACTGAGTGGGGACTGACTCCTTAGTCTCCCAGTGTCCTAGTCCAATTAGGTTGAAATTTAAAGTCAACAATAAATTGAAACCCATTCAGAAATAAGGATGATCACAAGTAGGAAGGGAATCCCCATGAAATCAACAGGAACTGCCCAAGACCATCCCTCTGCATAAGACCTTGTTTCAGTGTTATGACCCTAAAGTTAGTCCAACAGATGACTGAATATTTCAAGGATACCTCTGTATAAACTTTGCTTACACAGTGATTGCTTCAGTTGAGGATTTGACAAGGTTTTAAGATCCAAGGAGAGCCCTTGTTAGCTGTAAACATTTTTGTCTAACATATATAATGAAAGCAACCAATTAGGTCCTATGCCCATAAAACTCGGAGAAGAGAAGCAAATGGAGCATGAATCAAAAACAGTTTTATAAGACAATAAACTACTAGCAACAAACAAAGCTCAATGTGTCTTATAAGCATGGCGGTTAAAAGTTAGTCCATAGACAAAACCAAAACAAGAGCATAAAATGTGTTTTTAGATAAAAAGAAAGATTTTCTATTGTAATTTGATTCTGAGTTTGACTGATATAGGATCAAATGAGAAATTAAGGGAAATGCACACATCCTTGGATTAACCTCCTTTTCTTCTGACAACAGGTTTTCCTCAAATATATGCATCTCAGCAGCCAGCCTTGCAAATTAAGTCCATGTTTACCATCCAATGACCAGTCACATGCAAAAGTACATGCAAAAGTAGATGAAGACTAGCATGTGCTGTGGCAAACAGATCTAAAGATATGCTGTGTGTATTGTCTAGTCAATCAAAGTTGAACCACTTCTTGGGACCTCTCTCAATTCCCTTTAATTTAAATTAAAGGCCTCTAGCACAAGGATGAGCAAACTGTGTCATTGGAATTGCATGAATCTTAGCTTCACAACTTAATTTCAAAAGGAGGTGAATCTTTCTGTCCTGCCACCATCAGATGCACATCAGGATCACAAGATAAGTCTTTCTTTGCAGACTTTCTCAAATACTGGAAATGCCGGTTGGGATCTAGCAATGTCTTCTTGTATTACAGTCGGCCCTTCTTATACGCGGATTTTTTATACACGGATTTAAGCAGACACGGTTTGAAAATGTTCCAAAAAAGTATAAATTTACCTTGATGTTCCATTTTTTATTAGGGACACCATTTTGCTATGTCATTATACTTAATGGGACTTGAGCATACACGGATTTTGTTATACACGGGGGATCTTGGAACCAAACCCCAGCGTATAACAAGGATCCACTGTATTATAGTTTTAATTGCCTTTTAGTTCATTTGTCAATATGCTATGATTAAGAATTTGCTTTTAATCTTTGTGTTGGAAAAGCAGGATATAACTGAATTAAATAAACAATGAGAGATGGGAGCCATGGCAGAAAAGAGAAAAGAGAATTACCCCCACTACTTTAAAATCTGATCCAGCCAGCATAGACATCCAAACAATTTACATTCAAGAGATTTTGGCCCTCCACAGAATTAAAGTTTCCCACCTCATGTATAGCATTTCCAGTTGTTTCAAGTACTTCACAAATAGTATATAATTGTATCCACAAAGTACCAAAGTAATGGGACCCCAGCTGAAAAGAGTGGTTTGTCTACCACCACAACCAACTACTATAGTCTTAGCCATTACAAGACACTGCAGCTATCTCCAAAGTGTTTGTGTGTGTATGTGTCTTCAAGTTGTTTGCCAACCTATGGTGACTGCATGACTTTCATATGATTTTCTTAGGCAAGAATATTCAGGAGTGGTTTTGCCAGTTCCTTCCTCTGAAATACAGTCTACATTCATTGGCAGTTTCCCATCCAATTACTAGACAGGGCTGATTCTGCTTAGCTTCCAAGATAAGATGGATCTTGTGCCTTTAGGAAATTTTAGGCCTGGGATCAAATCAAATTTTAAAAAAAATAGAGGTAGAAGCTGCAATTAGAGAAATGGGGAAAAGTAAATCACCAGGAACAGATGATATTCCAATCAAATTGTTTCAATCCACACTAACAGAGTCAACACCAGTGCTAACCAACATATGTCAACAGATAGGAAAAACAAAACTATGGCCAACAGATTGAAAATGATCAATATACATCCCAATCCACCAAAAAGGAGATACAAAGGACTGCAGCAACTATAAGACCAGGAGCTCTAATCTCTCATGTAAGCAAGATCATGTTCAAAACTCTGCAACATAGACTCCAACCATACATGGAAAGAGAACTCCCAGAAATGCAAGCATGATTCAGGAAAAGAAGAGGCGCTAGGGAACAATTACTATGGAAAATCAAGGAGGAAAGTGCAAAGGCAGGCTTATTGTTGAACACAAAGAAAACAAAAATAATGACCATGGTGGATTTTTACAAGTTCAGCTTAGACAATGAGGACATAGAGATAGTAAAATAATTTTCATACCTAAGAATGAGGAAGGCAGCTATAAGAGAACTAGAAAATATCTTAAAATGTAAAGACATACAACGGAGCATGAAAGATAGAATCATAGAAGCCATTGTATTCCCTATTACCATGTGTAGATGTGAGAGCTGGACAGTTAAGAAAGCGGATAGGAAGAGAATTAATTCATTTG
>NC_056525.1:103331249-103341249 GCF_019175285.1 Sceloporus undulatus | reverse complement strand
CTGTGGCTGGCATCTTGTTGTGGATAATATTTTGTGGATGTTTTGTTACAGACAAGTTTTCATTGAATGGTTCATTCATTTATTTTAAATGACTATGTATATAAATTATTTATTTGAGACAGCTGACGAGAGGGGCTTTAGTCCATAAAAGTGTGTACCCAGTAAAATGGACTTGTGGCACATTTGACTATGTTGATTCCCACCATTGTCAGCAGATTAGATTTGATTTGATGATTATTCTGACTTTTTCAGAAGATGGAAATATGCCTGCCAGTCATTCCTCAAATGTGCACTTGCCTTCTTACATGATACCTAAGGTGATATGCACAGTGGAGTCCTAGGCATATACTCCAACATGGAGCTAGTTCAGAAATTTCCAATAGTTGATTCAGTTTATTAGGATTTAGATACAAATGGCAAACTGATATTTCGTGATACAGTGATATTGGGCATCTTCTTTTTAATGGGAAAACACTAGCTTACATTCTGTTAAACAAGCTTCTAACAAGAAGACGCATTTGTCCCCAAGGCCCCAAATGTATACCTCTACAAAATGTATCTTATGTTGCAGAGCTGCATCCACAGTTCACAGTGGTTTTAGCCAACAATGTCATTTGATTACCCCAAGTCTTCTACCCAAGTGGAGACCCCACTTTCACCTTTGCCCATGGGACAAATCCTCTACTGCAAGTTGTTCCATAGTTTGTTCCATAGCTATGTGGCCCTTCTCCACAAGCTTTGTATAACTCATTACAACTGTGTTGGTCTAGTGTCTTTACTACTGGGTCAAGATGATTAAGGATGTTGGGGGTTGTGGTCCAGTGCATTTTGAGGACACTGGCTTGGGGAAGGATGCCTTGTAACATCCTATACTGGCACCAGATGCATACATCAAAATCAGTAGCCTTCCTTCTTTGAGGCAGGGCCCTCAGAAGTGTTTTTAAGGTGAGGAGGCTCAATAACATGGAAACCCACTGAGTGAACCTGGTTGTGTTACACACTCTCAGACTCAGAGGATGGCAGTAACAATCCTCCTTTGAAGTATTTTGCCAAGAAAACCCAAGGATATGGTTGCCTTAGGGTCACCATAAGTTGGATGTTACTTCAGGGGCACAACAACAGCAACAGCAACAAACAATAGATAGGATATACATAGCATATAGCATGGGTGAGCAAAAGACAGTTCAGCAGCTTCATGCAGCCTTGAGTCTGTGGCTCCAGGCATCCCACCCACATATTCTCCTGGTCCACCCTTGTCTTGACAGAAGAAAAAGGTGAATTGCCTCCCTTGAGGGTCATTCAGTGGTTAAATGCCTGTACTGCAACCATTCACTTAAAACCACAAGGTTGCGAGTTCAAGACCAGCAAAAGGGCCCAAGCTCGACTCAGGCTTGCATCCTTCCGAGGAGGTCGCTAAAATGAGTACCCAGACTGTTGGGGGCAAATTAGCTTACTTGCTAATTAGCTTACTTGCTGTTCACCGCTATGATCTTTGGAATAGCGGTATATAAATAAAACAAATTATTATTAATTATTATTATTAATTCATACTACACAATTATAGTACTATAATTCCACTTTAAATGTCATGGTTCTGTCTTTTGAAATCCTGGGATTTGCAGCTAAGAGAGGAGCATTTAGAATTCTCAGCAAAAATATGCCAGTGCCTCACCAGACAACAAACCCCAGGATTCCATAGGATGGACTCATGGCAATTAAAGAAGAACAACAGTGCAATAATTTTGTAGTGGGAATACTCCCTCGGATGATCCTGCACCATTTAAAATTTTAAAATCGTGTTATTCAAAACCAGAGGTGAAGTTGCCTACCCATTACATATAGGTTGTAGCATGTTTTAGATCTGGTCAGGTGTTTTCTCAAAGTTTCGAATCAACACATACTGCTAAGCACTGGTGGGACACATGGTTCTGTAACTGCCACATTGGTGTGTGCAGTAGCACACATTTTCTTTAAGAGTTGGGCAGCTGCTTAAATCTAATACAGCAAATCAAACCATTCTTCAACAGAGAGACATTGCTTCTTTACTTATGTGTGAATGGCAACCAAAAGCAATAGAAAGTCAGTCCCTGATGTTTTGCCTGTCCAGATTATTGACTTCTTTAGAAGAGCCACATCAAAGCTGTTACTTCAAAGTGTCTTTTGCTTTCTTACTACAGGAAGAAATACACTTCACTTTCTGATTAACAGGATAGTGTTGTGTAAATAACCTCCTTTTTAATAGCTTCAGAACCATTTTCATAGGAAACAAGCCAAGTCACTCAGTTGCTTTTTGCAGGCATTGGGAAGGAACAAGGGAAGAGCCTGGGAAAAAATATTGAGGAAATTTCTTGGGGTGTTCATTGTATTCGTTATGCCATTCAGTATAGACATAATCTTAGCCTGCTAGTAAAGGATAAAATTATAAACACTTAAAACCGTATCATTCTGTTACATTCCACTTCCAATGTTTGTACTAACTGAATCATTGCTGTAAGGAAATTAGGAACAAAATATTAAATTACTGTACATGAGAACTGTGTGGAGGGAGGGGTTGTTTGTTTTCCCATTTCCCCTTCTAAATTAATACTGGATTCAAAATGTTATTAAAATTCAACATGAAAGAATGTTCTTCTCAGGAACAGGCTGCCTGTCTGCATCAGTTAATACTATTTTTATACAGAGCTTGAAAGTGTTATGTATTTGGACTGCAACTGCCAGAATCCACCTGCCAATGGCCATGATGCTGGAGCAATCTGTAATCTATAATCCCCCCCAAAAAATGAGGGTGAAGCACATTCTTCTGAACATATGTTTAAAATGAGAGCAAATCTAACATGTACCATCTTTCCCTTTTTGAAATTAAAGTATGAGTTCTTATAAATTGAGATTTTTTTTAAAAAAAAATGATGGTAACCTTGCTATATATGGAAAGCAAGTTAGATGAAAGCATTAATAAAGAGCATAGGGAGCTCTTTGTACAATATTTGCTGCATCAGCCAGTGAACAGCCATTTTCTGACTAGTGGAGAGCGGGGAGGGAGGATGGAGACGGGACTGGCCATTTGTGGCTGCTGAAGAAGGCTCTGTAGCTAGACTGATAGCATCTTGTGCTGAGATATGCTGGGGTCCTCCAAAGGTCTCAGTGGATGATGAAAACATTCTGGTGACTATTTATGTGCATTTCTCTGTTCCCATGCATTCTCCACCAGTCACTGAATGACCATGGAGAGGAGGCCTTTCTCATCCAAACTGTGAGTCACTGCAGTGGGGGTTTGGCCATTTGTAAGGGACTGAAGAAAATACTAACATCTCAAATGACCAAAAATAGACAATAGACATTAGGCACCAGCCTAAGAATGACATACCCATATGAGGGTATATATGCAGAAAACCTGTATGTACTAATCTGCACATGTATAGGGCTTCCAAACATACTTTTTTCCCCTGCCACATGTATGGCCAACATGAAACTGGTTAGCAAGCACACTGGCTAATTCCTTACCCCTTCACATATTTGAAAAATACATATTTGGGTCAAAGCATGGTTTTCTTAAAATGATTTCAGTGGCACCATATATGAGACCTTACAGTAGAAAATGCAAATTAGTAAGGACAAGTTAACAAGTCTTATTACATGGGAAGATCATGAAATTGATGATGTGCAGTGTGGATCAGCTACTCTTTATGATTCAGCGTGGAGAATGTCAACTTTCCCAACAAATCTGCAAGCAAGAGACTGATGACTAAAGGGACATAGTCTGGGCTATATATGACTATATGTGGTTCTTGTGGTTGTTATTGTGTACCTCCAAGTCTTTTCTAACCTAAGGCAACCCTATCATGGGGTTTTCTTGGTAAATTTGTTCAGAG
The DNA here is from genome assembly GCF_019175285.1 of Sceloporus undulatus. Classification (NCBI taxonomy): domain Eukaryota; kingdom Metazoa; phylum Chordata; class Lepidosauria; order Squamata; family Phrynosomatidae; genus Sceloporus; species Sceloporus undulatus. The sequence continues at coordinate 103,337,380 of NC_056525.1, read as the reverse complement.
AGGTTTTGCCATTGCCATCTTCTGAGGCTGAGAGTGTGTGACTTGCCTAAGCTCACACAGTGGATTTCATGGCTCATCAGGATTCAAACCATGTTATCCAGAATTGCGATCACACTCAAACCACTAGGCCACACCAGTACTCTCCTTGATCTCTCTCTCTCTCTCTCTCTCTCTCTCTCACACACACACACACACACACAAAATCTTAATAAGGAGAAATGAATACATGACAATTTCCCCCCTTTTCCCCATTATAGAGCTGCTTCAAGGATTTCCCTTGACAGGTATTTTCACTTCTTACACCCCTCCCTGTTTAAAGAGTCACTTTCTTTAATCTCTTTTATACCTAAAGTGGGATTAGAAAGCACATTTGAAAGTAATCCATTACGTGAGTAGTTCCTTCAAACATTCTGGATACTTTCCTATTGTATAGATCGCAATCACCCAAGGCCCAAACTAGGATCAGAAGTCTGTGAGGTTTCATTTGTAAAGTCTAGTAGGGCAAGATAATTTCCTAGAGACAGAGAGAATCTAACAGCTAAGATCTACATATGTTTACCCATTAATCAATGCCATTATATCCACTCTCAGGTAACTATGCATAAGATGCCAGATTGCATTATTATTTTGATATTTTTTTTTCTGATCATGGCAAAAACCTGAATTAGATATGTATCTTTAACAAAGAGGGAAGAAAGTATAAGAGATTACAGAAGTACATTTTTTTTATTTGCCAAGGATTAAATAAACTTCCTCACTCATGAGTTTGATAGACTTGATGAAGTATTGGCAGTACCCCAAGCTTCAGACAATAGAAATGCTAATTAAAACAGAATATAAAATGTTTTGAAAGAGTTCATGGGAGACTAAAATGTCACAGCACCAGTCTTCCAGCAATCTTAAGAGCTGTGTTAGAGAAGTGAAACCCACATAGATTTTTTTTTAAAGGAAAAAAAAAACTTTTACAATCAAGCTTTTATATCTTACTTTGGCCACAATCCAAGGAGCTATTTTAGTTGCTCATAGGGTTCGCTCACACCCAATGGGATTTAAAATCTAAGAATCCCCTACCACCACCACCTTCTTAGCAGCTAAACCCTTCCCACAACAGAAGATAAACTGATTCAGTGTTTGAAGTGTTCGAGAGACTGTCGTCATATATATATGTGTGTGTGTGTGTGTGTGTGTGTGTGTGGCTCAGAACACTGGAGACATGGAACTGCATCCATAGATTTCTGGATCATGACCTCCCCTCATCAATACGGATAACTCTGAATATGTCAAGGTTCAAGCTAGCTCTTTGCAGAATTATGTCATATCCCCAGTCATAAAACTCATAATAGGAGCCCCTAACAGGCACAAGGCCCCAATGTAGTTGATAGAAAATATTTATGATTTAGCTTGCTCTTATTTTACTTTTAAACGGAGATAACATTCTAGAATTGTATGCAGTGCATAAAGTTTCATTTAGGTAGCTTGAGGATTCTTTTTAATGCATTTTCTTCATTATTAGCTTTTTTTTAAACAATGAATTGAATTTTGCACAAAAGCAAAAGGCACTGAAGTAATGGGTGCTAGTCTGAGATAAATGTATTTACATTAAGTCCCACTAAAACCCAGAAATACAACAAAATCCATATATAATAATGGGTTGGATCCAGGTTTAATCATACTTAGAGTAGACTAATTGAAATCAATGGCACCTGACTAATTTGACTTTTTAAATCCTATTTACTTCAACATCTTGATTTTAGGTGTGACCAAGTACAGATCTAATCCAGTTATTTCAATTGAAATTATCATGGTTTATTTCTTCTCTAGATTTCTTTCTCTTTAATTGGTAGGCTAAAATTCTTGCATTTCAAAACTAGAGTGAGAAAAACCATTCGGTGACATATAGCCAAATATTGTAACTTTCATTGATTCAGTATAAAGATTTAGAAAGAATATAAGATATGAAAATATGATCTTTAATGTTCCAATGAAATCTAGATAAAGACTTATTAAACAACAAATCAATTCCACTTTTCTTCTTCATTTCTGAATAAATATGTATGCCCATGCAGATATTGATTAGTTAATTTTATTCACTCTCCAATTATTCCATTATAAATAATTAACTCTAAAATCTGGAGCTGGAAGGATGGTTTCTTATATTGCCATCTAACTTTATTGCAGCACTAAAGGGTAAAATTGCACTAAATTCTTTGACTGCTGTTTTAACTTTCTACACAGATGCCCAAATGACGGTCCCTTCATACAGTCCTCTGAAAAGATGCAGAGCAGTGATAATTACACCTCTTCTTTTACCAGGACTAGTTTATTTAACAGACCAATAAAATCCTGGACAGGGGTCCAAGATTTTCATACTTTGCTGGTGTATTTTATGCTGTTGTTGTAGCCAGCAATATCTGAAGTTACCATCCCTGCTGTTATCTATTTCCCTATCCATCTATCCTTTAAACAATTTGCTCAACACTGAACACAAAAATTGTGTGAGAGACTGGGTTTAGAGATTTAGAAAATGAATAAAACAATTGCTTATAATGGTGCATCTTTTATTGAATTGTGGGATACCTACAATGCATTTGATTCACTTGAAAGGACCATATATTTATCATATATTTAATAAGTTCTTTAAAAATCCACCTCTCTTTGCTTATTATGGATGCAATAATCACAAAATTAACTAAGGCCCAGTACAAATGGGCATTTTGCAGCATCCTTTCCATGAACTAGGACTAGATAAGGCTGGGCATTTACATGCCCAGCAGCCCTAGTCTGTGAGGAAGCTGCCATCATGGCTGGCCACCATCCAACACTATCATATTTTCCTCCCTTCACTTTAGTTAAGCCAACAACAAATAAATCAGCATGTTTAAAATACTTGATAGTTCATGTAAACAACCATTCATCTCTAAATTGCAACAGCTAAATGATTCAACCAAAATACATGGCAATCTGAATAGTCAGTCTTTCAAACTGGCTCAGGCAGTCTTTAGGAGATGACCTAGATGAGTTTGGGGGTACTACCTGTATATTTGCTGATTGTACTTTCTTAGGAATTGAAGAAATGTTGTTAGTCGCTGTTGAGTTTGTTGATATTCCATGCTTAGTCTCATCCGAAAATCATCTGAGTGTTTCCTTCCTTCTAAAAGTCTTCTATAACTTCTCTTCGTCAGAATTGTATATAACTCTCCCATGACCTGCATCTGGTAACCTGACTCCATGATAGATTCACCTTAGGGCTGCCATAAGTCTGAGAGGACTTGAAAGCACACAGCAACAACAATCTGAAGTTGCAACTTTTGCCAGTTCAGACCATTTGGGAATAAGATTCTAGTTTAGGGCTGGAATGAATGTTCTCATTTATCTTTTGGTTATATGGACTCAGTTGTTACTTCAGATTATACTCAGGTCTATCTCAGTACAGGAAAAAGGAAGATTGTTACACATTCTGAAGACAAGTTGAAACTATTCCACTGCTAACAAGTCCCACCCTGATTGTTTTTGATATAATGTTGGCTCCTGAACAATGTTGTGAAATCAAGATGAATAGCTTAAGCAAAGTTAAGCCTTTCTGTGCTAAAAAACCTACAATTACCAGCATTTATGGAAGACCAAAGGTTTAACAAAAAGACAACACATGTAAAGTGTTGTACAACAACAGCTGTAGTATAGATTTTGTATTGTCATTTTAAGGAATATCTCTGCATTGTGTTAAATGTTTCTTTTGTTTCTTTATTTCAAAGATTTCGGCTATGGTATTTGCCTCTGATGATTAAACAAATATTTAAACTTTCATCAAACAAAAGGCAAGTTATAACTGTATATTACATAAGTTCAAGGGACATCTGTTGGTAGGTAGGTTTCAATAAGCACCAGAGTGTTTGAATATGAAAAGGAAGTTTTCCAACAACAATGCCTAAAAAACCCCAACACAATTGGATATTACCAAATGAATCCTCAGATCTGAATTCAGTGCTGATAGATGAAAATCCAGAAAAGATTTTCAAGATTCCCCAGGTCTTACTCTAGTGGCACTAATCCTGATATGACTCTCTTATACATGTGAATAGAACGATTTACTATTGTGTGGTATGAAATAGTGACTGCTGTAAGCTACCCTTGGATATGGTGGGTCCATCACCAGGGTTTGTGGGATGGCCTCTGTGCGGTCCTTTACCTCATTACTTGGCAATGGATTCGACACATTTACTCTGCCTTCCCTTCCCAACACAAAGTATCTTTGTAAGGGCAAGGCTTTCTACAAATCAGGATTTTCTTTTAGAAACATGGGCTTTCTAGAATATGTAGGAAGTTGATTTATGGTTGGAGTTCAAGTCTGAAAACTAGGGAATTCCATTTGAAAATCCCAAAGTTATCAAGAATTTGCATTAATTGTTAAGTACATACAACCCCCATATCCAGGGGAGATATTTTCCCAGACTACCGCAGGTAGTGAAAATTGCAGATAATTGTGAACCCTATATTAGTGGAAGCTGACCACAGAGTCATTCTGGAAGACCCCCAGAAACCCAGAGAGACCCTTTTTTATTTTCAGATGCAATTAAGTGAAACTGAGAGTACTGGTCCCATCAATACAGGGGTTGTAGTGCATTGTATATCAACTGTACCAGTACCTGTTTATTCAAGTAAATCTGTTATTTTCTAATCTACACTGCGTATTATGAAAGTATTATTCTCTTAAGAAATTGAAACTAGAGGGGGAAGAAATCTGTTGGGTGAATATAAATCTTAGTTGTGCATTTGGGTTTTAATTTGTTTTTATTTAAAAAAATTATTTTAATTTGTTCTTTGTAAAAGTGCTTTTATTGATAGTGTTTTTATAACTTTGAGATGTTTTGGTCAAAGACCGTAAATAAACATACATACATACATACATACATATCTTAGTGTTAATTATGATCACAATATCCATTACCAAATTTTGCCACTGCAGTCGGTAGTATGCGACAGCAAATAGATATTATAGTTTCCATCTTTTCTTTGGATCTTTTCAAGAAGCCACTAAAAACCTATTGTAAGAAATCACTGTCAGTCAAGGAGCTCTGTAGCTTGAAGACAGACTAGAGAAAGGCATTGCTTTCTGCATACCACTTATGCATAATTCCAAATCTCCTACCTAATATATAACTCTTCCCTAATCACTTCCTCAAGCAAGAAGGTTTAAAGATGCTCTTCACATCTTAAGGAGAATATGTGTCAGAACACCCCAACTTACCTGTCTTGCTTGATGCCTTCATTTGAAAGGGCTGCAGTGCATTTGATACTAAAGAAGAGCTTGTACTGTTTAAAATAAGAAAAGCACTCAAATGTTGTTTCTGATACATGAAGAGACGTGTTAACTTGTTACACTTTAGTTAGTAAAAAAAAAGCCCTAAGAAATCTGTCCATTTTTTCGTCTTCATCTTGTACGACTCAGCCAAAACAAATATCCACTTATGGCCAATATTTAATGTTTGTTTTCCTTTAATATAATACAGGCATAGCAGAGAAGGAGGGGGGGAGCCCAAACATGACACAGATAGCCCTGAAACATTTAGGTCAGTATACTTTTGAATAAGTAGCAAGCATCCTGACCTTAATCATGTTTATTTGGAGACAGGTTCCATTAACTTGAATGGACTTACAGATAAAGGCGCAATCCTATACCCAAGTATGCTGAGTATTTTCCCCCATTCAAAAGGAGCTGTTTTGTTCCCAGCTATCATTCATGGGTGAACTGAAAATCTCTGGGAAGGACAGAATTTGAGTGGGTGTCTTTTGTTTTTCTTAGAAAGCCCTGTTTCTGTGTGGTTTTAAAATTATTTTGTTCTTGATGTTGTTGTTGTTGTTGTGTGTCTTCAAGTAGTTTCCAATGTACAGTGATGCTTAGGTGAACCTGGGTTTCTTTGGAAAGATTTGTTCAGAGGAAGTTTGCCATTCCTTTCCTGAGAGCATATGAATTGCCCCAGGCAATTCTGTGTTTTATGGCCAAGCTGGGAATTGAACCCTGGTCTCCAGAGTCATAGCCCAACACTCACACCACTACATGATACTGGCTGCTTTTCCACATTTAAAAATGGACACCTCCCATGGTAATGGGCAGTAGTTGAGTATCTATAGCA
>NC_056525.1:103230960-103331239 GCF_019175285.1 Sceloporus undulatus | reverse complement strand
GAAATAATAATAATAATAATAATAATAATAATAATAATAATAATAATAATAATAATAATAATAATAATCTTGTGACATATGATCCCACAACCCCCTCATTTCCTGCCTGGTGCTTCCTAATTCTCCCCACCCCCCTTGTCATCATCCAAATTCCCATCTCAATCACCCATTTTGGGGGTCACCAACTTTCAGTGACAACCCTCCTCTGCCTGTCTCCTGGGGATCTGAGAGCAAGCACTGCATTTCAAAGGAGCTTGCAGAATTCTTTCTGTTCCCAAAGAGAAGGCACTGCAGTCACACATCCCCTCTTTTTCCAAGCCCCCCCCCTCCCAAAATGTGGCTTAATGCCTCTTTAAAAATGTTCTCCTTCCTTCCAAGGGTCCTGGAAGCAAAGATGCTTCCACTTTGTCTAATTCTTAGCAAGTGTGCCTGTATCTATGAGTTTTATTTGTTGTTTCATGATTTTAGTTTACTTTGACTCAGGCTCCTCACATCCACTGTTCCTACTACGTATGTTGTACAGTGTTGGACTTTTCTTTCACCTCTGCACATGACGACAACCGAAGTCCTTTTGGCTTGAGTCCAGTTGCATGATTAGACATAGCACTACTTGTCCTCTGCTTTTTCCCACTAGCTAGATGAATGCCTTTTGACCTGGGAGTCCCATCATCCAGCACTATCTGTTGCTTTATTTTGGATTATTTTATAGGGCTCCAGGAGTGGTTTACCATTGCCTTCTTCTGTGCTGTACTAACAAGATTTAGGTGAAGTTCCACTGCCATTGTTTCTGAGAGGTCTTCCAACTGTTTGTTGTTGTTGTTGTTGTTGTTGTTGTTGTTGTTGTGTGACTTCAAGTAATTTCTGATTTATGGTGACCCTAAGGTGAATCTATCACAGGGGTTTCTTGGCAGAATTTGTTGAGAAGGATTTTTGCACTTGCCTTCCTCTGAGGTTGAGAGATGGTGACTTGCCCCAGGTTACCCAGCAGTTTCTATGGCCAAGTGTGGATTTGAACCCTGGTTTCCCAGTCTCCTAGTCTAGCACACAACCACTACACCATGCTGGCTCTTCTGACCATGTCACCACATATTACAGCTTCTACCCAGTAGCTGTTTGGTACATTTAGTCTGGTTCTTCAACAAAAGCCTGTTTGATGAAATGGGAAACCTTACTAGCAGCATAGTCTCTTGCCTCAAAAAAACATGCAACCCCAACACCACACAAAGGTGGTGCCAGGGTGGGATTGAAGATGTCATGCAGCCTGATTTTCTTCTCTCCCATATAGATTTTTTTAAAAAATTATTATCTACACTGCTGAATCCTATGAGGGAGATTCAGTCATTCAGCTTAGTTAAAGCAACTGGTCAAGATAACTCACAGAACCCATAGTTGTGTATGGCTTAGCAACATCTTCTCTTTTTCCTCTGCTTGCCATATTCTCTGGGCCTCCTGTTGGCTTGTGTACTGGAAGGACCTGTGTTGTTTCTAGTTTTGGTTAAAAAGCACTCCCTTTAAAAATCATAGAAGGAAAAAGGCTTTAACTACTATTTAGTTCTATCATTTTGGGAGAAGCTAGAAAAAAGGAAAAACTTCAAAGGCAGAGGCAACCATGGTGGTTTTCAGTTGCTCTGAACATAGGAGTTTAAGGCCTAGGAATCTGTTTAAAGAAATGGGTAAAATATTTTAAACCAGCACTTCATTTAAACTATTGTGCCTCCTCAGTAAACAATCAGTACATGAGTGAACCCTGTATGAACTTGTGCTTATTGCTGGTTAAATAGAACCTAAAGCTTAAATGAAAAAGGGGGTTTTGTTATTGAGAAGAAGACAAAAAAGTTGCATACTTTTCTTCCTTTTTTCTTCCTTTTCCTTTTTTGCCCACACACAAGCTTTTACCCCACAAAGTATTGCACTCACAGGGTCTTTTTATTAAAACACCCTGTTTTTTTATTTTTCTTTCTAGGCCTCAAAGTACTAAACTGAAAGCAAGCTGTTAACAGAAATGAGTAATTATTGAAGCTCTAACAGGCAGCTTTCATTGAAGTTGATTACAGCAGCCATATAATCACTTTTACGGATGCTGTAATCACAGTAGCAGGGAATGCTTGACTTGGTTCTTATTGTTTTCACTTGGGGTGGAGGCAGGGGGCCTGCGAGAAACCCGTTTTACCACCTCGGTGCAATTTCTTCTGTAAAAGAAATCTACACACCACTGAACGAGGCAAGGAATCATTTATTCTTTCTTTATTAGCATTTCCCCCCTCCCTCAGTGTAAGAGTCTGTTGGAGTCAGGAAATTGCTGTTATTCAATATGCAAGCCAGAGGTTGTAATGACCATTTGGAAGGGGTATGGCCAACAATTACGGCCCTTAATGAATAGAGTAATCTGGTAGAGACTAAATGCAAGTAGCAACTATGGGGCTGTCTCTGGTTAAATTAAAAGAACAGCAATGCAAAGGAAGTTAACAAGAATTAATTAGTTAGATCGAACTGAAAACCTACTCATTAGCAATGTTATAGGCAAACTAAAAGCCTATCTTCAGTGCAATTAGGTAGACAAATGAATTGTACAACTGACTGACTTGCACCTGCTAACAGCTAAAGGCTATAGCCGATATGTACGGGATTCACTTTTTACAGTTCATGCATACTTGCATAGTTTAATGGATCTTGTGTTTCTGCATAACACCCTCTCATTTTTGCTTGTATATTTGAGCTAACAATTTTAAGTGCTATTTTTGATAGCTTCTGATATGATGTGGCTGCCTGCTATAAGAAGGATTTAACAAGGGTGTCACATAATGAACAAAGCTTTTAGTTCAGCGCAGGCAAAACAGTTACTATGATACATTTTATTCCAGCTCTTGTTTGTAACACAATTATCTTGATTCCTAAGGCATCCATGTAGTGAGAAATCCATGACTGTTTAGAGATTTTTTTTCTTAAAATGTAGAAAATGAAATGATCTGAATCTTAGATACACAGTTTTGCTGTTTGCAAAAGAAGGAAGGAAACAAGAAAGAAACCTAGAAAGGCTTGCACTGATTCTAGTCAAAAGTTTTTACAGATGTGTTTGGCATTCAGGGGATGAAACATTAAAGTGATCCAACGCATGCATATGCATGGGAAAATATTGTCAGGATTGATCATCTAATACTGTTTCTTGGAGCTGTCCACAAGATTCCACTTACAGCAATATTCCTGTAAATATAGCATTGCTAACTGATTCTGATGTAACTTTTCCACAAGTATGAGTTCACAGAATCACGTTGAAAGGTCATTCTTCACACTACAGATATCCATAGAATGCAATCTTCTAAAGTTGTATATTTTGTTGATTTCAGAGAAAAAGCTGTGTAAACACAACTATCATATAATTAATAATGTGGAGGCTTTGTTTCAGCATATGATACTCAGTGGCTCAATTGTTGTTTTTAGCTGCCCTCAGGTTGACTCTGACGCATGGAGACCCTGTGGATGAGACACCTCCAAGACCTCAAGTCTCCTTTTTTGTGGATGAGGATGTACACTGATTGTTTTCAGTCTGTGGGCCACCATTTTGTTTTCCATATTTGTTGACATATATTAGTTAGCACTAGTGTTGCTTCTGACAGTGTGGATTGTAGCAGTTCAATTGGAATATCATCTGTTCCTGGTGATTTGATTTTCCCAGTTTCTCTTATTGCAGCTTCCACCTCATTATTTAGAATTTGGGGTTCATCTTCATGTGGTTCCCCATTCCATGTGGCATTAATTTTTTCTTCTGTTTTATAAATTGCCTTTGTGAATTGCATCCAGCATCTTTTTACTTCTTCTTGATTTTGTAGTATGTTCCTTTTTTGTTATAGAACATCCTGATCCTTGGTTGAAATTTCTCTTCTCTTCTCAGATCATGTGGCATAGGTCTCTTGTTTTTCCTTTTGTTGTTGTTATTGTTGCTTTCTTCTATTTATCTGCATTGATTGTTATAGTAGTTCTCTTCATCCTTATGCACTAGTCGCTAAACAGCTGCATTCATGGTTCTGGTTCATTCCTATCTCCATTTTCTTTGCTTATGTTCTTTCCTTAACTGCTTGAAGCATTTCATTTGTTATTCATTGTTTCTTCTTTAAAAATGGTTCAAATCCTGAAGTGCTTCAGAAGGTTCTCAAATGTTAGTATAACATAGCTTCTGTTGTAGCTGGAGAACTGGACTCTGGTATTAAATTTAACCCTTAATTTAACTGAGCTTCAGTTTAAAGTTAGGTTTAAATGGCTACTGGGATGCAAAATTCACTCCATAGCCCAGGAGTACAACTTGGGGTAGGGATGTGACGGTGTTGCCGCCAAATAAGAATTGTGGCCCCTAGTCAAAAGAAAGTTTCCTTCAGACCTTATATTTTTAACACTGCAGTAGCTTAAAACATTGCTTAAACATTTAAAAATGCAGTTTAGGCATCAAAAAGGGCAAGTTACCTAGGGAAAGTGAACACATTTCAAGGGGATAGTGAATTTGAATGTCTCACTATGTGTCATGCTAGAAATTTGGGAACTGGAGAAAAATTTAATTTACATGTCAGAATACTTATTTGGTACAGATCGCCAGAAAGAGGCGCGTCCCAGGCGCCTCTCTTTGCTCCACAGGAGCACCTCAGCAACCAAATTGCGCAGTGCTCCTGCAGAGCAAAAAAGGAGTGCCTGGAAGCAAATCCTTTTTGCAGCACACTTCTGCCGTCCCAAAGCACCAGTGATGGCACAGAGACATCGCAGCTGCGCCACCCCGTTTGCAGGCAGCACAGCTGTGACGTCACCGTTACTTGCCGCATCTGGTGGGCATGCTGCAGCTGCAGTGTCCTCATCACGTACGAGGGTTGCCGGCTGTGTGGGCACTCCGCCTACCATGCAACCCTATCATGTGACAAGGGCGCTTCAAAGGCCCATCTGGATCGGGCCTGTGTGGAACAATTCATATGTTATGCTTTCCAATCAGTTCAAAGGTATAATACCTCTGAACATAATGGCAAAACATAGATTTTGTGACTAATTGTTGATGCAGTCTGATTTTCAGCAATTTCTCTAATTCCCCTGAAACAGTGCCACCATAATTTGTTGTTGCTGTGGTGGTAGTAGTGGTGATGCCTTTAAGTTGTTTCCAATTGACGGTGACCCTAAGGTGAACCTATCATTGCGTTTTCTTGGCAGGTTTCTTAGAAGAGATCTGCCATTGCCATCCTTTGAGGCAGAGAGAGTGTGACTTGCCCAAAGTCACCCAGTGAGTTTACATGGTTGAGCCAGGATTTGAATCCTAATCTCGAGTCATACTCCAATGCTCAAACCACTACACCACGCTGGCTCTAAATGCCACCATATATCCCATTTCCCCCCAAAAGTTCCATAAATGGATTCTTTTTTTAGTTCCCCCCTCTCCAATGTGTGGCTAGGGTGGCCTACAGAAAAGAGGCAACAGAAATCTTCTAATTACACTAAAGGTTGTGTATCCCTTATCCAAAAAGTTTTGGATTTCAGATTTTTTCCGATCTTAGAATATTGGCATATACATAATGAGATATCTTGGACACAGGACCCAACTCCAAAAACAAAATCCATTTATGATTCATATAAACATAGCCTGAAGGAGATTTTATACACCATATTGTTCATAATTTTGTGCATGAAACAAAAGTTTATGTATACTGAACCACCAGAAAGCAAAGGTGTCACTATCTTAGCCACCCAGATGGAAAATTTTGGATGTTTGAGTATTTTGGATTTCAAGATTTTGGATAAGGGGTATTCAGCCTATACTGACATTCTCTGAAGGAAAGGATCTCTAAATATGACTCTTCCTTCACAAGTCCTTGTACCTTTCCTCATTCTTCTCCTTTGTGTTTTTTCATACCCTTCCCTTTTGTAAGTGTTTGGCTTTGCAGCAGCAGTCAAAAAACATTGGGAGGTGTACTAAGGACATAAGTACTTGTTTAAAGGTATATATATTTTTAGCAGTATTCCAGTTACAATAAGCCCTGAAACACAGAGAGTCCAAGATGTTTAATGTCCATATTATAAGCAGAGGCATTCTGAAAAAGAGTGCTTCTGTTGCAGTCTCACAGGCACCAAGCTTGGAAGAAATTAGATAGAAATAACTAGTTATTGTAATCCCCATTTCCATCAATGAAACTATAACTGCCAGGCATTATTACTGTAGGTAAAGCAGCACTAATGTCATGTTTTTATTTGTTAGTGAATTGTGTAGCCATGGCAGTGTGGCCCTATGTTGTGTGTGTGGAGATATCCTGAGGTGGAAGGGAGTAGTGTGTCTTTTCTGTCACAGTCCAGCAGCTTATAGCATTCAAGTGTGTTTTTGAGTCACCAAAAGGCTACTATTTTTTAGTTATTTTTGAGAAACAGAAGTTAAAATGTGACGTTCAACCTTAACTGGAACTATTTTGAACCTGGTAAGTTCTACGTTCTGGCAGTAGAAACTGTTGGTTTCCTGTTGGTTCAGGATGGAGCTAAGCAGAATGAGCTGAACAAACAGATGTCCCGAAATAAATAATGTCGAATTGCTATAACAGTGTAGGACAGGGGTCGGCAACCTACGGCCCACGGGCCGGATCCAGCCCAGTGAGGCCTTGGGACTGGCCCCAGCCTGGTCCTGCTGCGGATTGCCGACCCGGCCGCAGCTTCCGTGCCGCTCCAGTCGCCATTTTGAGTTCGGCTCCCCAGTTGTCTGAGGGACAGCAACCCGGCCCCCGGCTCAAAAAGGTTGCCTACCCCTGGTGTAGGATGTTAAAGAACATGAGAGAGGTAAAGGAGCTCTGGTCCCCTCTCAAGTCCATGTTCCATGGAAAACTGGATGTTAACTCCATGTAATATGTGAAACAGGCCCAGTTTCCCTGTACTGTGAGGAAAAAACTTCAATCTGACCCATTACAGAGCTTTTATAATTGAACAAATACCGTTTGACTTTATTTTCCATAAATTCTCTTTTTTTGCTGAAGCAAAATGTTAAGTAATATTGATAAAATATTATTGAATGTTTCACTCAAAGTTAGACTGGTCATAAAAACACAAATGGTGCCTTCCACAGTGCCTTCTTTGCAAATCTTACAGTAATTTTATGTTGCTTCTTCCAGGCTGCATCTGCCTGCACAATGAGTAAAGTATTCATCTATTGTTATTGCTGTTAACATCACAACTCTGTTAATCAATCACACAAAACTGTTTTATATCACATGCAAAAGGTTATTAATGCCTTATTGTGTAAAAGCTTACCTAAGCTGATGTTCTCAAAACTGAAACATTTAATCACATTTGTCATATTTTGGGGTTTTTTTTGCTGAATGCACAACATCGCGTAAAAGTAATTAAAATGCCACGCGACAGAGAATACACTGGGAATATATTGATGAAGAAGATGGATGCACAAAGAAGAGACTGCATCTGGAATTATCTAATGTGCTTTCTTGTTAATGAAAGAGAAGTAAATCCAAATATAAACCACAACGACAGGGATCTGTGAGTGAGCCAAACAGTATGCCAGATCTCATATTGAAAAAATCACAGACTCATAGAGTTGGCCCACAGGGACCATCCAATCCAGCCCCCAGGCATGAAAGAATAAACAACTAAAGAAACCCTTATTGATGGCCATCCAACCTCTGTTTAAAGTCCTCTGATATCCACCACCCTCCAAGGAAGTCCATTCCACTGCTGAACAGCCCTTGCAGGGATGAAAAATCTTTCTACAGCTCCGTATCCAAAAAGCTTGGGACCAGAAGTGTTTAGGATTTTTTTTATTGAATTTTGGAGTATCTGCATATACTTAATATCTTTGAGATAGGACCCAGATCTAAACACAAAATTCACTTAAGTTTCATATATACCTTAAACACATAGCCTAAAAGTAATTTTATATAATACAGTGCACCCTCGTTTTAGGCGTGCATGCAATATGTGGCTTTCAGCATATGCTGAAAGCCGCGCCGGAAAAGCCCACTGCACACCTCAGAAGAAGTAATGGGGCATCGCCGCACGGTTGTGCACCACAGGCGCAAGCCCCATTAGTTCTTATGGGGCTCCAGCATACACTGATTTCCCCTTACGCGGAGGGATCTGGAATGGATCTCCATGTAAGGGGAGGGCCCACTGTACTTTAAATAATTTTGTGCATGAAACAAATTTTGTGTATATTGAACCATAAGAAAGCAAAGGTATCACTGTCTAAGACACCCATAGGAGAAAAACCTGTATTATGGAGTAGTACAGATTTTGGAATTCTGGATAAGGGAGATTCAACCTATAATGTTTAGGTGAAATCTCTTCTCTTGTAATTTGAATATATTAGTTTAAGAGAACTATTAATACCCAATAGAAAGCATGTAGAAACTGTGGAGAATGGATTTTTTCAGGCATTAAATACATATGAATTTAAAATGAAAATTTGCAGAAAACACACTTTGAAAATGTAATACAAAATCTGCAGCTATTTTTGACACCATTAGGCTGTATACCCTGCTATCTCACTGCAACACACTTTGGCTTGTACAGGACGAGACAAAAGTTATTGGCATACTGAAGATTCTGACTGTGCGTGAACTGAAGATAACTAATCATTCTTCTGTTGGTCTTTAGGTTTAGGAACACCCAAAGTTTAAAGACATGCATGATAATACAAGTTGCTCTTTCCAAGGTAGTTTTACTGTGTAGTGGGACTGAAAGTGGGGCCCTTCAACACCTTCTGAAGTGCCTGGAAGACTCCAGATCCCATCCCCATTTTAAATTTTAGGGGTGACTTTTCCACCCAAATTCTCCTCCCAAAAACAAGTCAAACTACTCCAATCGGAAACATTTCTTTTCCTATCATCACTTACCTCCAAAGGAAAAAAAGCCCCAAATCAGGCTAAATAGAAAGTGGAAGTGACAAGGAAGATTATCGCACCGGGGTTAAAATGTTCCCCGGTGCGTTCTAATGTGCACGCGGGGGGGGGGGGCGCACAGAGCGTGATGGGAACACGACGGGGCCCAGAACGCTATTTTACTGCACACCGGAATGCCGCCTTTGCCGCCGGGCGTTCCCATCGCGTTCCCATTGAGTTCCATGGGACGCCATTTCTGGGAACGCTTTGAAACAGTTCCCAGAAATGGCGTCCCCTGGAATTCAATGGAAACGCGACGGGAACGCCTGGCGGCAACAGAGGCATTCCGCTGTGCGGTAAAATAGCATTCTGGGCCCCATCAGGGTCCCATCACGCTCCGTGCGAGCCCCTGCGCGTGCACATTAGAACGCACCGGGGAACGTTTTAACCCCGGTGCGATAATCTTCATGACATCATTTCAAGTGACATTGGGTGCATTGGTGCCGCCTACTGAGAACTGTGGGGGTAAAACCTGCTACACACACGGAGCCCCTACACAGTTGGCTATCCCTGATGTAGTAAATGGAGATGGATACAAGGAGGCAATATCATATTCTTTCTAAATCTAGCCACCCCAGTCTATTTTCAGTGCATTCCACTGAATGTCTGACCATTGAATGCCTGACCTGAGATCCTAAGTGTACTCAAGTATACATCTGTAGGCTCATTTCAGAAAGGTGGCAGAATGCTTCCCAATATAGTCACACACATGCAAACATGTTCCATATGGTTGGAAAATTTCTAAAAGGGGGAAATAGGCAAGATGCATGAAGAATCAATGGTGCCCGTCATTGTTCAGAAACAGATCACAGCTGTTAAAACTGGGACCCACAAGCTACAAGAGGTTCAACCTTTTGCTAAAATCTAATTGCACTAAGAATTGTGATTCTCTGAAAAACTGTCAGTACAGAAACATGCACATATTCAGAACCTACTATAATCTTCACTTTTTTCCCTAATAATTTGCTTGGGAAGGTTGAAGATAGGTGACAGCTTGTTTGTGGGTATTATCTTGGCTATGGGTGCTACTTACAGAACTCTGCGTGAAACTAGGCCTGTTACAGACTGCCAAAATAAAGCTGCTTCGGGTCTCTTTGGAGGTATGCTGTTTAAATGATGCATGGGTCCTAAGAGTCCGGAGGTCACGCCAAAGCCACACTCCATTCCTAAGCACTGGAGTGCAGCTTTGGTGAAGCTTCCAGATTCTTAGGGTGCATGCATCATTTAAACAGCATACCTCCAAAGAGACTCGAAGCAGCTTTATTTTGGCAGTCTGTAACAGGCCTCAATATTCTGCATTTTACTTGTGAAAATATGTTCATGGCTGTCACTGAGACCCCACCTGCCTCCCACAATGTAAAGATTGTTAAGTGTACAGAGGAAGAACATAACCTTTCTCTCTTTTCTTACATGCATGGCATGTAATTTAACATTCGTTAAGGGCTTTTCAGGATAATTCAAAACTCAACATGCTAGGAAATTAAAGCAGTTAAGGGTTATAGCCTTAAGAGATGCACTATTTGGGCACTTAGTTCTAGCTTTGCCATAAAGTCTGATTAGAATGGCTGTCAATGGTAGAGTGGCCATGATTTGTCTAAATATTTCAGCCTAGGCAACTGAAGATATCATGTTAAGGAAGCTGTCATTCCCAGTATGCAACTGGCAACCTGGAAGATCATCTTTTTCTTCCAATGGCCATGCTAGCAGTGGAATTCTGAGTGTAGTTGTCTGAAAATGTTATTTCCTCATTCTCTGCTTACAGGTAAAGAATTCTTCCTTTGCTCCTACTGTCTATCTCTCACACATAGAAGGATTGCAGCTCTGTAATCTCAGATTTCCCTCCCCAAATCAAATGGGAAATTCCCACCCATGTACTTTCCATTCTATATGTGTCTTGACTTGATGGAAGTGCAAATGCCTATTGTTAAAAAAGCAGACTTCATGTTCTAGGTTTTAAAGGAAAGGGAGGCAAAACTGTTTTGCAGGGTGTCTTGCAAATTCTTCTGTTATGGAAGCAGCACAACTGCTGTGAATGAAGTAGTCTATCCAGCCCAAGCATCATTATATCTATTAAATCTAAATATATCTATTATATCTTGGACATAATAGAGCCAAGCATCATTATATCTATTATATCTTAATAAAATATTTTAACTTACATTTTAATATAACTTTGGTAGAAACCTTTACAATTTTTTCTTATCACATTTATCTGCTAAGCAAAGAGACATTTATCTGCTAATCCTACACATTATTAAAGTACAGAGGAAATTTATTAATTAAGAAGTGTGTTGTCACTCTGGCACTTTCTGCTTCCCCCTTCTATCAGTGCTTCCATTTTGGGGGGGGGGAGTGATGATGTTTCTAGAAATTTGAGCATATGTATCAGAATCTTCTTAAAGAAACTATATTAGTGGCACATGCTTGTGTAGATTTTCACAGAACCTCTATTTGAGAGGTTTAGTGTAGACTTCACCTTCTCTATTGTTCACTGTATCATTCTCAATCTCAACTAGGGCTTTGATGAAACCCAGATCAAAATTGCACCAGAGACAAAGGGCCTAATCCTTCCCTGTCATCCTTATCTTTATTTCCTCACTGCCATCATTTGCTGATGACTATTTAGTAAGCAGGTCCGGAGAAAGTTGATCTCCTCTTCCATATAGGCCCCTCCAGTCCTTACATTTTAAAGCACAAGCCTTGCTTGCCATACTTAGTTTACGGACCTTTTCTCTTACAGTGTGGAATGATGACCCCATCAAATCGGACAATCTCCTAGTGTCTTCAAGTGTGGAGCAGTTTTACTGACCACTTGAAATATATTTGTTTGCCAAGGTGTTTTCCTGTCTACTATCATTGTCAGCTTGGTTCTTTTGAATGAGCTATGTGGCTGCTTTAGTATTCGATTATTGATTTTAATGTATTTTGTTCTGATTTACATTTTTAAAAATCAATTTAAGAAATAAAATGCAGTATAAAATTTTCTAAATAAGGAAGGAAGGAAGTGGGCAGGCATGTGGGCTGGCTGGCTGAGTATGCAAGGACCAATTGGCTACTTAATATTGTATCTACAGTACTTGGGTCTCTGAATCACAGTAATTTCACTAAAAATACCTTTGTATAGGAATGCTTGCCACACTGATAGTTATATGGTAAACTATGAAACCAATATGCAAATACATATGTCATAAGAAGCATTTACTTGGTTTATTATTATTATTATTATTATTATTATTATTATTATTATTATTTATATAGTGTTGTAGATTCACTTACTGAATGGCAAATAGAAATATAATGGCATGGATCATGAACTTGTGGCAATTTGGGACATTCAGAATCTTGAACATATATATTCCCATGATTGTACCTTGTTTCATTCTCTATTTATTTAATTTAAGCCATTGTTGAAACAATAATCTTAAATTCAGTCTTGATTCATTTTATTAAAACTTGCTGCATACTGGCTATCTCAGTAGCATGTGTTTTGCATGTGAACGTACATATCTTCCCACAATCTTAAAAGATAAGAATATAAAGCATGCAGAATTGCAGAAAAGCCATTCTTCAAACCACTCCTGAGCAAAGATTTTGAAGGGCAAGGAACTGGATAAGTGAGTTGTGAAACAGGAAGCCAAAGAATGGATTAACCAGTTAAAGTAGAAGTTAAAAGACACTAATCTTCTCAGAGAATGCTTAATTCCCATAGACATGAACTGTACATCAGATTTCAGCCAAAGGGATACAGTCTTAAGCACAACTACTTGACAGAAAGTTCCAGCGAGACTAAATTGTTTAGATGGAAGAGGAAAGCAATTTTTCTGTAAGACCAATAGTGGAAGGCTAAAAACCAGTTATAGCAACTGTAGTTGAGCTTGAACAAATGTATTAAACAGATAAAGTTGTGTGGAGATTGGTTGACATGTTGTAAATAAATATTTGCCTGTCAGATCATGAGAAACGGGCAAGTTATTGCCTGTGGGCAAGGAAGAGAAGCTTTTGCCAACTGGAGGAGGGTAGTGTCTCTTTTTCCCTTTCAAGACATTAGTGTAAAACACATGACTAGCACATGTGTGTTTGAGCAGGAGGGTTAGAAAAAGGTTGTGAACTAGTAATTTTTTTTCCTGTGTTTCTTTTCCAGTCTGCCTTAGGCTGAGTGGCACATTAGCATCACATTGGTCTCAAGAGTTTGGAAAAACATTTTTTTTTCCTGGACTACAAGTTCTGGAAACCTCCAGCCAGCACATACATAATTTACATCTGTAGAAATTTACTCTTTGCTGTTTCCATATCTATTCCATGACAGTTCCATCAGGATTTGGTGATTGATTATTTATTTATTTATTTATTTATTTTGGTATGGGACAAGAGCAAGCCCTTTGCTTGTTTGCCCCCACCACCATCACCACCAAAGGTTTATATGTTTTAAATTGTGTTCAATGGTTGAATGAATCCCTGCTCCCACTAAATCATATTTAAGTCTTGCATGGCTTTAAAATGCTATTTTCTTCAGAAGTATGCATTTTTTAATTTTAGATCTGCACATCTTAATCAATGAGAGTATGCATGCTAGAAATTATAGCTGAAATCCTCTTGGCTTCATACACATAATAAGTTTCCTTATATGTGTGATTGTGCTTTTTTTAGCTGTTGTGCAATGGATGTATTAAATTCATGGTTACATAAGTAAAGTTCCACAAATGTAGACATTTCAGATGGCCTTAAATCCTACCGTTAGTCCCAACTAGAGTAGATCCATTGGATCAGTTGTACTTACCAATGTGGACTCACCAATTAATAATTGATTCAGTGAATCTACTCTAGTTGGGAATAACCAACAGGATTACACCCATGTAGCTGTGCACTCTTGGATAAGGCATAACTATTTGTCATTGCATTCAGTGTACTACTTTATTCACTCAGACTGGAGAAATGGCCACTTTGTATTCCCCAATGCACAATGGGACAAAAACAGGAACACTGGCAGATGTACAGTCTGCTGCACAATGTCAGCAGAAGGGTGCTGAAGTACAGTTACCATGTAACTACATGAGTATAGACTCACACTACACAACTGTGGACAACCTGGAAAATGTGGACTGAGACAAGACTGTCAACACTCTGTTAGAAAACTGATTCCAAACACATCTGTAGTGATTGGTCTATCAGAATTATGCTTTAAGAAGAGGAAATATCCATTACTAGAATTCATACTGAGGATTCCATTTCTGCAGAAGTGGGTAAAATGCAGCCTGTGAGCTGCATGTGGCCCCCCAAGACTGTTTTTATGGTCTTCAGGACACCTAGAAGTCAAAAAATGCCCCCAAATTCTCCAACACCCTCTGAAGGTGCAGGGCCAATTTTGCCATGTTTTGCCCATCTTTTTTTTAAGAAACAGGAAGTTAACTGGAAGTAATTTCTGGGTTTCTTCCTTTTGCAAAAAAAGGCAAACAATAACCCATCATGCTCCTTAGAGAGCATTAGAGGAGGGTGAGTGTGTACTGCAGGTGTGTGGAAGGGAAGTGTGCTCCCCCAGTCCTCTGGGGAAGGTGACAATGCAGCTCTTTAACCTCCAGCAGTCACTCTCCCCTGCATTACTGCATACCAAAAAGGTGGCCAACTGAATTCAGTAGAGGTAAAGATGGGAATGGAAAGAGATCTGCCCTTCTAACTAGCATTCATATGCTTTGTTATTGTTTATTGTGACAGTAAGAGAGTGTCTCTATTAAGAGCACCTGAATTTATATATACATACTTTTTAAAAATTCCCCTTGGCCCTACCCTTCTGTTCTATTGAAGTTTTCAACATTATCTTGTCCTAGCTCTACTTCTCATTACTTCTATATATTTATCTTCAGACGCATGCTTCCTGCATATTTAATAACTACAGGACGAGAATTCGTTCTTCATGTCAAGGAATTGGATTATCATCCCATTACAGGCAAAGGCTCGTGAAACCAAGACACTTAACTTTTGACCTTTGTGAAAAAGATCATTTAATTTAACCACCCAGATGGATCAGGTGAATCAAAGAAAGAAAGAAAGAAAGAACAGCCCAGTTTACTGTTTGTTTAATGTATCAGAAAGGCCTTCAGCTGGAAAAATAGTGATTTCCATCTCCTTTTGATAATATCTTAAAACATTTTCAATAACAGTCTAAGTAGTAATCTTTATTCCCCATGTCTTGGACAAACTATAGAGATGGATATACAGACATGATTAGGGAAGCTAAACTCAACTGTTGTATGGCTAGATTTTTATCTGAGCTCACTTGATGGATAGCAAAGATGGTTCTGATTCTATACCATTTATTTATATAGGTTTAGGGGCTCTTTTTGTCAATAAAAATGGGAGTTTCTAAACTATAGTTGTACTTAGGGAAACATACAATAGGCAGATCATCTGAATGTGGATTACTAAAGCCAGGCAATTCTATCTACACCGTAGAGGTACATGATGTCAGATTGTCTGTACATACAACATTCCTGTTTGTGTGTGTGTGTACATACCCTCCATGACACTGCTGGTAAAACTGTAATCCAGATAGGCGTAGGACAGGGGAGGTTAGCCAATCATTAAAAATAATGTCTCTCTAGCCAGATTCATGAGCCAGCACCTGTATAGTATGAAAATGAGGAATGTGACTCCATTAACTACCACCACCAGGAATGACAGAAATACTGATTAAATTATTGGACATGAACATGTACCCCTAGGCAAGGAATTCTGTCTTCCACTATGACTTCCTACAGTTGGCAAACAATGCTTCATGGACTGAAAAATCATACTGATAAGTAAGGTCATCTTTAGAGCAGAGAGATCAACTTAAAAAAATTTTCCTCATTTTTTTCCAAATAATGTCATTATTTTCTCTCATCTGAACCAGGTCAGATGTAGTCATTACTGTGTTCTTTTGTAGTTTGTCTGCCTATCAACAAACCAGTGCAAGATTATGAAGAATGCAACTGGAGAAGAGGGAGCAAAGCTAAAGGGCCAAAATCACATAAGAGCCTATATATCAAGATGATTAATTTTAGTCTTGGTTGTGCTTGCTGGCTCCATCTCTGTCAGAAGGTTTCTACCTTCTGCTCCTATATATCTTCTGCTAAAACATTGCTAAAATCACCTGGTAGGCTTTGTCTAGCTCCTTTTGAGCTGAAACCACTGAACTCTGAAACTCTATGAATTCTCTCTCTCTCTCTCTCTTTCTGAACTTTATCACATGAGCCCCTATGCCACTACAGTTGTGTTTCCTCTAAAAATGTATACCCAATCCAGGATTATTATTAGTGCCCAAAACCCTATCGCATACAGAGGGAGTAAATATTGCTTTTGCCACATCTGCTCTCCTCCCATCCATTCCCCAGGAAAGCCATATGGTTGAGAATGCTGCTTGTGAAGGGAGGACAAGAGAGGAGAAGCTTTGGGAAGAAGGTGGAGGAAAGGAAGAGGAGTTAGGAAGCGAAGGAGGCTCACTCAACCTTCACTCAAAGTAATGAGAATGGGGACTTGAACCGCTGGAGAAGGAAGACGAGAGAGGCCCATTGCAGCAACAGAACAAAAGAGACTCTGGAATCAGCACCATTTCCTCACTGAAAACATGTCCGCTGACTAACTCAGCAGAAACGTGCTATTGAACTTTCTCACTGGAAATCATACATGACAGAAGCGTTAAAAGTGGTCACTAGCGGATTATTTCTGTAAGCAAAAAGGCCCACTTTTACAATGGTCTGTTATTCTATACTGACAGAGCAGCACAGACGTCATGTGGGAGGGAGGACCCAAATGCCCTGTTATCCTGGCTCTTTACTGTCCTTAGCATTAAGGTTCTCTCTCTCTCTCTCTCTCTCTCTCTCTCTCTCTCTCTCTCTCTGTTTTGTATAGTTCTATGTGGATAACAGTCATTGGCTCTACTCTAAAACACATGACTACCAAGGTTGAAATATCCATTACAACCATGTCTGTTCAGAATATATATTCATACATGCTCTGAGAAATACCTTATAATGTACACCATTCTGCAGAAGGAACTTTTGCATTTAGTAGTGAGAAACATAAATATATTTAATTACTTACTGGATTTATATCTCACCGTTCTCCCAAGATGGGATTCAAAGGAAAACCAAAATGGGTAAAGGCCCAACTCTAGCATGACACTCAAGATAGGACCAGGATTTTGGGTTTCTCTCTTTCTGCAGCTTTCTCCGACAATGAAAGCATGCTGCACAGAAGTACAACCCAAATGTTGTAAGTGTCTGATATATCAATCTGGGAGAGGGTATTATGTCCCTCCCCTGTATAGTGTTGGATACTGTTCCTGTGAAAATGGAAATCTGCAATTAGATATAGCCGCAAACCAAAAAACCTCACCATGTTGTGAACCTGCTCCTTCAGGGGAGTGCAGTACCACTGAGCAGAAAAGAAACACAACTCTGCTAAGATAAATACCACTGATTTTTTCCCCCTCTATACAAGTTTCCATTTCTTGCTTTCTGAAACTGAACATTACTGGTTTCCTTTACATGGAAATGTTAATTTTAATTCAGGATAATAAAAAGCAATAGGCTGTGTTTTGGTCTGGAAGAAGAACCTAAGCACTGTAGTTCAAATTCCATCACTGTTGTTTAGTTATTAGCAGGCATTTAACAGGAAGGAATCTCCATCACCCCAAAAGGCACGTGTGCACACGTACACACACACACACACACACACACACACACACACACACACACCAGTTAAATGACAATCATATAAATGTTTGTTTTTTTTTTTAAAAAAATGGTGTTCTAAATAACAGGAATCATCATGTCCCCAGTGGCATTTATTTCAGCATCATTTAGATATCTCCAGATTTTATTTCTTCTAATATTACTCTAAAATTATTTCTGCTATCAATGGGGAAAAGGTACCCCTTAGTGCCATTTTGACCTAATTGTCTGGCCTTCCCATCCCCCTTAAGTCTGGTTTTCCTTCAGCGTCTAATTAAATTTGTATTTGACTTAAGCGTTTGACTTTGTAATTCCAGTTGGACAAGATACATCTGAAAGTTTAGCAGGTCACATAAATCATTTCTGAATTTTGGAATATGGTTTATATAACACACTGAAACAATACTCAGAAACATGATAAAGGCTTCATAGACTATGCAGTTACTGTATTTGAATATATTCATGGTTTGTTTTAGTTTCAATACTGAATATCAATTTTAGATAGTAATATTTCCAAATGGCATCTTATCCATGAAGGTAGAGAGATGCCCCAAAACTAATAGAGATTTGATTATTTGCATTTCTAAAAATCACTTAACTGCTATAGCAATTTTTTAAAAATGAACTAATTCAGTGTGAGTTTAAAATATAATTGCAAGGTCAGGAATAGCAAGGCTACTTAAGCATAAACAGTACCAATGTCCATGGGAAGGGATGATATGCAGCCCATTAGGTAGAGAGGATGATTTTTTAATTTATGTATTTACTAACTGTATTTACCACCATTCTCCTCTTAAGTGGTGCTCAGAGCATCTGACAATAAAATATAATACACAATTTGAACATAAAAGCAAACTCATTAAGAATAGATCAATTGATATTAAGGGGAAAAAAATAACATCTACCAACTAAAATCTTTTGTGGTCAATTTCTCCCTGTTTGACCAAGAACTTTACATTATACTGGAGAAGTATATCTTCCAGAGTATTTAAAAGGAGATGTCAATGGAAGATGCTTCATCTCTCCAGATGTTCCTCATAGAGAAAGGCTGCTTTTTCCTCCTTTGGTGCTCAAGAGTAGTGCAAACAAAATGATGCACTTTGTGGAAACACACTTCTGCTCAGAAGCCCCCCAGCTACTGTTGTATGCTGTGGTGATGGCCTTTCAGAAGGAGACCTCCTTTCCCAAGGTCCAAAAGAGTACATATGTGGATGTAATTCCCAAATATATTCACATATATCACCAACAGGATGAATCCCTTTATCTTCTGAAACAGCTACATAGCAGGTGAAACATCTTGGTTTCTTTATCATCACTCAAAGCTCATTCCTTTGTATGTCTTATCTGAAATAAACTCTGCCACATTAAATGGGACTTATTTCCTGCTAAGTGCATGCAGGTTTTCTCCTTAGGGGATTCCTTACACATGATTTAAACATACACCTAAAAATACACAGCAAAAAGTGATTGCAAACAGGTTTATTATACAGGCGAACTAATTTGCAACACCAGGAGCTACTAACTACTAGAATGTACTATTCTTATTTATTCCAAATTTCTTGCTTCATTCCCTTTGATGGCCCTATATTATTATGTAGTCACATCAAAAACCTTGCATTTGTAATTTGACTATGTTGGATCTGAGTGTTCACAATGTATACTTTACACAATAATAATACTTACAGATCTTTCATCTTTTCTTCCCTATATTAATTGCCTAAACCACAATGATTTATAGCCACTCTGAACATGATTATTAATTTTCCTGATGATTATACCTGTGGGCGGCAACACATCTACTCTTGCTAGAACTGGCTTTGAAATGCTGCAAAATTCTAAAATGTCCATAAGGTAATAACAACTAATTTTTACCTTAATCAACTTACACTTAAAAAGAATTTAATATAGGGCACTTGTGCCTTGTGGGGAAATTTGTTTGAAATGTACTGTACCTTCCTGAGTTATTTATGAGAATAATTATATATTTGTTGCTCAAGTTTGTACTGGGAAATCAGACTCTGAAATTAGGCTGGGGTGTATTTTTAATAAAAAAAAACTATAAAGCTAAAAAAGTTCTACATTCTGAAGAACTGTGGCATGAAAAGAGGAGGGACAGTGAAGATTTGGTAGACATTGTTGCATTAGGAGCCAAATGAGCTGCAAGCAACATGGAAACATGTTAGCTACTGTGAAATGATGATATCATTTCTATCAGTTTGTGGGGTGCGAGTGAAAGGACAGAGTTTCACAGCCAGCATCATGAAAGCATGTGATCATTAACTATCCAGTCACCCCTATATGTGTTAGCAGCCTATATGTATACATGCTCAGGCGTGAGCAGCTGTTGCAGATTAGGGAACCATATTAATTAATCCACATAGAGGATCTACATAAATTCAGCCTAAGTAATGAGGAAATCAAAATAGTCAAATATTTCCCTTACCTTCAATCAAATATTGATCAGGATGGAAACTGTAGTCAAGAAATCAGAAGACAACTAGGATGGGAAGGTCATCTATAAAAGAATTAGACAAGAGCCCAAAGTGTAAAGATATACAACTATGCACTAAAGTTAGAATTGTCAAAGACATTGGAGATTATCAGATGGAGGAGCAAAGCGTCCTTATCCTGTCCTTACCCCATAGTATTTGCATGATCAGGGGAATGATTATCAGAGCCCCCGGTGCTTATCCCATTCTTCTCCCATCTGTAAAGAGTAATGGACCCATCATTTAGTAATAATGGGAGTTTCCATTAATACAAAACGATGGGTCCATTACACTTTATGGAAAAGAGAAGAACAGGATAAGTGTGTGGAGGTTTGACAGTCTTCCCCACGATTGCATGAGTACCATGGGTTAAGGATGGGAGCAATTTGCTTTGTTGCGGTCTAATCATCTCCATAGTATTTTCCGTCACATCACTATGTGTGGATGTGAGAGTTAGAAGTGAAAAAAAGAAAATCAACTCATATGAGATGTGGTGCTGGAAAAAAGTGCTGAGGGTACCATGGAAGATGAAAGGACAAACAAATGGGGCCTAGAACAGATGAATCTTGGACTCTCCCAACAAACCAAGATGATCAAACTGAGACTGTCATACTTTGGCCACATCATGAGAAGGCATGAATCATTAGAAAAGGTGGAAGGTAATAGAAAGAGATGAAGACTGCATGGCAGATGGAGGATGCTCATCTGTCCAGGTATTCCCCATAGAGCAGTGGTTTTCAACCTTCCTAATGCTCCGACCCTTTAATGCAGTTCCTCATGCTGTGGTGACCCCAACCATAAAATTGCAGTGTCTCAGTTCCTAACACCATCAGAAATATGTGTTTTCCGATAGTCTTAGGCGAACCTTGTCAAAGGTTATTCAACCCCCAAAGGGGTAGCGACTCTCAGGTTGAGAACCACAGCCTTAGAGTAAGACTGCTTTTTCTTCCCTTGGGGCTGAAGAGTAGTGCTCATGGGTGGGCAACTGAGACCTCAATTAGGGAGGCAATGGGCCTGAATCTCCAAGATCCAAGAAGATCCAAGTGGAGGACACAGCGTTGTGGAGATGCCTCATCCACAGGGTTGCAATGAGTTGGGGGCAACTCAAGGGCAGTTAGGAGATCATCACATTACACTTTTAAAGTGTTGCTCTTCCACTTTAACTCCTGGCTGCCTCCTGTTGCATTCTGTAATTTAGGAAGGGGCATTTAGAATATTGAGCCAGAGAGCACTTAGGCCTCACTGAACTCCAAACTCCAAAATACAGCAGGAGACAGAGCAGTTAAAGTGGAACACCAATTGCAATAATCTCCTTAACAACAACAAAATAAGCCCCTGGCAGGGACTTTACAGGAGTATATCCCCTAAAATCCCCCATTGTCACCAAATGCAAATGTTTGGGAAAGTAATTTCACTTTGGGACCTTCAGCTGACCGTTTTAATGCCCAGGAGAGGGCTTTTTTTCCAACAGGAAGTGACTTGAATTTTACCTTCCAGGTTACTTCCTCTTGGGAGTGGGGAAAGGACTTTCCTGGCACTAAAATGATCCAGGCAAGGGTAAAACATATCAAAATGCCTTCCAAACATACTTAGAGGGGAAAAAAAGCTTTTTTGGACTGAGAAGTGTGCAGTCTTTGCTGAAATTGTTGAAATCCCTCGAGACCAACTGAAATACATCAGAGGCTGAACTACAGCAAAGTTAACATCTGATACAAAATGTAGGCCTGCGACTCCAACATCATCACATTTAATAAAATAGATAAACAATATAGTGGGTGTCTTTCTGTGGAATATCAGTGCTGTATGATGTTTTAGCAGTCTGTGGTCTGATATAACTCCTTTCTTGACCCTATTTTTTTCATTTAAAGAATGTTTAGACCCTTACTAGCAGAGAACAACCCTATCCCTAATGATCCATTTTCTGGTTCTGCTTAATGGTTTTGTTAACTAGGGCGAAGACTATAATGATAGGCAGGCATGTGGTGTGTTTTTTAAAATGTGTTTTATAGTCTGATTCTGAGCCATTCTGCATGTCTTTAGTTTTTTCTATTGTTTAGTTTTTCTTTTTGGAGGAGTTTTGCAATCTCCCTTGCTGTCCAGATTCTTTGATGTCCTTCCTCCTTGTCAATCAATCCAAAGCCAAAAAGAAGTAGTGCCTTGGGATGACTGGCAACGATGCCCCTGTGGGAGACTGTAGAAAGACCTGAACATTGAGGGCCACACTCTTGTCTTTTTAAAATAGCCACAGCTATGATGTGGATCATTTTGTGTTCCTTTTTGTCAGTCTTACTCAAATAGGATATTCTAGAGCTTGAAAGGTTGCAGAAAAGGTTAACAAAATTACCAAAGGGCTGCAACAATTTTTCTTACAAGGAAAAGCTAAAATGTTTGGGGTTTCTGTAAGCCCCCTGAAATAAACTTGGACTCCTATTCTAAGTATGGTTTTGAGTGTTAAAAGTTGTTGGAGGTTAGTATCTGTTGCTCTGGAGCACCTAAGGGTCAAATGCTTTCACTGAAAAAGTTGTTTCAATTCTAAAAAACACAAATGGAGAGATAAGAGGAACAGCTGTTCTGTAAATCAAATCAAACTTGAGATTCATGTTACTTCAAATTTTAATCACAGTTGTCAGACATTTTTGATATGATTAAAATAGATTCAGAACTTTTGATGCATGCCAAAAAAGAAACCAAATATGGATTTTTACAAAGACAGGCGTTTGTGCATCATGTAGCTTAATGTTTGGAGAATGTAGAGAATACATTAATTTTACAGAGAAATGCATGAGTAAGTTAACTGAAATCAATATTTATATATGGTATTTAGGTATAGTGCAACCTTGTTAAGAGATCCTTTCTGAAATTCTGTCAGTCCTATATGTCATGAATTTTGACGGTCCCTTGTTGCTATTTTGAAAACTTGGAAACACTAGCTATAATTCAGTGGCAGCTGGTAAGATAAAGTAAAACAACTAAGAAATAAGTAGCCTATGCAATTGGTCCAGAGACAGAGCTAAGCCATCATGGGGAGGGCCAGACTATTAGGCCATCAACCAATCAGGGCTGCCATAGACACATTACCCCACCCCACCTCCCTGGAAGGAGAAAGAGGGGAGCCTGTGGGACACAATTATCATCAATTGACACATCATCAATTTCAGTCATGTCTGCACAGACCAAAAATCCTGTTTCCTCTATGTTCTGGTGGCATCCTGTTTAGACAATACACAACCTAAACCCTGGTTCTGGTGCAAACAGTCTAGACAGTGTCTGGATCGTTCAGCACCAGAACTGGGGTATAACACCTGTCTCTTACTCCTGATCTCCCAGGAAGACCCAGAGCCTCCGTTCTCACATCAAGGTACCTACAAGGTAGCCGGCAGTTGCAGTGAAAGAGCATCTGGAGGGTTGCATGATTTCTGTCTGTCATATACGTTCCATTTCTAAGTGAAATTCTAGATGAATCTGACTCTTTCTTCTCAGAAAAATTCTGAAGGAAGCCCAAAATATTTTTTTAATCTACGGGGGGGGGGGGGTCCCCATGTGTCTCTGCCCTTAGTCTGTCATTTATAGTTTGGTCTCGACAGCACCTGTTTGCTTGATTGAACAGTATGGGATATGATTGCATTATGATTAGTCCATTAGTCATATTCCATGGCAACACCCATGGCCACTGATAAGACCAAGTCTCAGATACCAGTTCATAATATTCATTGCAGACCTCAAAGAGATTTGCAGGTCCTAGATTGTAACTGGGAAATCAATGGTCTGAATATCATGTTATTCAGAAATAGGAACATACGAGAGGACCACACTATATTAAATACCTGATATTGAATGCTTTAGGGGAATATTTTCCCACAAATAATGATGAGAAATATTAATTATTTATAGGTGATTTGCATAACTGCATAATGCATCTCTCTATAAATAACAGAATATTTGCATAACGGCATAATGTCACTAATCATGGAAAACAGCGCAAAATAATTTGATGTTTCTAGCATTTGCTCACACATGCATTTCTTGTTTGTTCTCTGGCTATGCCATTGTTTCTGGAATTGTGGCAAGATGGCTACCTTTCCTGCCCTCTTAAAAAGAGGTAAAGGGCCATAGTTCAGTGGCAAAACACATGCTGTACATTCAACAAGTTTCAGGCCGAGTTCTTGTTATCCTCAGGTGGTGCTGGAAAAGATCCTTGGCTGAAACACTGTCTTCAGTTGGTGGTGTAGACAATTTTGACCAGAACTAGAAAACATCACTTTTTGGACTACAATTTTCAGAATCACACAACTAGCATGTTCTGTAATGTACTATACTGGCCATGGGGTTCTGGAAACTATGTTCCCATAAAAGCGTTTTTTCTACTTAGATTAGATTTTAAGGCAACTTCCTCTGTTCCCTAGAGACAAAAGCAGCTTAC
The DNA here is from genome assembly GCF_019175285.1 of Sceloporus undulatus. Taxonomy (NCBI): domain Eukaryota; kingdom Metazoa; phylum Chordata; class Lepidosauria; order Squamata; family Phrynosomatidae; genus Sceloporus; species Sceloporus undulatus. Next base: position 103,306,725 of record NC_056525.1, on the reverse strand, counting down.
TGTGTTTTCTGAAACTTTGGGTTTCCAACCATAGTGAAATTTGCACTGGAATAAACAGTTCTGTTTTTCTTTATTCAGTCATCCATTTTTAAAATCCATTCAGAGTGCCATAATAACCATGCCTGGTGATCCATGAATTCATGCAAACTTTCTCATTGGCCCAGCCAATTATACAGAATTGAATCTGGCTCACCGGCACATCCTTCTTGGTTTACTTTCGATTTCAGGTGCAAGGCAGTTTATTGCATGATTATTTATTTATTTATTTGATGTATATCCCATCTTTCACCTTACAGTGGACTCAAGATGATTTAAATCCATTTTTTTAAAAAAGGGACAGCTTTAAAAAATGTACAAGAGTTAATAGCAATTAATAGAGCTGAGCAAGCAAGCCCACCATAAAAGAGAGCTTCTGAAAAATCAACCATTTAACATCTTATTCTTTACCTCTTCTGCTGCCATGGGAGTTGCTTCCATTGTAAAGGATCAGTCCTTCTGATAGCTGCCACCACAAAAAACTCACATCAAAGTGTGGGTAGACTCACTCTCACTTTTAGCAGTCCCCAAGCTAAAATGAACTTTTTGGTAGGACGGTTCAGATCTGGTGTGCCCTAGAAAAGGTATGTTTGATTATGGGAAGGGGAAGATCACCAGGGGCATCATTAGGGGTTGGGGATGGGACGTTTCAAGTGACACCCTAATGGAGGGTGACACCACTGCTCTCCAAAGATCTGCCTTTTGGAAGAAATGGGCTGTGGCGTTTGCCTGCATATCTTCAAACCTCTGAAGAGTGGGGTGAGGCTCAGTAGGAAGAGAAAGGAGAAGCCCCAGGGTTTTTTAAATAAAATTTTAAATTTTAGTTATTTTTTTAAATTAAAAATTGAAATGTTATGTTTTATAAAATATTATTTTAAAGTTATCTTGAAAAACATCACATCTTACCAAATTTTCAGTTTAACTACAAGAAACGATGCACATGTAAAGACAGTTAGGTTGTGCATGCGATAATGTAATTTAAGAGTATAATGTTAATTTTGCTAGTTGTTTATGTCACAACTATTGCCATTACATTCAGTGATATATGGAAATTACAATTTATGAGTAACAAAAGGTACAAAAAGCATTACTAAGGAGTCTGTATGGTGTGGTATGGGAAGAGGTCAATGTGGGGGGGGGTTAACACCATTAGTTACTGCTCTGGATAACACCAACCCTAGTGATGCCACTACAGATCGGAGATATGTCTAGTTGCTAGTTGCTAGCTGCAACAAGAGCAGATACACTGAATCAGTTGCTAAATGGGAAGTCTATCCTTTTGCAAATCACATGAATTCAAATATATGCAATTAAATGTAGGCCTTTGACTCCCAATTGCTGTACCTCCTCTGCTTCCCCATTTAGTGTTGTTGATGTCACCAGGTGTCTTGACTACAACATTATCTGACTGAATGTGTTAAAAATATTGAAGTACTGTAATCATTCATGGGCTCAAAGCCCATAGAAGTTTCATGTGTGATTCTGCTTCCACTCTGGCCACTTTGGAGGGAAGTCTGCTTCATTCTAGAGAGTGTCAGAGTTCATCCTAAACATTCCAGTTTTATAAGGTTTTTGTGAGTTTTTTGGGCTATGACGCCATGTTCTAGAAGAGTTTATTCCTGATGTTTCAGCAGCAGCTGTGGCTGGCATCTTCAGAGATGCCAGCCACATCTACTGGTGAAACGTCAGGAATAAACTCCTCTAGAACACAGTCTCACGGTCCAAAAAAACCCCACAAAAAACTATGGATGCCAGCCCTGAAAGCCTTCAACTTGACATTACAGTTTTACTTGAGATTTGATTTAATCTGATCCACATCTCTAATTCTAGTAGGCAGGATTGAGGAGTGATACACTACCTGATTTAAACATCTGAAGGCTTATCATGTAGAATATGGAGTGAGCTTATTTTTTTTGCTGCGTCTGGATCCAATGGAACCAAGTTACAAGAAAAGTGATTCTGATTAATCATTAGAAAGAATTTCCCAATGTTCAAAACTGTTTGACAGTGGAAGAGACTATCTCAGAAGATGGTGACCTTTTAAAAAAAAGAGGTTAGATCCCCATCTCTTGGTACTTCTTTAGTTTCAGAGGTTGTACTGGATGGACCATGGGTCCGTTCCACCTCTGTGATTCTGTAGTTCCTGTGTATCCAGTGAGTTGTGGACTGAGAGGCAAGAACAGGCGCCTATCACTGGTTAACATCATTGTCTCGTAAATGGTTGTATGAATTGTCTCATATATGAAACATGGGGAAATGGAAAGAAGGAAGCCAGATACATCTTTAAAGATAAAAGAAGCAGGCAGAGGAAAACATAGTGAAGGTACTGTTTAAATGCCCCAAATGAGCAAAACATGAATGGGGTGGGGGGGATAAAAGATGCTGGGAAAGAAAGAACAGAACTTGAAAAAGGGAGAGGAAATGAATTATTGTGTGAGAAAATGCAAGCAAACAAAAAATAAAGAAAATGGAGGCCAAGGGGCACCTGCAAAAAGAATAATGATCTCCCAATAACTGGGAGAAGAAGGATAAGTAGAGAGTGAAGTAAGGTCAGAAGCACATTAAAGATGAAAAATAGCATTATCCTCTGGGATATTTTCCCACACGTTGCTCCTTTTTTTTTTATCAGAAGTCACATTTCCTATATTGTCCAAAATAAAAATGGAAAAAAGTACCAGATGAAAAGCACACCATAATAAAGTGTGTATGTGTTCATGCATAGACACATACAAAACTCTGACATAAAGCCCAACTTCCTAACATTCATGAAAGGTTATCTCCTTAGACCATGCATATCTTTTGCTATCTAATGCAGGCTGGAAATTGTGTTTACATTTCTCATATATATATTTTTTCAATCTGGCTATGTGGCAATACAGATTAATGGCTCCACTAAAGTTTGACCTTCCATTCATTTTGCTTTAAACTTTCAGCTCCTGGGTGGTGCTTTGTAGTTAATGTAGCCAAAATTTTCTCTCCCTCCTTCCTTGAAGGAGGAGGAAAATGTACACTGCAAATTGCATTTTAGGCATTAATGTTTCAGATGTTTACTTTTTAAAGTTAATAATGAAGATAATGGAAACTGAAAAAACTGGGCCTCAGTTTGTAATCCAGGGATACATTCAAGTGAGCCAATGCTTATTTATGGGGTGAGGTGAAAACTGTAAGAGATCTAATAATTATGGCTTGTGTTGGAGGGGAAAAAAGATGATTATGTAACTGGATTACTAAAACATAAAAACTATAACCAGATCTATGAGGTGTGTAAGTCCCAAGTGGACCAAAGCCATAAAATCTACTTTGAAGTAACACTGCTGCACACACCAAACCATAACTCTGTCAGCTGGCAGGAAACATGATTGGACAAACTGTGGCCCACCACATGTTAATGCACTACTGCTCCCATAATCCATCACCATGCTGTCTGGGGCTGATAGGAATTGAAGTCAACCACATCTGGAAGTTCCCCACCCCTGCTGTAGAGCAAGAAGTTTAGAACTTGTTTGTATTGGCAGTCCTGTTCTTTGTATCAAAATAATTACATAATGTGGAATTTTATTCCAGGCTTGGAAATGTTACTTTTTTGGACCCCCAAAAAGCATTTCTTTCTTGCATGAATTCCACAGCCAGTACATCTTCCTTGCATTCAGACACCAATAGCTGCCTTTTATTTATCTCGCTCTCCTTGCTCCTTGGTGTTGCCTGAATCGTGTTACTTTGCCCTACTTCATGGATATGGATATGGCAAAATTTACTAGTTTACTAAGTTTGGAGTTGGATTGGAATAGTTCTGCAATGAACCACTGTAAAAAAAAAGTCCCTCAAGTACGCAGAACTGCCTGAAGTTGTTACAAACTTAGACTTAATAAAGATAATAACTTCTACATGAAATGTAAGGATGAGAGTGCAGATATGAAATCAACAATGATCTGATCCAAGGAGTGATGTAGCTCTTCTTATATAGCCTGGAGGTGGTTTGCACTGGTTCTTGCAGGTACCCCCCCCCCGCCTTTTAAGGAATCTATGGCATGGTACATACTGCCCCTTTTAGCTCTGGGTTGGGGGCAAGGCAGCCTCACCAGCAGCAGGGATGTAGCTAGGATTTTAGGAAGGAGGGGGTCCAGACTAAGTGCAACCATTATAATGGGGCTTGAGTGCGGTGGCGCAGCAGCACACACCATTCATTTTTCTAATGGAAGGGGGGGTCCGGACCCCAAGAACCCCCCCCCCTTGGCTACATCCCTGCCAGCAGCCCCGCGGCCCCAATCTGGAGTTTTTTCAGACCACGGAGAAGGGATGTCCTTGGGGCTTCACGCTCCTGGTCACCCTGAGAACTACAGCCATGAGAGAAAGGGGCCACCCAGCCCCTTTCTCCCTGGCGTTGTTCCCACAGCCGTTTGGTGGCTGCGGGAATGAGACGCGCACCCAAAAGGAGCTCCGTTTTGGAGCTCCTTCTTGCGCTGCAGCCAAGCTGCCGTAAGTGGCCTGGAGCAGTGCAGAGATGTCACGCACGCATCGCACCCTTTGGACACAGCATGTGCATGATGTAATTATGGCAGCCCCTGTGTAGATGGTAGGCCACCATGATTACGGTGCTGCCATGTACTTGGGTTGCAGGGCGTGCGGACACTCCGCCCCCAGGCAACCTTAGTATGTGGCCAGGCCGGTGCAAAGCACCAGTCTGGATCACACCTATATCTGATTTGCCACCCCTCACACCCTTTCCAGAAGTCTATGCTTATCACTAAGACTGCTGATCTAGGCCATAAAATGTCTTCAGGTAGAAGCTCCTCCTCCACAACCCACAAAGTTTCATCCCACTAAGTCAGGAAATGCCATTAAAATGCCCTTCCAGCCTGTGGATCAATGCCATCTCCATTTCCCTTATAATTGCTAAGGATAATGTAATGCTGCCTCTTGTTCAGTTCCACATCTGTATTTCATTTAAGAGGTGTAACTTTCCTAGAAAAATCTTGCATTGTCCAACACCATGGTTTTTGTCTCATTCCTCTTGCTTCATTTCATTTGCCTCATTTCCAAACTGTTTTTGTTCACATTTTTCTTCTTTCTTTCTTTCTTTCTTTCTTTCTTTCGTTCTTTCTTTCTTTTTTCTTTTCTTTTGTTTCTTTTCTTTCTTCCTTTTTTTGTATACTGAATTTGCATCCTTTCAGGCAGTACAAGGTCATCTCCTTCTACTCTGGCATATTCTTCACTCAGAGTATAACACCAGTGAGTCAATTTGTTTTTGTTTTTGTTTTTCAAAAGAAATCTTCTGACTTTTAGCCATATTAGTTTGGAAATGAATAACAATAATGATGTACATCTTGACTTCAGATTAAAACAATAGTTTTGGTTGTGCAGTGAAAAGAGTTTAAAGACTAAAGTAAAAATGTAACTCACACAGGCTATTAAGTGATTGATCACACTGATACAAGTGCCTCGGAACATAAGTTTACAGTGACACATCTTATCTGAGCTGAAGAGTTTGCTTTGTGCATTATGTAGAAATGATTGATGTCATGTATTTTTTTAAAGGAGAAACAAGTTTTGTTGTCTCATACACCTTCACCATGTTGAAAGTGAGGTATATGGAATAATTTTCAACAGGAGTGCAATCACTGTAGATCAAAGTGAGTCTCTCTCCAACAGCTCCAGTCTCCCTCTGCTGTTAAATGCTATACTACTTTCATTTAAAAACAAACAAACCATGTATGTAACAGAAAAGCAGAAATACAGTCAAGAAATACAGTCAAGACTACTAATATAGTGAGAGCAAGCATGCTATAGTGGTCTGAATGTTAGACTACTACTCTGGAGACCAGGGTTCAATTCCCCACTCAATCATTTAAAAAACCTACTGGGTGACCTTCACACACTCTCAGCCTGAAAGAATGGCAATGGCAAACCCCCTCTGAAGAAACTTGCCAAGAAAACCCTATGATAGGTTCCCCTTAGGGTCTCCATGTTGTGTTGGAGGTACACAACAACAAGAAACAAATACAGTGTTGCAAATCTGATGGCATATCCCACCTTTTCCCAACTTTATGATGTCTCTTTTGTGTGCCTACCATTATCCCAGTCATGACCATTGACCATGCTGACTAGGAATAATGTAGCCCATCACATCTCGGGGGCACCATGTTGAAGAAGACTGGTGTACCCAAAGGCAGAAGTCAATTTTGTAGCTTTCTTCATTGTAGCAATGCATTCATTCAGGAGGAAAATAATATATATATGTCTGGCTCAGAAAAGGAACCTTATGAGCATTTCTTGAAATATGACAAAGATTAGACACTACAGTTCCACTATTACAGTTACATGAGAAGGAAAAACCTTATTATCTGAATAACATAAGGAGCCTGGAAGCCTGTTGCCATTTGAATTTATTGAGGACTTGATGCAAATGTAGACAAATGAGATTGTTAAGCGACCCCTTAACTGGAGGCCATTTGAGTTTGAAGAGCAGTGTGTCATGATTGCCTCTACAAATCCATGTGAAATTTTCTCTAGTACAAATTCTCTACACCCAGCTTACAGCAAAGCAATTGGTCCTTTGGCTGTAAGAGAAATACACACACACACACCTACCTTTGGGGACTGAGGACAGGAGATTTTAATCCCCTGTCCTGTTGCAGTAATGCTCTGTTTGTCCCCCTCTCCAGCCAAATTTCTTTTCTTCTCTTTCTTGGCAGCAGCGTGTGTGTGTGTGTTAGGGTTAAATTACAGCCACAGTAATCCTGTGAATATACTCTGACACTAGAATGCCCTTCTGCTGTCTTAAGTATATAGAAACTGACATACCCTGGATCTATGTCTACCTTTTTGGTACAGTATACAAATGCTAAATGTTTTAATTAGTTCTTTTCTTTTGCTTAAAAAAGTAGTGTAAGCAGGCCTAGTATACAGGGTCAAGCTGATCACCATATAAGAGGTCAGCAAAAGCTTCCCCCTAAGAAAAGATCAGACTGGCTGATGGGTGAATGCTAGAGGATTTCTGTCTTCCCCTGGAGCATGTGATATGGCCCAAATGTTTCTGTCATCTGGGTAGATGTTATCAAACATCTCATTATCCTCTCAGCTAGAGGCTTTCATCTGCTGGGCCAGTACACTGTAATGCCTGGAGCAGTTTAAACCGATGCAGAGTTGAAGTTCTCTTACTAGGCTTGAGTCAGATTTCAGTATGGTCATTTTCCAAGCCAAGCTTGGTTGATGTCTAATTTGGTGCATGCAACATTCCCTCCAACAAAGATCTTGCTTTGGTTTTATGTCAGCAGAGGTCTTTATTTTGTTGTAGGAGGTTTGAGTAAGATGCCACAATATTCTGTCTAGATTGTCACACTGAATGTTCAGTGGGTTGGGGCTGACCTTTCAGATGTTCAGTTTTTTGTGGGGTTTTCAGGCCATGTAGCCATGTTCTGGAAGAGCTTATTCCCGATGTTTCAGATATTGTTGGGATGGAATTCTCAGCAGCCCTACTCAGTATAGTCAATGCTGAGGAATTCTGGGAGTTGCATTCCAACAACATCTGGAGGGCTACATAATCCCCCTCCCCCCAAAAAAAACCACAATTAAGAGCTGCTTAAGCAAGCTTGCACTACCTAGTGTCCATGGTAATAATGGCATCCGCCAAGGATTCAACCTACCTCCAATTTTATTTTGCCATGTACCTACAAAATGCAAAAATCCAGTGATCCAGAATACTGCAGACCTCAATCCCACAAGAAGATTTTGGGACAGTCTCTGGCTATAGGGTTTAGGTTGTAGTCCAAAAAGCCAGTATTTCCAAGATGTGCACATAAGGATGCATTTGTCTTTCCCCTGGAATACATTTCTTCAGAAGGATGGTGCATAAAAACTCAATCAGTGAGCCAATAATTTGGCTTGATGGGCTGTAAGTTGTGCATGCCTGTGCTAGGCAAATCTCTCCAATTATTTTTCAAGCAAGAAGGTGAGATTTTTTCTTGCCATTAGGCAATGGTCAGATCAGACTCACAAACTGACATCATCATTCAAACAAAAATCCACCAAACAATGATACGTTTATTGGCCAGCTGAAATGTACAACATACTTGTTGCAAGCTTTTGAAGCTCCACAATGACATCATCATTGTGTTCAGAGCCAGATCCATTTGGTGCAGGGCTGCTTTATCTTCCTGTTGTTTTCTCTTTGTGAGGTATGATGGCCAAATGATTTAAATTCAGTATATCCTGATGAGTACTGTATATACTCATGTATAAGTCTAGAAATTTTAGTCAAAAAATTGACCCCCCAAAACTTAGGTCAATTTATCCATTGGTCATTGTAAGTACTGCAGTTTAACTCATATCAAAAATATGCCATCCCCTTCTCTGAGTAGAGTGGCAAAAGGCAAAAGCTTTGTCTGTCTTGGGAGAACCTAAAAGAAGCAGCAACACCCTCTACTCTTTCAGCCACAGCATTGCTTCCGGCCTTTTTCAATGCCTGGGTAGGAAAGTGCTAGTGATAGTTTGCTCTTCATCCATCCAGCCTTTAGGGTGAGCACAAACATTTATGTTTGTTGGAATTTTGTAGGTTCTTTGGCATAGTTATCTTTGCTTCATCCTTTACATCCCTTGCTTCGTGCTTTACATGCCCCTAATTTTTACCTTCAACTTACTCATTATATCAAAATCCATAATTTTGGCCACAAAACCTGTCCTTGACTTATACTTGAGGTTGACTTATAGCTAAGTATATATGGTAAGTTATGCAGATGACTACTAGCAGAAAATAACAAAGACTGAAGAAAGTCAAGAAAGAAAGTTCAAAGGCAGATTTACAATTGAACATTAAGAAAACAAAAATAATGACCATAGATAATTTGCAAAACTTTGAAGTAGACAATGAGGTCACCAAAGTACATAATTTAACATTTTTAATACCTTGGCTTGGTCATTAATGAGAATGGAAACTGCAGTCAAATCAGAAGACTAGTACTTGGAAGGCCAGCTATGAAGCAACTAGACAAGATCCTGAAGTGTCAAGATATATCATTGAACACAAAAGTTAGGACTGTCCATGGCATCCAGTTTCCCAATTCTGTGTATGGTTGTGAAAACTGGATAGTAAGCTGATGAGAAGAAAATCAGCTCATGTGAAATGTGGTGCTGAGGAAGGGTTCTACAAATGCCAAGCACTGCTTAAAAAACAAATAAATGAGTCCTAGAGTAAATCAAGTCTGAACTTTCCCTAGAAGCCCAGATTACTAAACTGACACTGTCATGTTTTGGCCATCTCATGAGAAGACATGATTCACTAGATACTGCTTGGGAAGGTAGAAGAAAGAAGGAAGGAAAAGACTGCATTCCAGAAGGATAGAGTCAATGAAGGAAGCCACAGCCCTGGGTCTGTAAGACCTGAGAAGGTCTGGTAACGATATGGTGACATGGAGGTCTCTCATTCATGGGGTCACCATACGTTGAAGCCAATTTGACGACAGTTAACAACAATATCCTGATGATGCAAAAGAACAGAAGATAAGTCCTGGTGGGTTAGATCAAAGGACTGTCTAGTCCAGCTTTCTGTTTTAATGTCCAGCTACAGGCTTAGAAGAAACTCTCAAGTATAGAGGAATTAGCCATAAAACAGCAAACATGATTTAACATAAGCAAGTGTGAAGTGGTGCATACCGAGGCAAAAGCTGCTTTCCTGCCACTCTGGCATGGAGGCTGTCAGTTCCCACTGCTTCTCTGACTGGCAGCACTACTCTGTGGTCTCAAAAAGAGCTCTTACCACCTTCTGCCTCATCTTTTAAAAAATATCAGGATGACCTTCTACATGCAGGGGTGTCAGTGGGAAGTCAGCTGGACATGCAGATCAGACCAGGTGACACCATAACACTGTGACACTGCTCCCCAAACATCTATCTTTTGTCAGAAACAGGCTGTGGATACCACTTTAAAATGCTGAAGAAATGGTGTGAATGCAGTGAGGCTCAGTGGGAAAAGAAAGGAGAAGCCCCGAGTTTTAATTTTTTATGATATTAAATTTATATTTAAATTAAATTATATTAAAATATTTTTATAATTTTCTTTAAAAACATCACATCTTACCAAATTTTCACTTCAACCACATGAAATAACGTACCTGTAAACACATTTAGCTATGCTTATGCTATTGTAATTTAAAGGTATCCTTTTAAGTTTGCCAGTTTATGTCACAAAGGTTGGCACTACATTTAGTGATATATAGGAATTGTGATTTATGAGTAACATTGGTACAAAAAACATTACTAAGGATTCTGTACGGTGTGATATGGGAGGAGGTCAATGCAGGGGGGGTGAAACCATGACCTAGTGCACTGTCTACACACAAAACCTAGGCTTCACCACTAAGCTAGCATCACTCTTTCCCCTCAAGTGACCACCAGGAGCAATCAAGATGGTCAACTCTTTGTTTGCTGGCATTTCTGTTATAAATTCATTGTACAGGGGAGAGAACAAGAGTCTCCTAGTCTGGCAGGGGACACTCCATTTTAAGTCAGATATATATATTTATAACTGTTCGAAGAAAGAGTCGCTTGGGGAAAGTGGGGAGTTCTTCAAAGGTTTATATATACAGTCAGACCTCCACATCCCATGGATTCTTTATCATCCACAGCTTATGTGTGTAATATAAATTCCACAAAGCAAAGCTTGATTTTGCCCTTCTTTATAAGGAACACCATTTTACTATGGCACAGTATTTAATGGGACTTGAACATCCAAGGAACAACCAAACCCCGGTGGATACTAAGGGCCAACTGTACATTATTTCAGACATGAATGTGTTAACTGAAAGGTTTGTGTACTTTTAAAAAAATATATAAAGGCACAGAAATTGTACATGGCAGTTGCTAAAAGATATCCAGCCCCCCCCCCAACCCTTTGCTTAATTTCGCAAGGGAAGCTGAGGCATTTTAAGAGTTTTCCCCTCCTTGCAAGAGGGAATAATTTAGATTTTTTTCCATCCCTGTCAGAAGTTGAACAGACGAACAAAACAGATTCTTCAGAGACAATTTTACACAGAGTTACATCCATCCAATTCAATTATAAATTAAATTGACTAACGAACCATAGCTCATTATGGGAATCAATTACTCAGAACTGTCTTTGGACCAAAAACGTGGAAAATAAAAAATAATGGTCATACTTCAATATACCAGATTGTCAGTGTTTGAAAGCACTGTTTTTCTCTGGCTTGGCATAATCAACCGCCAAAAAGGAATGATAATCATTTGTTTTACTGCTTGTTGAGCTATTCCTGTTTTATAAAGACTAGTTAATTCTTGAGTCTGATCTCTTTTGGACCAGCACCGTGGGCCTTTTTGCAAGATAACAGGCCAGCCCTAGAGTCATGCCATCATATGGAGATCTTTCACATCAACTTATGCAAATGTGTTATTAAAAGAAACCACATTTTAGCCTCTGGTACAGACCAAACAATAATACTGGAAAATGCTATGAGGTAATATTGAAGGCATTTGATTAATAAAATCATTCTTGTGACAGGGCAGGAAGTTGGCACACCCCTCTGGAGCGGTTTCAGATGAAAAATGCTTATTACATATAATAAGAGAGAACAATATTATTAGTTTAAGATTAGTATGAAATGTTGATATAAGACTTCTATTAAAAATGTCCTCATTCCCATTTTTAGGGTATTTCTAAACTGAGGACTCCTAACTGAATGTACCTGTACAGTTACTACAGCTTCTTTTTAATGGATTTTTTCCTGTGAAGAAAAAAGATGGAAGCAGCAAAGAGAAAACATGAGGATGCAGCAAACTGAATAATGTCTCCTTAAATCTACCTGAATACCTCACTGAATAGGGCATTCAGAGGACATGATCATATTACAATCTAGATGCGCCCTTAGAATGAAATAACTGAGGAGGTTATTGAGATGGTGAAAATAATCCTGGTAGAATGTAGGTTGAATCTTGTTGTTCACACGCATTTCAAATGCATCCAATTAAGTTTTGGGGGGTGAGACAGCCAAAAACCCCATTTAACCTGGGATGATTGATCTCAGAGAATTTCTGAGTTTTCCTCAAAAATTTGTATTGTTAGCTCTGGTAAATAACCAATGCCAATAGAGCCAGGATAAACTGGGATAAAACTCTGCCTGTCTTGAGTGTGTTTTGAATACATCCGCATCATTGCCTCCATCTGTATTCAAATGTTGGTATGTGTGAGCAACAGAACATGCAGAGATCTGCATAGATGTAGCTCCAATTAAAAAGGCAGTGTGCGCAACAAACCCGGAATGCTAGTAAGATTATTCAGATAGTCACGCTAAAAACAACAACATGTGAATAGGGCCTGAGATATCTGGGGCTTGTTTACTATTGCATAATCCTTTTTTAAAAAATTAAGTTTGGGGAATGGGCTGCAAACAGTGAAATGGGACACAAGCTTTCTAGGCCCTACGAGCGGTGCCCGGTTTCCATGCACAGAGCAGCATAATAGGAACAGACCCCAGCTCCATTCTACTAACAGAATCCATGTCAGCGAGAAAGGCTGAGCACAAACTTATTATCTTTCAAGTTATCTCATCTCAAAAGAACAGAAGGAAGGAAGGAAGAAAGGAGAAAGAGAGAACCTTAAAAAAGAAAAAATGGTCAATAAAAAGAGTAGGCTAGCCAACTGAAGTTTTTTTTAAAGTGGGGATGAACTCAAGTGCCAAGCAACAGAAATATAAGGAAGGATCTACTGGTAGCATTGAAGGTTTTTGTGTCCCTGTTTCTGTCTCCGGTGATGTAGTTGGGTTATATCTCTGCTTTAAAGGCTGGAAAGCTTCTTTTAAACAGGGGTTGATATAACTGGACTTCCTGTTGTGATTTACTGCCAAGTTGACTTCAACTTACAGACATCCTATGAATGAGAGACATCCAAGAGTCCTGGGCATAAGCTGCCCTGCTCAAGCCTGCAAACTCAGGGCCATGGCTTCCTACATTGAATCAATCAATCTGTAGTGCTGTCTCCCTTTTTGTCTACTGCTTTCCACTTTGTCAAGCATTATCTTCTTTTCAAATTAATTGCATCATCTCATGACATATCCAAAGTATAACAGTCTCAGTTTAGTGAACTTCCAGTGACAACTCAAGCTTGGTTTGTTCTAAGTCCCATTCGTCTTTATAGCTGTTTTTAGTCTCTCCTCCAACACCACTAGAATGTTAGTCTTTATTATTAAAACAGCTCCAAAGGTTTTCCAATTCCAAATATGAGTTGTTTGAAATGAGCAATTTGGAAATATCCCTCTTTGTGGCTTTATTTCTATGACAAGGGTGAAAACAATGCAAAAACAGCATCATCTAAAAGTATTTAGGAAGTAGAGTTTGATACATTCAAACACAATGACATATTGAAATATTGAGTGTGTGGATGTGTATTTGTGTGTAGTAGGAATGTAAAAAGTCCTGGCAAATTTTGTCATTCTTGATGAGAAACATTAAAAAAAGATCCACCACTATGATGTGGTTCGGGAGGGCTTTTTGGAATGTTTTACGGAGTAAATTGAGCAGACACAAAAAAATTCTGAAATCCATAAATGAAAGCAGCTTAACAACACAGCTTTTTTTTAAAGTGCTACAATAGTTGTATTTGTACATCCAGAGATGAAGCAAACACTGTATGTGCAACTTACCTTTCCACACTGTTAACCATTTCAAAGTTTTGTCTTTCCAGACAGTATCTTTATATAAAAAGAACCATGTATTTGATTCCATTGTTTACATAGAGGATTCATAATACTGAGGGCTACAAACCTAGATGGGTGTAAAAGGAACCAACATCTTGTAAGATATTGTGGCTATTAGTCATGATGTTGTTGTGTAGCTTCAAGTAATTTCCAACTTACGATGATCCTTGGCAAAGTGGGTTTGCCTTTGCCTTCCTCTGAGGCTGAGAGAGTGTGATTTACCCAATGTCACAAAGTGAATTTCCATGGCTGAGCAAGGATTTGAATCCTGATCTCCAGAGCGGTAGTCCAGTGCTCAAACCACTACACTGTGCTGGATCTATTAGTCATAATAGTTAAATAAAAACATCATGTTCAGATGCTGCTGTTGTTATATGCCTTCAGGTCAATTCCAGCTTATGATGACTCAGTCCTAGGGTTTTCTTGGCAAGATTTATTCAGAACGGGTTTACAATTCATTGCCTTCCTCTTGGGCTGAGAGAACATCACTTGGCCACATCATCCAGCAGGCTTGTGTGGCTGAGCAACCATGACACCATGCTAAGATGCTGTATACCTCTGTGTACCAGATGTTAAGAATGAAGACCGCAATATGTGTACCACAGAGATGGGTAACCTCAGTGGGTTACCTAGCTGGGGCCCTGTGAAAACTGCAGCAGATTGAACTGCTGAATTTCAATAGCAAAGATAAGGCCTCTTGAAATCATGCATTTCCTATTCCTAAATTTCCTATAAAGGCTTTGTGTGTGTGGCATCATTACAATTCAGTAATCCAGTTTCAGGCCCCAGAAGAGACTTTGGATCTCACATAGCCTGAGGACTATCTGTCTGTTGGCCACTTTTGCTCCACTGCCTCTGTACCTGGCTATCATATCCAGCATTGGCCTTGTTGGCCATATAGCAAAGTACAACAGTGATACCTTTAGTGGCCCAACCAAAAGGCACAATATACAGAGCACATGTTGCAAGCTTTCAACATTTGTACATTTTGTACATTTTGGTTGGCCCAGTAAAGGTATCACTGTTTTATGGATTTTGGATGTTTCCATAGCTGGTTGTTAGTGATCACAGCTAGCTAGCTGGTCACTTGTTGAACAAAATAAATGTTCTTTCATATGTAGCAGGGTTCTCCTTTTCTTCTTATGTGTACACGAATGAAAGTAAGTGCATGTGTGTGCATGTATGTATTAGTGTCTACGTACCAAAGCATAAGAACATTCACAAGGGCTTTTTGTTTGGTCTTGCAAGTCTCTTAACATTTTCAGGGCCTGTTGTAGAGCTGAAGTAGCAGAGCGGGTATCTCAGCGTTCTGTACTCATCTCGATAAACATCACTGGCACTTATTACTTAGAAGGAAGCTAGAGAAGTAAACACTCAGGCTCAAGTGTTCATCCTCCACTATCTGAAGTCTCTAATAAGGCTCCTTTAGTAACTAATTTCAGATCCAGGAGTGTGAAAGGCAAAACTGTTCACTGGCAATAAACCTTCAAAAAGCATCTACTGTCAAGTTAATTCTAATCCTTATAAAAGTATAATTTACTCCTCTGTTATCTGAAAATCTTTTCAAGGTGCATTCCCCCCCCCCCCCTTAACTAGAAGGGAGGAAAATCAGCATTAACTTAGCCTGTTTTTTAATATTTTTTTAAAATAAGGAGCTCTTAAAATAAATAAATAAATCTGTACCCAAAACTGTTTCCATAAATGGGAATAGTAATCGGAGAATGTGGACCCAGGTTCAAAAATTTAAGAAGCAAGGTTTTAAGATAAAGGATGAGGAATTAGCAAAGAAATCTGTTTACGTCTGCTTAAGACGGATAGTTAAAAAAAACATGGGCTTGCTCTACCTGCCAATGATGACTTCATTATTCCCTTTCCCCTGCGCCTTCTCCCTTTCTCACTCATTCCCATTTATGAATACAGTTATTTTCTCATTATTTATCAGTATTTAAAAAGCCGTGTTTCCAGTACATAGCCAACGCTGAAGATGAATAAGTTGCACAAATGGTTTTCGGCCCCAGAAACATACCGTAAAAAAATATCGGCATTATCAGATGGAGGATGGCAATAGTTTACATGGCAGGTTGTGCAAAAAAAAATTTGCACGAGAAAGGCACTGTATAAAATACCAGCGTTATCAGACAGAGGACGGGTTTTCTCAGTGGGAACATTATATTTCCATGCTGCTGTTCCTCCTGCTGCTGCAAAGAGACTTGCATTACCTCTCTGTACTTCTTGGCACACTCTGCTGCTATTTTAATTTTAACCAATTAGAAGGGCCCATCTTTTTTTACTTCAGAAGTATATTAAAAGATATCGCATTCAAAGGCCGGCCATGCACTCAATTAATTACTGGTGTCCAGCGAAAGGTCTACCATTAGCTATCACCATGACAACCTTTGGGAGACCTCTGCCCACCTGTTGCATGATAGAAACAGCATTCGGCAGTTGGTTCCCGCACTAGGCCTCCTTCTGGCCTGTGGGGAATTTGTACTAATTAGAATTAGTTGTCCTTCTGTAGTCCAGCTCCTGACACAAATTGCATTCTGTAGCTTTTTGTTCCACTCGAGTTCACAGACAAAATAGCCTGTGCCATGTTTGAAATGAAGCAAGGCAATATGAAAGGATTTTGCATAATTGGTTAATATACTTTTAACATTTTAACTAATATCCTCCGTGTTGGTTTCTTGCAAAGAAATATTGCTTCCTTTCTTCTTTTTCCATCTCTTTCTCCTCCTCCTCCTCTTCTTCTTCTTCTTTTCTCTTTCTCCGTCTCTCTCTCTCTGTGTCTCTCGCTTGATAATTATTTATGATCACACACAGGGGCTAATTTTAATGCTGCTTGTTCAGGTGTTGTTAAATCATGGTCAGGCTCAACTGCCTGTGGAACAAAACAAGTGACCTTTTAAAATGATAGTTTGAAAATGGGCCCCGTGGTGAGGGGGAATTGCAAAAGTACAAATCGTGGCATGGGGAAGAGGATAAAAGCTCTTTCGCGCATATCAAGAGAATATCACCGCATTTATTGAGACTAATAAAGAAGCCATGAGAAATTGAAATGATTGAGCCAGCCAGCAGTTGAAGTCCATGATGATAGAAAATGCAGAGACTGCTTGACAGAACCTCAGGCAGTGGGTTCTTTTTATTCTAACTGTGGCAGAATATTACATTGGAATGGTTGAAGGAGCCAAGTAGGTTTGTGAACCAGATTTGAGTTAACCACATCCATCTAATCTTAGTAAATCACACTCAAGACAATTGTTCTCTTTCCCTGTAAAGGCACTCTAGGTATGAGGTTGACATCCCACCATCATTCCACTGCATATTTTAGGATCTATGTGTTGTGCTATTAGCAGTAAATAGCATAAGCAGATTTGCTGTTAATAGAGAGTCGCATATTGTAAACTAGGAAATATATGCTGCGGTATCCTGGCTTTGCCCAAATTCCTGTTGAAGTCTTCATTTATGATTTCAGTTAAACAGAAACTTGAGTAATAGCACAGTCCTTAAAATTTGTTTCTCACTGAGTTCCATAAAAATGAATCAAATCCAGCAATCTTCAAAAACAATGGCAACAATCAGCAAACAAGCAAACAAAACAAAAGGAGAGGAGGCTGAATTTGCAGGGGGGGGGGGGGGTTCAAGATATCACCCTGAATGTAAATATCAGTTTTGATCAAAATCAGTTCATAAATGTGCATTTTGGCACAGAATATATAAAAAACTAAAATATTTTGTATGAAGTACTGTAGTGAATGATTCAAAAAGAACGGTGCAAAAGTAAAGCTATTCTTATTAGGTATTGCACTGTTCTTTTTTAATCACCCTGTAGTTTATGAGGAAGACCAGTGTACACAAAACAGGCAATCTCTAACTCCGACTGAACTTTAGACAAATCTAGAGTGTGACCAAAACACAGTTCAGAAATAATCCAGTTTAAAACCACTTTAAGCGTCCCGTTTCAATAATAGGGAACCCTGAAGCTCTCAAACTGAGAAAGCTAAATTATTATTATTATTATTATTATTATTATTATTATTATTATTATATAAAATAATCATACTCCTCTGGCATTTATACAGGAGTAGTTTTACACACACTTCTTCCTATTGTCTAAAAAGTGGTACCAGTGCTTGCTATCAATTCCGGTTGATACGCCAACTGCGACCCTATCTGGGCCAAAGGGACCTTGAAAGTGTAGTACATGCTCTGGTAACCTCTCGCTTAGATTTCTGTAATGCGCTCTACATGGGGCTACCCTTGTATCAAGTCCAGAAGCTTCAGTTAGTACAAAACATGGCAGCCAAATTGGTCACTGGTGCGTCCAGATTTGACCATATAACACCTATCTTGAAAGATCTTCACTGGCTGCGCATTCACTTCCAAGCGCAATACAAGGTGTTGGTTACTACCTATAAAGCCCTACGTGGCGTAGGCCTGAGTTACTTGAGGGACCGCATCTCCCCATATGATCCCCCCCCACACACACTCAGAACATCTGGGAAGAACTTATTGGTAATTCCACTTTCCAAATATGTTGCCACATCCCAGATGGCCTTTTCAGTGGTGGCCCCACGGATGTGGAATGATCTACCCGAGGAGCTCCGTCTGACAACCCCCCCTAGAAACATTCAAAAAGAGGCTTAAAACTTTTCTTTTTTGTCAAGCCTTCCCCCCCTGAAGAGTGAAGCTGCCTACTCTGTTGCCATCGATTCCCTACACTTACCCCTGAATGTGAACAATTGTGTTTAAAATGTTTGTGATTGCACGGTTTTATTATGGGATTTTATCTATTTTATGCAATGTTTTTAATGGTTTTTTAATTGTTTGTACACCGCTTTGATCTGTGGAAAAGCGGTATATAAATAAAAAAAAATTATTATTATTATCTTAGCTATGCTGTCCAGCATAATCGTGTGCTGCGGTTTTAAGGTGATACAGACTCTTTCTTTCAGCCTGCTTCCCATTCTCTTTATCTAATATAGGACATAGGCTTTGCCAGTCACAGTTTGAGGCAGAATAGGAATTTTTGGTTGTGTCCAGATTGATCTAGATACAATTTAGGAGTTTTTCACACAACAAATAAACCTGGCTTACCTTTTCTGATTTGAATCCTCTTCCAGGATGCAGCTAGGTATTATAACACCAAAGGGATTCCAAATTCGCCACCAATGCCACTAGCTGACTGCAGCCCAGCTGCAGCCCAGCTCCCGGGTGCTACTTTTCAAAGCCAGAAAGCTCCTGGATTTGAAAAATGGCCACCAAAGCATGATTGGGAGCTGGGCTGCACTTGGCTGGTGGCATCTGTGGCAAATTTGGAGTTCCTTTGGTGTG
Organism: Sceloporus undulatus; assembly: GCF_019175285.1. Taxonomy (NCBI): domain Eukaryota; kingdom Metazoa; phylum Chordata; class Lepidosauria; order Squamata; family Phrynosomatidae; genus Sceloporus; species Sceloporus undulatus. The sequence continues at coordinate 103,287,659 of NC_056525.1, read as the reverse complement.
ATAATACCAGGCTGCATCCAAGAAGAGGATTCAAACTGGGAAAGGTAAGCCGGGGTTTTTTGCTGTGTGAAAAACTCCCTATCCATCTATTCTCTGTTGCATTGACTTGTGATCTCAGCTGATATATGTGATTTGGCATCTTTCTGGCACAGCTGGTGAGTGCAGGCACTCAATTAGGTGACATGCTTTTCTGATGGAGATCCTGAGATATTGCAAGGTGAAAGAATAATACCCACATGCCTCTCATTGCCAGGCTGCTTAAAGGGAGAAGTGAGGTGGTTTCTTCCCCACATTGAAACCTACCCTACAAGAATGCTAACCATTGCCATCTAGGGAGTAGGTTGGGGAGCTCAGATCCCCTTGAAGGAAAAGAGACAATTACAGACTATGGGATTTTTTCGTTCATGTTTTGGAGTCAGGAATCATTTCCTAGGGGACACCCAGTTTAACTGGATCTCTCAGAAGAAGATGTCCACATATTCCATTCTCCTGCTGTACTGCAGATTCCTGTTAAGCAATAAAATTGGGGCAGTTTATTACACCAACACTGTTGTCTGGTTACATGTGTCCAGGTGAGAGGACAAGTATGGTGTTCATGGACACAGTAGTATGGATAACAGCAAAAGCATGTAACCTGTACAAATGATTTTATAATGTTGAAGAGGATTTTTATTGAAACGCAAAGAACACAAACTATACCTGCATTTAGCAGAAAGTATTTGGTCTCTTGGTGGTGAAGTGTGGCTTATGTTGGTGATGCAGAACTCTATGTGGCAGAGGGAACTTAATTTTGGAATCATGGAACTGCAGCACTTGCTAGCATCAGTCTCTTCAACCTTCATTATCCGAATTGAGTGAGCACGGGCTCTATCACGTGTGTCCATATCACGATAGCACTATGTAACAGCTCCAGTTGTTGATAAACCTGAAAATTTATGATTGTCAGGTGTACATGCAAAATTATGTAGTTGTTTGGTTTTGTTTTTGTTTTTTACAGTTTGTGCTATATTCTGTGTCTCAGGAAAGAGGGATAATGGGCAATATGTTCCTTGCTTGCTTCCATATTCTGAAGATTGGGTTTCCATTTGAACTAGAGCATCAGTTATTTGAGTGATTCTAGTGAAATAAGAGATCAAGATATTTATACCAGATGTGCTTGGGTGGCAGCTACACAGTTGTTGAGGATTAAAATTTCACTTTGTTACGTCTATTCACCCCCCTCCCAACACACATGCAAGAACTACTTGAAGAGCAATAACAAGCAGAATGCAAAAGGCCTCAAAAATATCAGATATAAAATAAGAGATGTTCATAACACTGATGTCTGTTCCAAGGGCATATTTCTCTACATAAAGTGGGTTCTCACACACACAGAGGTTGTCTCTCCTTGGTGCTATGAATACTGAGGCAAGTTACCAACTTAAGCAGAAGTATGATTCATAAGAATGGAGACCTTCTTGAAGTAGGGGAAGCTGTTGTCTCATTGCTGGATCTGAGTAAAATGCCACCAATTGTTTCAAAGAATAATGACAGATATAAAATGTACAATTAACATATTGCCAACATGCAGGAAGTATAAGACTGCAGTCCTGAGCCATGTTCTTAGGAAGACTTGACCCATGGCATTTAGATTAAAGAAAAGATGTTTAAACCAAATAAGTAAGGCTGTACAGTTGCACATTGGGACCAGTTTCCAAGTGGAAGAGATTGACTTTATAGTGAGCTAAAGTGTCTCCATTTTATCTCCCTCACAACAGCGTGGCCATATGAAATAAATCTGAGATACAGTAGAGAATGGCATGTTGCCAGTTAGATAGCTCAGTGTACTGGCCTTACCCTGCACACATGCCAGCTGGCGTCATATTCAGTAGTTCCAAGATCATAAGCTGGATTTACCATCTTGTAACTTTTGGAATTCATGTTTATGTCAATAAACAACTGAATGTAAACTGCAAGGCCTACCTTTTCAAGAGAGCACCTAACAGAAGGCTTTGAGAGGTACTGCAGATCAGAGTGCTCTCCCATTCATGGGACACCTTAAGAGGGAAACATTTGTGGCAAATCCCAAGGAGTCTCTTCAGCTGTCTGTGAATGATGCACTCCACAACCAGGAGAATGCTGCAGACATAATTTCTTAGTGCCTAATCTGCAGCACCTCAGAAATCCTTCAGCTGGGACATTCCTTGGCTGAAAATGCTCCACTGATGTAGTTACATTTGATGATGGAAAATCTTAGCCACCATTGATTCTTCCCTTCATTCTTGGCAATTTCTTGTGTTCAAATTCAGATTTTGTTTATTTAACATGTGCTTGGGAACAGTTTATCCCACATAATATGCCAAAGGTGAGTTTTTTGTTACAGCATAGTGTTTAATGGTCTTTATGGCTTCCTCCTACCTTCCCAGGAAACAAGTGTATTTTGGTTGTTGATTCCAGGAGACCTTGCAGCTTGTGCAAAGAGGGAGTATGAAAATCATTTGTCAAAATTGCATGAATTTGTAATTCATAATTGGCATGAGGCAATTTGAGGAAATAGTTTTCTGCTGCTGACACTGCTGTCAAAATAAATGTGAGGAAGATAATTATAGTAATTAACAAAATAGATAATTGCACTTTGTCATGGGATAAGGTTCACTTTGATTTCTGATTAGGAGGAGATCAATAGCAAATGAAATGCCTTCCTATTCATATCTGATTGATATTATTGCACAGACAAGAGTATCAGGTTTTCAAGCAGGGCAGAAACAACAGGGATGTACTGCATCGACAGTCAGTTGCTTTGCAGCACTGCTTCTTGAAATATGTGTATATTAGCTACTCTGCAAAGAACGTCTATACTATGTTTTACCATTTGATACATAACTCTTTCTTTTCATCAAAAAGCACTTTGTCAACTCAAAGTGATTCTCATGTCTTCTTTCCCTTTTAAATGAATGTCAAGGGTGTCAGCCAATTCAAATATAATGTTCCTGCACCCTAAATCATGGTGGTGCAGTCTCACACTTTTCATCCTTTTCCCTATCTCTCCACACGCATGAATTAAATTATTCCCTACTTCCTCAAACAAAGCATGGTTACAATTAATCTGAGGCAGCAAATAATAGTTTGTGATTGTCCTTTAAACCACAATCAAACCATGGTTTACAATATTGGTTTAGAGGTCAAGCACAAACCATATTTTCATAGGGAAGTCATGCTTCACTAATTTCATTCTTGAAGGAAGGAATAAGTGCATTTATCTGCATTTTTTCCCACTGCAAGAAAGGCTTGGAAAACACAGGGAAGTTGAAGATTATTCATAGTTCAAGACTTATTTTGCACAAAATTCATAAATGGATGTTCTGTACAGAAAACAGCATTTTCTATACAGGAAATAGCATTTTGGCTATTTTTTAAAAATCAAATATAAATCTCCAGTAACTGAGTCCCTCAAAGTTGCTGCCATGCTTGTTAGTTAATTAGACTTTGCTTTGTTTCATATTACTGGATACTGGGATATGCCATACTGATGGTGTTGGATGGAAGGGAATGGTTATCTATCCTGGGGGTGGCCAATGACCGGATGTGGTCTGCCAAGATCAATTTTATGTGAATGCCTGGTATAAGAGTAAACTGGACAGTCTGGGAAAGGAAATGTTTTGCTTTTATGAAAAATTGAGTGCACAAGATTTTTTGGAATTATTTTGTGCTTTCATCCAAAACCTCAGTGCAAGGAAGCAATCTCTGTTCAGACATGCACAGAATGATGATGATGTTAGAATATCACCATACTGTGAACTTCTGAATACAGCTTGATGCTTTGCACTGAAGTTTGGGATTTTTAAGCTAAAGTCTGCCAATACATGACAGGAGTTACACGCTGATTTGGGGCATTAATTGGGATTTTCAAATCTGACTACAGATCTGACCATCTGCAAAAACATGAATGTAAACACAGACTTGATCCAGTACAAATTAATCTACATGTCATTGTTGTTGTCTGCCTTCAAATCCTTTCCAAATTATGCCAACCCTAAGGTGTATCTGTCACAGGGTTTTCTTGACAAATTTGTTGAGAGGGGGCTTGTTTTTGCCATCCATTGAGGCTGAGAGAGTGTGACTTGCCCAAGGTGATCCAGTGGATTTCCATGATTGGACAGGGATTCAAGTACCTCAAGAGTCATAGTCCAACATTCAAACCACTACACCACACTGGCTCTCAAATACGGAGTTTGTCTATCGTTGGAGAGAGACTAAGCTCTGAATCTACTCCCCCTCTGCCCATGGTCTTATTTCTGCCAAAGATTCAGAAGATAGTGTTAGCTATCTCAGAACCTGGGAGGGTTATTTTTGGAGGTACAAATCCTAGCATTCCCCAGCCCAAATGGCCAGGAAATGGGAAATGGCCACTGTTACAAGGACTTTGAACACATCAACCCACTATACAGATGTTATATATTATTCTGTAGCCCCAAATTTAGGGTTACTACCCAACCGTAGAAGCCTACTACATATGGTTACTCTGATTCAACAACAGGCTCAGCATATAGATGAAATAGTTACAAATCACAATTGCTGGATCATGACCAGCATTCAGTGGCCATTCATTATCAATTGTTATTTATGTTTGGAGTAGTAAATTATTGTTTATTTCAGTGATAATAGCCTTTTCACCTGAGGAGCTAAGACCAAGATAGCTAGATAGACAGATAGGCCAGTGAACTAATTACATAATGAATGTTGTGTCTTCTGGTTGGCCTGGTAAAATTATCACCACAATGTGTATATTGCTTTCAAATTATCTGCTATCCATGCAGTTTGCAGAGGGTAACTTTGCACAACTTTGAGAGACGGTATGATGTAGTGGTTTGAGCAATGGACTATAACTCTGTACACCAGGGTTCAAATCTTAGCTCACTCAACCTCAGAGGATCGCAATGGTAAAACCCCTTTGAAGAAACTTGCCAAGAAAACCTCATGATAGGTTTGCCTTAGGCCGGGTCACCATAAATTGGAAACAACTTGAAGGCATACAACAAATCAGTAAAAACCTCATATGGTTTCTGTTGGAAGATATAGCAGGTTCTGTGCTTGTTCTCACCGCTCTCGTGTCCACTGGGGATAAAATGGCTTAGCCAGAGAGAAATTGGGTACTTGATATTTCTTTTCCTGCCTGGTTGCTTACTCTGTCACTTATCCCACAGTATTATGGAAAGATTACATCATTGGATTCAACAATGATTGCCCTTCATTGTACAAAAATAACCAACCCAGGCCAACCACTCCCTCTTGTTTCTGCCACCATGTGCACATGCTGTCTCTGCCCCTCTTCATGGAGGATATGATGAAGCATGCCTGCCTATTATCATTCCAGAATAGTTCAGCAAGGATCAGGCTATTCTGTCCAAGGAATAGATTTCTCTAATAAATATTCCTCTTTCTGAGGATCCTAAAACCTCTTTTCTGGCTCCACTTGGTTCTCATAGACTCATCTGATTAAGGTGGGAACTTCCACTGTTGCTGGAGAAAAGGCTCTAACAGATCTTTCTTTCCATTAAGAATCTCTGTGCATCTGATCTCTCAAACAGCTTCAACCCAGGATCCATATAAAGAATTATTTATTTATTTCATTTGGATGCTGCCTTTCTCCCAGAAGGAACTCAAGGCAGCTCACAAATAATAATAATAAATTTTTAAAAAGCATTACAATAAAAATTCAAAGCAGTTAAAATCATCCAAATACAGTATAAAACCACATAAACAAAAAACAATGCCCGCTTAAATAAAAATGTCTTAGTTTGCTGACGAAAGGCAAGCCAAGCAGGGAGGGGGCAAGCCTAGCCTCCTGTGGAAGGGAGTTCCAGATGGTGGGAGCAGCCACTGAGAAGGCTCTCCCTCACGTGCTCACCAAGCAAATCTGTAATGGTGGCAGGACCAAGGGACAGCCTTCCCACGGAAGAACGTAGTGTTCTAGCAGGCTCACATGGGGAGATATGTTTCTTCAAAGAATCTGGCCTTCTTGAGGACATCCTCAAAATAGCCCATAAATAATCAAAGATTCTATATATGTCAGCTCTAGTCTTTGCAACAAAGTCTCCATTGCATTTCAGCATAATGAAGGAAGAATCAAACAGTTGCAGTCTTTTTAGGAAAGGTAGGTGCTAGGAAATTGTAGTAGTTTACTTAAGGCAGAAGCTGAGCAACAACCGTCCCCTTGCCCACTCTTCTGCACATACAAACACACAGGGTCTAGCAGAGAAAGAAAGTAAGCATAGTTTTCTTTGTAAAAAAATATAAAAGTAGTTTTATTTACAAGTAGTTGTTCGAATTCATACATACGGTCTAATGGAAAAGAGAGAGAGAAGAGAAAAATTGGCTAGAGTGGTGAAGGAAGAGAGTGAATTTAGACAAGCAAGCATATAGAAAGTCTGCAGAGAAGCAAACGAACAACTATGGAATGTAAGCATGCAAAGGCTGCAACCTTTAACAAGAAGTAGAATTCACTAGTTGAGGTGAATGGAGAAGATGCTCAAAATAGCACAGCAGTAGCCTCAATGCTTCTGGCCATGGGTGTTTAACTTGTGTTTCTGATCACATAAAATTAATATGAAAAAAACCAGCAAAAGGTCTTTTTGCACACTGCTTTTCAAGTGAAATTTTAATTTAATTTATGTCCCTTCTGTTCTGAAACTCTGCTTCCTTTTGGTTTTCTGTTTCTAACAGTTTCAAGGGTTCGGCATTTTTTTTTTTTTTAAATGATCAGGCTTATTTATTAGCCTTATTTATTGTTAGCGGGGTCTTGATCACACCATGTGCAAGTTTGAAGCACAGTGGTATTAACATTTCTTAGAGCGGAGTTGGGGAACCAGCAATGATAGGAAGGTCTGTAACATTTTCTTGGAATTAGCCCTGAGCTGCACCAGCTACTTGGCTAACTCCATGCTATTGAAATAACAGCCAACTCAGAATGAATTGAGAACATCCTCAAAAGTAGCCCATAAATGAAGCAATTATTTCTGACATTTCAGGAAACTGTGACAAAAGGGGGGGGGCAACCACTCAACAAGTTGCCAGACTTTTGTTGAGAGGGGAAGTTCTTGCTCTTTGGAAGTCTTAAGGAGTCATTTCTTCCCTCTCTCTTCCTAAATGAACAGGCTTTTAAATGGGATGACAGAAGGACAAGATCACTTTTTTATTCTGAAAATTAGTAACATTGAAGTAAGTGCCTGTGTAGGACTCAAATGCCATGCTTGCTGTTCATTCATCATCAGAAGCTTTGATGCCAGAACAGTTTTCTTTCCTTGTACAAGGAAAAGAAAAAATATCATGATGCAAATACTTTGAGATCAGTTCATTAAACCTGACTTTCCTCCCCATAATCTTGAGTGAGAGGCCAACAACTGAGACCATAGTGATGGATAGTGTGTTTTGCTATTTTTTGAAAAGGCAAGACTGGCTTGAGAAGTAGGAGTGTATTTGCAGGGGGGAAATTAGGGCATTGCCCCTCCAAAAAAGAACTATTCCCCAGTTCCTTCCACTCAAGATTCCTAGCATTGCAGTTACTTAAAACTTTGGTTGAGCATTTAGAAATAGAGTTTAGGCATCCAAAGAAAAGGGAACACAGCACATATTAGAGTTCTAAGTATGAACAATTGTCAACGTCTCTCTCTGCAATGCAAGATATTTGGAGACTGAAAAAAATTCATTGGGGGCAGAGTTCTCATTTAGAGGGGCAGAGCCCTCATTTTGCACATACACATACACCATAGATACATTGGTGTCCAGGGCTCAGCAATGTTGGGCAGCTTCTAGGTCCACACCATAGTGTGGGTTCCAGTCCCAGTCCTTCAAATTTCTTGGCCCTGTTGGTGCTTGGAATTTCTATTTCTGACTGTCCACCTGCCTTTTCAGAGCAAGTTCTCAGTGAGAGGAAGAATACAGACCCTTTGCATAGGAGCAGACAGGTCAGCTTTGTTTCTATGCTACATCAGTTTCCCATGAATAAGTTTTTCTTCCCATTTCTGCATCAATCTGCAGTTTTGAAGCTCTTAGAAACTTGCAATATTTTAATGTATTTCCCCCCAAAACTATATATTTTATTGCAAAATTGACATTTTACTATGCATTTTAACCTTACTTATTCATTTTGATATGCATGGGGCTATATTGTGATTGTCCTTGTTGTTTGTATGGCTTCAAGTCATTTCTGACATGTCCATCCTAAGGCGAACCTGTCACAGTTTTTCCTTGGCAAGATTTTTCAGAGGAGGTTTGTCATTGCTTTCTTCTGAGTCTAAGAGAGTGTGACTTACTCAAGGCCACCAGTGGGTTTCCATGCCTGGGCTGGGATTCGAATTCTAGTCTCCTGGAGTCCTAAATCAACACTCAAACCACTACACCAGCACATTTTCATTTATATAAGGACCCTTCTCTGTATCCTACCAGTGGGACCAATATGCAACATGGAAATACAGGGCATGGCCTTGTGCAACAAGGTACTCCAGTTGCGGAAGCCCAGTTGGGTCAAGCGCTGACTTTATTTTGATGTTATGCTAAAGTTTGGTTTCATATCAATGGTCCTATTGCATCTTTATTACTAGTATGACGCATGCACAAAATTGTAGTTCACATTAATCATTACACTAGTAATATGATTACAAAGTAGCATTATACACAGCTTGCTGTATAATTGTGAGTCTCAGACGATACCAGGATTGTTATTGTTTATACAATTATTATCAGGTTCCCTTGTTGCTTAGCATAGTCCATATCAATGCCTTTGGGCTGTACAAAGCCCAAAGATTAGATTGTGGGGTTCTGTTATGAGGACTAGTGGTTTTCAATTTTTTTAAAAAAATTATTTGAATGTTTTCAGTTTTTAAAAATTCTTCTGATCCATTTTCATTTGCTTTCAATTGTTTTCTTATCTGTATCCCAACCTCAGATCATGTATTATGGAATAGGATACAGGTATTTTCAATAATAAAATAATGCACATTTGGGAGCCAAGAACCATATCATAAAATTAAATTTTAAATTTCCTGAGCCAAGAATGTCAACATAAAATAGAAATGCAAAAACTAAGAGATACCTATGTTCTGATTATCGGTCTGCATCTTACTCTGGGAAGTGTGATTGTATTTAACTCTCATATTGTAGGAAGGTATATGGTTCATGTAACTCTCATGCTCTGTGCGGGACATATTTTACTTCCCAATAGTCATGTTTTGTTGCAGAATCCAGACAAAACTAGTCCTAAGATAGTAAAAGAAATAACTGATAAATAAATTTAATGGCCTCACATATTTGCACCCCAGAAGCACTGTGAAAAAACAATTCTGGAGAGATTCTTGCCCAGTAAAGGTATTGCGGACTTGTAGAGTTCGGATTTTGTTGTATTTTGATGTATGTTCAGCATGGCTACCTCTAAATGTGTTTCCTAGATCTGCCAAATGCTTCTTATACTGATTTTAACTGTCCTTAACAGGGATGGGGAGAAGATAGCTTTGGGTCTATTAGTAGATCTTTGGAAGATTTGCAGTAGATCATCAAGGATATCTTGAGTCCCAGTTGTTTAACAATAGCAACAGTAACAATAATACCCCTGAAGATATTCAAAATGACTGTAACCATTTAGAAAGCTGGGCCAGAACTAACAAAATGAATTTTAACAGGGAGAAATGTAGGGTTCGACACTTAGGGAGTAAAAATGAAATGCACAGCTGTAGGATGGGGAACAAGTGGCTTGACAGCAGTACATGCAAAAGAACCTAGGGGTCTTGTGTCAGCAGTGTGATGTGGCAACTGAAAAAGCTAATGGGATTCTAGGTTGTATCAATAGGAGTATTGTGTCTAGACCAAGGAAAGTAATAGTGCCACTTTATTCTGCTTTGATCAGACTTCACCTTGAATACTGTGTCCAATTCTGGGCAGCACAATTCAAGAACAATGTTGGCAAGCTGGAGCATGTCCAGAGGAGGGTGACCAAAATGGTGAAAGGTCTGGAAATCAAGCCCTATGAGGAGTGGCTTAGGGAGCTGGGGAAGAGAAAGTTAAGAGGTGATATGATAGCCATCTTCAAATATTTGTAAGGATATGATACAGAAGAAGGAACAAGCTTATTTTCTGCTACTCCAGAGAATAGGACACAGAAAAATGTATTCAAACTACAGGAAAGGAGATTCCCCTTAAACATTAAGAAGGACCTGTTCAACAGTGGAGCATGCGGCCTTGGAGAGTGGTGGAGTCTCCTTCTCTGGAGGTTTTTTACACAAAGCTGGATGGCCATCTGTCAGGGTTGCTCTGATACTGTGTTCCTGCATGGTAGAGGATTGGACTAAATAGCCTTTGGGGTCTGTTTCAATTCTTTGATTCTATGATAGTATGATTCTATAACAAAAACCCCTGTCCAGCTGCTCCAACTAATACTACTACAGGGATTGTGAGTACTGTTCATTTCTGGTACGCAGAAATAACTTCCAGGGCTCTTAATTCTATGTCTTCTCCCTGTTCTCTGATTTGTTGGATCTTGGGTATGTAGAAAAGTAAGATCAACCCTACAAGCATGAAGTCTACCTGTCCTAGCCTACATCTCTCTCTCTCTCTCTGTGTATACTCATGTGTGCATATTATATATTGGGTAGGGTGGATTTCTTATTTTTATTTATTGCCAGGAAAACACTAACCTTACACTGAAACAAAAGCGATTCTGACCATGAGGTAAGTACTTCAGGTTATGGGTTAGGAGCATCATGAAAGAAGCCAGATGCTATACAGGTATACCTCAGTTAACAAAGTAGATATGTTCCTGGGTGAAGCTTTTGTACCAGATGTAGAAAGAGCATGGAATGAATAGGGATAGGTTCCTAAACTACAAAAAAGAAAAGCAGTCCAACATATTTTCACAAACTTTTAAAACTAACATTATGTATGTGTGATTTTTCTTTCTTTCGCCAGCCTCCACTTTTCTCCTTTTTTCCATTTTGATGACAAAACTTACAGATCTGTGTGTTTTCAACATACCTGGGTAACTGCCAAGACATGCTAACCTTCTTTCCTCTTTTCTTCCTGATTTGCTCTTCACACATTCTTAGGATGTGATTCTGGAGGTAGCTGTTTACCTTGCCCATTGTACCTCAGCACACACAGCTATAGTAGGATCACATAGAGTAGATTTCCATTCTCTCCCAGGTCAAGCTGTATGTTATACTGTTTCCTGAAAACACACAGCTGCAGCCCAGCCCTCCTTCACCATCCTCTCAAGACAAGAAAAGGGGGATGCTGGACTCCTGTAAAAAATGACTTTGTAGAAAGGATCTTCTGTGTGATATATGCACGGTCTAGAAAGGTCTAGGAGTAGCCCAGAATATTCTGGTCCCAGAGCTGCCCCAATTTCTCCTCATTACCTGGCACTCCAGAGCAACAGTGGGATCTGTTTCCATGTGCATCCCACTGTGTTCCGTTCTGCCGCCATTGCTGCAGGTCACTCCCTCTGAGGCTGAAAATGAGGCACCCAGTCTTGACCACATGGCTGTGTACCTGAGGGTACGGCTCATGGTAGTGATGGGTGGCACAATGGGATGTGTTTTAAATATTTTTAAAAAAAATCAGTATAGGAGGGTATACAGCGGGTTCAGTGTTAATCTGGCTGGATGTTGTCCAGAAAGTTCACACCAGAAACAAGGACTGGGTCTTGTGTCATCCAGACTACTCATTGTGAGGACCGTAGGACGTGGTATTTGACCCATGCAGACATGGCCAACTGGAACCAGTATGATGAAAAAGTCTCAAAAAGAATCCTCTTTAATAAATTTAGGTTGCCTGTGAAAATAGCAATAGTACTGAAATCAGATCTTTAAAATCAATTGGCTAATTAACACTGACAGCCTAACAAAGAACAATGGAGGGACATAAGTGAACACAGACCTTGCATGTTGCAAAACACTCCAAAAACCTCCCCCGATGCATTAAAAACATAGTGTCATGGGGCAGCCAATAATTTTATTTACACTTCTATTTTTTTAAAAAAAAAATACACTGCCAATCCCAATTTATCAGTTACTGTCTTGTGACAATTTATTCATTGTTCATTGTTAGAAGCTAGAAGTTACATAGGAAGCATGATTGGTGATAGCTTCTCTATTTCAATATGGTATAATAGAGATAACGGAGTGCCCAAAAGCTCTACAGCCGCCTTTTTGTCTTCTTTGTCTCTTTTCATTAATCTATCAGAATCTTCATTTAATATAATCCAAAAAAGCAAGGTAATTGCTTCACTTATCAGTTATCATCGCATTCGCATACTTATCATGTCAAAATTATTTATGTGGATGGCCAGGTTGATCTTGCCGCATTTAAAAGCTTTAAAAAATTTGAATAACTGTTCTGCCAGTTAGGTTATCAAAATTGCAGCATAAGCAATGAGTTTCCTCTTTTGAGATCTTTGAGTAAATTTTAAAAATAAAACACCAGGAAGTGCCAGAGGGGAGGTGAAGTGAGAAAAAGTGATGGGCATCTCAGTACAGCTCTCAGGTACTACAGAGGTTCCAAACCTTGCCCTTCAGGAGAGGATTGCTGTTCACCCAGTGGAAAAGCAAGTGAACATTTGCAAGCAAGGTTTGCAAGCTGGTGCATCTGCACTTCAGAAATAAGGTAGTTTGACACTACTTTAAATTCTGTAGCTCCATCTCATTGAACTCTGGAATCTGCAGTTTTACAAGGTCTTTAGCCTTCTCTAAAATGCTGAAAGAGTGCCGGTGCTTCACAAAACTACAAATCCCAGAATTATGTAGCATGGAGCCATGGCAGTTAAAATGGTGTCAAACTGCATTGTTTCTGTACTGTAGATGTACAAGATGTACAAGCTGGAAAACATATCTAGGACTTATTGCAACCATGGGCTACTATGTTGGGGCATATAACAGACAGGAATGTATTGTAGCTGGGTTGAAAACTAATATAATTCCCAGTGGAATGGGAATAGAACCAGAACTTGTAAAAGTTATATTTTTTTATTACAAAAAGTAAAGTCTGGAGTTTAGTAGATCTATTTGAAAAGCTGTCAAAGGACAGCTTCTGTTGTCCTCCACTGTTTGAAGTTAGGTTCATGGATAAAACAGGAATAGCAGGCTGCTTGAAGTTGGCCATTAACTGTCTGCAGTAGGATTGAGCGTAGATTTGGCCCTTCATGCCAAGACATACCGTATGCCTATTTCCTAATACATACTATATTTCCTGATTCATTAGAATAGACAATGATGCTGGGAAAGGTAGATGGCAGTAGAAAGAGAGGAAGAGTACACGCCAGATGGTTAGACTCGATCAGGGAGGCCATAGGATAGTATACTGCAGGTTTGATGGTAAGTTGGCTGTACATACCAGAACCAGGGACTGGGCCCTGCATCGTCTGGATGGATCACTGTGAGGACGGGGAAGACATGATGTTTGACCCATGTGGACACAGCCCCAGCTGATTAAGGTGATACTGTTGTACTATGGCCATAGTCTAAGACATGTCTGTAGAAAAGACAGTAATGTAGAAGTAAGGACAGTCAATTAGAAGACAGAAAGAAAAGAGGAAGATTACATTCTAGATGGATAGACTCAACTAAGGAAGCCACGGCACTGAATCTGCAAGACATAGGCACGGAGGTTAATGACAGGGTGACTTGGCAGTCTCTCATTCATGGGGTCATCATAAGTCAAAATTGACTTAATGGCCATTAACCATCATAGCAAATGTACTTCTACAATTGCCGTTTATACAATGTATAAATTATTGTTAAGGATGTTTTATGCAAACCAGTGCCCTCTTCTGTCCTCTGGGGTTGGGGGGAAGGTGATGTGTTTGCCTTTTGAGGGAACTTTATAGTTGGGTATCCTTTGCTAGGGCCTTGGAAGATGCCATGTGGCCTCTAGGTTAATATGGGAAAGTAACTATAAACAGAGAAAACAGAAAAAACACCATAATGTTGGAAATACTTTGGAAAGAACTTTTCCAAGAACCTGTTGGAAAGGACGTGTAGAGCCTTGTGGACAAGGCCAGTATTTGGCTGTTGCCGGATAATCTGGAAGCAGTGCAGTTTGACCTAGCTAGATAAAGAAGCAATGGGTTCCCTATGTGGAGTGAGCTCTATGGGGACTTGGGAAGCTAAGGTAATTGTTTAATACTTTGCTCTCAAGTGGCTTTGAAGATAGACACATCAGTCTGCTTCACCTTCTCCAGCATTTGAATTTGGGGAATCTTAGTAAATTCTGATAAATGAGTGAACTGAAATACACAGGTTTCTTGTTAGTTAAGGTACTACTTTTTACAAAAACTTTGCTTTTCTGTACCCATCAAGCAGAACAGCAGAACTTCCATTTACCCTTGAATAGGTTTGTTATCGTATAAGGCACAGCATGGAATTAGCAAGTCATGATGTATTTTTCAAATGAAAACTTCTGTACCCTGAGGACAATTTTTTAAAAAATATTTGGGAGTAGAGCAGTTAAAATTGGATTATCAAGATTATCATGCTATGTGTTAATTATCTGTTAACACCCATAACTACTCTGAGAGAGGAGCTCTAAAGAACTCCTAAAATCAGAAAATGGACAAAATTACTTTTTGGATTATATCTCTCAGAATCCTCAAGCCAGCATGACCAATGGCCACACTAGCTGGGGAATTCTTGAAACTAGAGTCTAAAAATGTACCTTATCCAAGCTCTACTTAAAGTCATTTTGAAAGCAATAGAAAGCTAAAGAGGCATTGTAGTCATCATATGGAAACCATCAGAAATGCTTCCATATGACAGCTATTTCCATACTTGAAAGTTACTCATTTTGTCAAAGGACCATAGCAGTACCAGCTACAGTCCAGCAACCAGTTCTGTTGGTATACACACTCCCCATGCAATGTGGTGATGGTTTATGGCCACCCCAAAGGCCTCACCAAAAGACATATTCCCAAAATTCAGCTGAAAATCACACCAAGTTTCAGCAGCAAAGTGAAAAATATTTTACTTGCTTTAAAACTTTAATATATTTATTGTTTATTTATTTATTTAAGGTATTTTTGTACGACCCACTGAGGTCACCTACCCACTGAAAGGAACTATTATTTAAATAACCTTTTTTTCCAATGTCAAATGCAGAAAGTCATCATTGTATATTGGTTTGAGACAGCCTCATGTAGTGGTTTCAGTGTTGCATTATGACTCTGGAGACTAGGGTTCAAATTCCTGGTTGGCCATGGAAACCCACTGGGTGACCTTGGGCAAGTCACTCAGCTTCAGAAGAAGGCAAAAGAAATCCTCTGAACAAATCTTGCCAAGAAAACCCTGTGATAGCATTACTTTAGAGTCACCATAAGTCAGAAATGACTTGAAGGCACACAACAACAAATATCAAATGGGGTGGGGGAGTATTCCAGGTTCTGTTATATAATTAGAGTATAAGTACAAATATGCTTGGGAATGACATTACAAGTACAGAGGGAACCGCTGGGGTTTGGTTCCAGGATCTCCCCATGGATAACAAAATCCATAGATGTTCAAGTCCCATTAAATATAATGGCAGAGCAAAATGGTGTCCCTTATATAAAATGGAAAATCAAGGTTTGCTATTTAGAATTTACACATTTAAAAAATATATATTTTCAAGCCGTGGATGCTTGAATCCATGGATAAAAAATATGTGGATAAGGAAGGCCGACTGTATCTGCACTGCAAAATTTCTACAATGCCAAATGTCTAATCCTGACGTTCCATCCTGTATGGTACAGGCATACAAAGATGAAACTACAGTCATGCCTCATAGAAACCGGACTTGAATTTTGTCATCCACTTCTTTTCTTGATGAACTGATTTAGAACCTTCCTGTGGCTGTTCGACAAGGAAGTGTTCTGCATGCATGACACTGATCTAGGGACTAGCCAATTGCATATGGTTTGATAAGAGAAGCATGAAATTATTATATGCAGATGCTGACGCCCAAACAAAGCTGAACTTGCAAAGGAGAAACTAAAGGCGTTTCTTCCTCTAACTTGAAAGCATTTGAAGTTGACATTAAATACTGCATTGACTTCAATAGGAGGAATTTAGGTGGAGCCAGAGCAAATCATAAATTAGAATACCAGCCTATTAAATATGTTATTAAGGCTCCCCCCCCTCCTTTTCTCAGCCCTGCACTTCATATCAAGGAGGTATGAGCTAATCAGAATCCTGCAATTAAGTTTTCACTGATACTGCTTTTATACCTAGAATATTTAGGCTAAAATAATTACTTGTGGACAGTTTTGTTTACCATTTTCTATTCCATAGTTTTTGCCTGTGATGCATTTGGCAGTATAGCGCTTGTTCATTCCATTAATGGCAAAAGGGATGTGGAGTACTTGAACCCCAGCTCTTTTCTTTGGAGATATAGATATATATCCAAAGAATATATATCTTGCAAGTCATACCCTGATCATGAGATAGAGTTTTGTAACTTCACAATGCACTTGATTGAGACCTCATAACTCTTTCCATGACAAAGGTTTGTGATGTTACAGATGCAGGAAGCAAGTCAGGTCACCAGTTGATCGCTGCAAGTTGAAGATTTCTGAATCATAATATTCCCCCATGTTATTACAGAAATGCTTATGTGAACAATAAGAGTACCAAATCAGAAGGCTTGGTAAACATTAAAAGTAAACATAATTGTTTCAAATGTAATGAAACACACTGCATTCTTTGAAGTGACAGCTGATTTGAAAGACTTTCCATTCTTCCACTTTAATATCAGCATTTGCTCAGCCTAGACTGTTTTTCCCCCTGAACCAGTGGCAGTTTATCTCAATTATTGCTTTTCTTCCATCAGTCTTTAAATATAATTTCATTTGCCTTTATGGATACTGTAACCCTTCCGAATAGCTTTTAACCTTTGCAAAAGTCGCCTTGACCTGACTTGGATCAAAGTTTTCTTGTTGCTTTTCCCCCCCTTCAAAAAGCAATATTGGATAATAGAACCTGAACAGCTGAGTGCTCTTCTCCCCCCCCCTCCCCACCACCACCACCATCTATCCAGGGGTCTCAGTCTCAGAAGATGGAACACAGTTTTCATTTGAATAATAATAACAAAAATTTAAACTATTTCTTCATTGCTTTACGCTTGCAACAAAAAGCCTTCAGATTTGACCTCCATTTCAGTGCCAGCATTGTACTGTGTGACACTGCCACCACAATATATAAGCTTTATCTTTTGAAAAGGGAAGAAAAAATAGAAATGCTTTTTCTTTGCACAGTAGCACATTACTTATAAAGAGCACTTACCTAAAGGATCCAGCTCATCCTTCCGGTAAATTTAAGCAAAGTTCATCTTGAGATTGTCTGTTTCAATCATGTATAATGTAGATAATTCCATGTCTAAATGTTACAAAAGGATAGGAAAGTGGAGGAGGGAGGGGGTAGGAGTGCCTCTGCTTTCTTCATACAGCATCCTGTCCATTGTGTTTTCTCACTTCTCCTTTAATTAAGATGCAAGCTAATGAAGGGACGGTACATGAAGATGATACGTCCTTCCTGACAAATGTCCATTACTAGAAGTTGATTATAAGTTGAGAATTGAAAAGCAGCTGCCTAATAAAGCTTAGTGGTTTCTCAAGTTGCAGTCGAGCAGGGCTCAGCCATCAAAGGACAGCCTATTGTGTTACCAGTGTACTCCTTCATAGTGGATGGTGGATCAACAGAGGTTTTAAAGAAAATTTATTTCCAGGCACTGATGATTCTACATGCTTTCCCCCTCCTCCTCCCCGCTTCTACTAAATGTGAAGGGAGACTTCTTGAGTTGAACCCAGAACTCTTGAGGCAAGGGCCTAGGCTGTTGAACAACCCAGGATGGTATACCCCTAGTCAGACATTGTTTAAAAAGAATTCTGGTCAACATGTGATGAGGTGGTCTCAGTAGCTTTGGACAGACAACCATTGTCACTTTTCATGGGTGGAAACTTTGATGGGGAAAACTGTCCTCTTTTGATGCAGCCTCCCCACATGATTGGGAACCCTAAATTTTTTGTTGTTAATTTATTTGGCAGGGTACTGATCACTTGGAGAGCCTCAATGTGTAGTAGAGGTTCTCTCTTCTTTTAGACAGCTGTTCTCCACTTAAGGAGAACAACAGAAGTGATGGTAGAGGGGGTAGGGCTACAGGCTTCACCCCCCCACAGCTTGATTTTAACCCCTTTTGTCAACCCATGAGTAGTGCACTCATCTTGAGGACATCTCCAGGAGCAGAAGGGCACAGGAAATTGCAACACTGTTCCATGCAATTGGCAAGCAGTATCAAGCATTTGGACTGGCCAAGCCTGGGACCGGTACCAAGATCATTACTCAGGTCTGGGTTCAGTACTTCTCACCATTTGCTTTGCTTATTACTGTCTACCTTCTGAGTACTTTTGATTTCTTGACCCCATTCAGGTCTTGATTAGGATATGGCTAACATGGATCGTGGTGAATACATTTCCTTATGCATGTATGTAAATGCATTCATCTTGGGCAGTCACTGGATCTGGTGCTGTGGGGCAGCAAACCTACTACACTCAGTTTGACCAGCATTCCTCCTACAGCAGTTCCAAGATGTAAAAGAACTCTTGTTGTTGTGGGCCTTCAAGTTGTTTCCAACTTATGGTGACCATAAGGTGAACCTATCACTTGGTTTTCTTGGCAAGATTTGTTCAGAGTGGGTTTGTCTTTGCCTTCCTCTGAGGTTGAGACAGTGTGGCTCACCCAATTTCCCCAGTGGATTTCCACGGCCAAGTGGGGATTTGAACCCTGGTCTCCAGGGTTGCAGTCCAGTGCTCAATGCACTACATCACATTGGCTCTTACAAGAGCTCAGCCATTGCCAAATCTCTGAAGCAACATCATAAAAAGCTCCTGCTCAATTCAGCGGCAAAAGCAGTGGTAAAATCAAGAGTAGATTCACCATCCCATAACAGTGGATCTATTCACTGTCAGTATGGGGTGGGAATCTTTCATGTGTGAGTGTGCGTACACTCACACATGAAAGATTCCCACCCCATACTGACAGTGAATAATGGTTCATGTCATTTATATTAACTTCTTCAGCACTCTTAATGTATCTGACAATAGCCTTTGAGTTTGTGAGGCTCTGATGGGATGCTGTAATAACAACATCTTCCCTTGTATTTCAACCTGGGTCCATTGAAGGCAAGGAGGCTGACATGTTTTATTGTGTAGCCTGAAACTTAGAATTTTCTTGAAATTTTTTCTGGCATGCATCTCTGAGAGAACAATAGGGCTGTTTTGGGCTTCTCCAGAGGACTGCAGCATCCAGGAGATTACTACATATGGGTTTTAAACCATAATTGCACCAGGAAAAAAGCAGCTTTGGCAATACTTATCGCACAACACCTCCAATCCATAGCTGCTCTGTCCCCTCATTGACTGGGAAAATCCATCAATGACCTCACAATCGCATAAGTCCCCAGGTGAAAAATGTCACTGCTGGGACAGTTATGTAATTAGCAGTCACATAGTGTCAGTGTCCTCTCTTCTCCTTGTGTCTCCTCCCCCTCACTATTTTGAAGCAGCCTGATTCCCTGCTTGTTGTTGTTTTCTATTACTTTTCTTCTTTTAAACTTAACTGACAGTAGCCAAGCTCTGAAATTGCATGACAAAAGTGGTGGTAGTGGTGAAATAAAAAATTACCAAAGACATGGAGGTACAGGGCGAATTATATGGGAGAAGTTGATCAAGCAGGTAGCCTGGGCCTAAATCATGTAGGCCTTTAAAGATAACAACCAGCATTTATACCTTGTCCAGAAATTAATTGGCAGCCAGTGGAGTCATTTTAATATACAGTGTACCTGCATCATACACGGGTGTGCTATATGTGGTTTCAGCATACGCTTTATTAGCTAAATAAAGCTAATAATAATAATAATAATAATAATTTAAAGCACCACAGCAAACATCATACTATATGGTTGTTTTGGTGTGGAGCCCTCCAAAACTACTTATAATGGGCTAATTTTTCTTTTCTTTTCAGTCCAGAAGCTGTTTTTCAGCTAATTTTTTATTTCTTTTGGAAAGAATCTGGAGAATTGAAGGGTGCCAGGAGAGTCCCTAGGACCATAAGGACCAGGGACGTAGCCAGGATTTTAGGAAAGGGGGGATCCAGAGTAAGTGCCACCATTATATTGGGGCTTGGGTGCGGCGGTGCAGAAGCCCACACCATTCATTTTTTCTAACAGAAGGGGGGGTCAGTACTCCAAGAACTCCCCCCCCCCTTGGCTATGTCCCTGTAAGGACATTCTCCACACAAAAAAGCCCTGCATGGGAGCTGAAGGATGCAGAAATCCTTCTCTTGTAGTATAAACTGGGAGGGAAGAGTTTTCTATCCTATGTCTGGAGTGGTTTATTTTTATCTTTTTGGTTCCTCATTCACTTCTGGCTGTTAGGAGTACTTAACCTCAGCTACCTTTCTTTCAGCAGATGAAGGATATGTTTTATCCTTTCCAAACAGGGGATACCTGTGACCAATGCTACACTGTTACTTCTGTTTTGCTTTATGTACAAAGAGGAACTACTCATACATTTTTCCTGTAAGTCATTTATGGTAAGAAGGGCAAGGCTACAGGAATTCTTGTGACTGGGGCTGAAACTACAGAAGGGCCATTTCCCAGCTCCACTGTGTATCTTTTCCCCAATTTTGACCCCTTTATTGCCATACACATCTGTTTTAATCCAAACTGAAATCAGTTTGGAAAGCCACAAAGGGGCCCCAGCATGTAGTCACATTGGTACAATGAGGTGTGTCCACTGTGTACACATGTTTACCATTTTGGTTTACATCTGGTGGCATGATCACAGAAGCTCCAGGCTTGTTTTAAAATTCCTGCAACATGTGTGCATATATGCATATTTGCTTGCTCAAATAACCTTCATTTTCTCTTCATTCTGATTGCCCACCTCCACTTCCATAAAGTGAATCCAGTAAAGAAGGGGGAGGTAAAATGCTGGCCTGCAAAGGTGTGCATACAAACTCCAAATCCAAACAAAGAAGAAAAATGAGGGCAACACTGCCTTTTCTGGGTGTCAATAAAAATAAAGGAGCTACCTTTCCAATGATCAGGTGAAGTGGGTGACCACCTGATCTAGTTGACACACCCACAAACCTGGCCCCAACCTTCTCCCAACCTCTCCAGAGTGACTTGTGTACCACTGGTTGATCTGTTGTTTGCAATGCCAGTCAACTGATACTTTACCTAATAAGTAGTAAGTCAGAGGAAGGATTTTATATTTTCTGAACTAAATGACTAGAATCACTAACATAACATTGCAATTAAAGGTTTATCACTTATATATCAGTCTAGTTTCTGGTTCTTCTCTCTCTCCCTACATCAGCCTTTCTCAAATAGTGGGGCAGGCCCCCCAGGGGGGGCGCGAGACTCCGTAAAGGGGGGGCGCGAGGCTCTGTTATGCAGAGGTGTACTTATAACAATTTTATAGACAAATGATACTATTTACAGTCGTGCGGGGGGCACGAAATGTTTTCTTCTTCCTAGGGGGGGGGCATGACAGAAAATAATTGAGAAGCACTGCCCTACATACACAAGTATTTTGAGCACTGAAACTTTAGGAAAGCTGTTTCTCATTAGGGGTTACAATTACCTGTTCCAGCCAGTGATGCTTAACATTGAACTAAGGTTCATGAGAGCAGGAGGCTGCAATACCTGTAAGCACCCTAATGTGTTAAACAACCATGCCAGGTAGCATTAGACATCTCTAGCAGTGCCTCTGTGCAGAGACCATCTGCCAAGAAAGGTTAGTGTATATCTTTAAGTTATTGTGCTTTTTGCTTAAGGAAAAACAGTGCATTTAAGAAGCCAATGATTAAACTCAAGCTACCATGTCTCAGCTTAAAGCCATAATAAAGTGGGTTTATACGCTGAAAATATTTAGGGAAGGTTTTTGGCTTTAGGAACTGAGAAGTGGAAACCTGGGCAAAAGAGACAGCTCTGCACAAACAGCTTCACTTTCCTACAGGTGGATTTATGTACCGCTCTCCTTGTTCTGTTTCTGGATCATTTCACTTGAATTGTGATTGCCTTGAATGATATATAATATATTTGAAAGAGTGGGCCTGCAAAAGTAAACTTGAACAAGAAGATATTTATTCTTCAGATTTAAAATTAATTTCCTGTATTCCTCAGGGAAATACCCCCATTCTATCTAAGCTGTAACCTTATGAGAAGAAAAACGAAGAACTCGTTCTTTACACCGTGACTAATATCGGATGCATTTGAAATGCAATGGTTTCTTGAAATGTCTTTCTTTCTCCCTCCCTCCCCTGATCCTACACAGAAAAGTTGTGGGCTGGAATGGGGGATCTGATAAATGTTTTAGGTTAAGTTTGTTGCTCTTCTTCATGTTAGGCAATCAGATGTCATTTTGGCAAAATAAATTGGAACTGGTCTACAATTTAAAAAAAGAAAAGAAAAAAAGGTGAAAGTGCAGAATCTGGTTTCGATAAAAGTTTAATTTCTACCGTTCCAAATGACACAGCCCTTTCCAGGAAGAAGCCAAGCGTACTCAGACAGGAGTGGCCCAGCTAATGAAGACGGATTTGTCTTGTTATCAGTGAGTCATTTACAAGGGCTGGAGGTAACCTTAAACATAGCAGATAGCTCAATGGCACTTGCCACTAAGCCTCTAATTAATGAATCGCATGCTCTAAATTAACAATGTACATTTACAGTTGAATTCCAAGTGTTCCCTTGAAAACAACAGCTCCAGTTTCAGGCAGTGGGGTTTGTTATTTTCAACATAGGTCAGCCGGAGGTTTGCACCAAAGTCTTAACAAAGTTTAACAGCTGCGTGTCCAGCTGTGAAACCAGGGAAGGACTCCCTCAGAGAAGGGTAAGCCAAGAGTAGTTTCAACCTTGCCCTCTCGCACCTGGGCAGGCACCGAAGGTGGACTGGAAATAATCCCTTTAGAAGGGCAAATTGAAAGATTTGATTTCCTGGCAACATTCTCAAACTTCGATTTGATATGACACTCCTCTACCGACACCCACACTAATATATATTTAGGGCTGGCCCAGATCGTTCTCTTGGGCTTTAGGGAATGTGCTGTTTGATTCGTAGGCAATTAAAATATTGCTGGAGGTGCCTGCAGCATTTGATGGAGCACCCTCAAATACCATTGCTTCAGAGATGTAAGGGGATAGAACAAGCTCCCCCCCGAAAGCTGCACTGAGATATTTACGTGCCAATTAAGATGTATTTTCCAACAACAACTGCACTAAGTATCTGATTTGTCCTTGTGCATTTTCAAGATGAAAAGCTGTAACAAGGAAGGGCATGTGGCGAGTCTATTCTACAGTTACAGACCACGATCATATCAGAAGTAGTTTAATCTCTATAAAGCTCTGTGTGCGGTGTGCTCCCTTTCTTCCTTACATCTCTGCTATGAAGAGGTTAATCCTTGGTACAGATAACCAAACAACCTCAGTGTGAGTTCTCTCACCCTCTGGATAGCTCGATCATCTGTATCATCTTACCAAGTAGCAAAGGGGAGTTTTGCATATGAACACTTTCTTTCACACACACACACATTAAGTGAAAGGAATCATAGTAGATGCTAGTTGTTGCTTTTGAAAGGTCACAAACTCTGATATCACACTATATTGTTACTGTCAGGGATTTGAAGGGTTAAAACACAGCACACAGGGAAATGCTTGATGTGTGTGTGTTTGGCCATGAGCATTCAGCAGAGTGGCAAGGTTGATCAGCACAGCTGAAGCTCATTGGCTCAAGGACACTTCAATGCCCAAGTGCACGTAGCCATGGATGATGAAACCATGTGTCTAGATTGCACAGGAGACACATGACATGGTTACACACCTGAACTCACTGGGTTTGGGAGACCACATGGTCTGGAGACTATATAAGCCCAGGGGTTGCAAGTGTGTGGTGTGGGTTTGTAGTAGGAGTTGGTTTGGTATGGTCTGGAGTTTTAGAGATCTGGTTTTCTATTATAGCACTGTGAATAAAGAGCACTTTGGGAGACTTAGTTTCTCTGGTGGTTTATCAGAAGAAGCTATAGCATTGGTTTGCTGTGTGTCCCCGGAGGTTCCTGCATTGCTGCAGTTCCTGGAAGACATCCAGTTGCTGTCATCCCAACTTGGACTTTGGAGCCACGCTTCGGCTTCTGGAAATTTGCCAGCTCTGTAAGACGAATGAGTGAGCTCTGACTTAAACCCAGAGCTGAAGAACCGAAGAACCAAGGAATTGTGCTTTAAAAATAGCTAAAGGACCAAACAAGATGGTTCCGCGCAGAGCATTGATGTGACGAAAGTATTTGGCAACCGAGGCGAGGAAAGTCTGAAAACTTGGAAGCTGAAGCGGGGTGCCGTCCAGGTGTGACGAACTATGACCGGGAAGAACCTTACCTCCTGAGTCGCCATGATGAGGAACTGACAGGACAATGGAGAGCTTTGAACAGAATGAGCTGCTTTGAACATGGACTGATCTGAACAACCTGTCTGTCCTCCCAAAAAGAGGAAGTTGAGTAATGGGCTGCAATATTGCAAGACTTCAGCAGCCAAAAGCCAGAGAGAAGAAAAAAGTATAAAGACCCTGGACTTTCATCTCCATTTTGTTGGCATCTACCGCGGCAACGGTGTCATCCCCAGCCTTCGAGAACAACTGATCAATGTTCGGCGGAAGGAAAGTGTGTGTGAGTATTGTATGAATGTGTGAGTGAAAGAGCTCTTGATAATCAATGTTTGTGTTACTTGTGTGATTCAATAAATGTTACATGCATGGTGTTTAAAACCAAATTTGGTGTCTCAATGTCTTTCTCAGCCTTGCTGTGAATAGGTCTACGGAGGGAGAGGTTCTCATCACACGCTCTCAGGATAAACAGGTTGCCCTTACAATCTTGGGCATAACAGCTCTGCTCCAAGGGTCTGATTTAACCCCAGGACTCGTTTGAGTTGCTGACAAGGGTTGTTGGACCCCAGCAGTTGCGCTGACAGTTACAGCACTATTATTCCACGTTAACTGCAATGAACTTGCCCGAGATCATGTAGTTTCTGACTTATGCTGACCCCAAGGCAACCCTATAATGGGGTGTTCTTGGCAAGATTTGTTCAGATGAGGTTTGCCATTGCCTTTCCCTGAGGCTCAGAGCATGTGACTTGTCCAAGATCACCCAGTAGGTTTCATGGTCCAGTGGGGAATCAAATCCTTGTTTCCAGAGTCATAGTCCAGCACTCAAACCACTATGCCACACTGGCTCCTAAACTGCAAATCCAGGATTCCACAAAAGGTTTCATCGTCCAGAAGGGAATCAAAACCTTGTTTGAGGCCCAACCAATTCTAGTTTTATTTTGTTTTCCTTTTCATTTGTTCAAATGCAGCCCCCGCCTGAAGGTTTCGGAGCAGAAAATTGGCCCCTAAAATCAACAGCATTGCCCACACCAGTGCTAATGCATCTTTGCATAATTACGGTATTTATATTTCTAACTAAAAGGTGAGACTTGAACTTCAGTTGGCTGGAGGACTTTTGTTAAAATTCAGCATGTTCTATAAAGTTGAATTTGGGCAATTCAGAAGAAAGTTCCACTGAGTTCATGTGTCTTACTCCCAGGCGACAAAGTACAGGATTGCAGTACTTTTCCGTACTGGATTTTTATGATCGCATTGTTAAAAACAATAATGCTACTAACTGTGTAGACTTCAGGGTGTCAAAATGCACCATTCCACCCTTGTTTCTGTTAGGGGCAAGAGAGTGCAGAAGATTTCAGGTTGGTTGTTGTGTTTTAATTAAAGTACTAGTAACATGCTATTACTTTATTATTTTATGGCACATGTAGATATGTTTACAAGTATATTAATTATGTTATCTTAGAACATGAATGACTGGACAAATGTACTGAAGCTAAATTAGAATTCAGTAAGTCTAGCACACACGCACATAACATATCCTTTTCTGAAAATGAGTGCTTGCTGTATCTTCTTGAAAATGTGGAGGAGACTCACACTATATAACAGTTTTTGTTTTAGTATAATGTCAACATTTTAAATAGTTTCTTCCGTTTTCAGCTTTAACCCTTTTCTTGATTTTCATTAAGTGGGAAGGAGTTTAGGAAATGCTAGATTCCTTAGAAGTCATTAATGTGTACTTCCATTTGTAACAAAAATGAAAAAAGATGTAACAATTTAAATTCAGTTAATAAATGTGTAATTATTTTATTTTATTTTATCTCTTTTAGGAGGTTTTATGTGCTTTTCATATATTTTTTAAAAAATCCAAATCAGCATACAATAAAACTGTTGCCTCAATAAACTATATTTTTGAAATTTAATTCATCCAGCCATGATAATTTTATGAACAAACCAAGTTAAACATAATTCATTTAGCGTTTCTAATGTCACAAAGTGACTTTAGAAATGTAAAGAGTGTTTTTCCCCCCACAAATTTCAATTTCCACCTGGAAAAATGCTCTCCTTCCCCAGCTTCAAAATATTCAGAAAACTTGTGTCCCTAGCCTTGAGCTTGAATGCCATGACTTGGCTGTAGCCAAAAGGGCCTTTATCTAGCTGAGGTGATGTGCCAACTATGCAAAGTTCAGGAGGAAGCCACTCAGGCACATACAGCATGTGTCATATTATGTGTGGAATATTGGAATATACATAAGAAGAATATCAACTCATTTCAGATGTGGTGCTGGAGAAGAGTGCTGAGAATACTGTGGGCAGCCTAAAAGACAAATAAATGAGTCCTTGAATAGATCAAGTCTGAAATCTCCAGATGGACTCAACCAGAGACGTCAATGGGCCTGGATTTGCAGGACCTAAGCAGAGTAGTGGAGGACAGGAGAGCTTGTCTCATCCATAGGGTCAGTATGAGGCAGGGTCAACTCAAGCGCAGTTAAACCAGAACAACAACTTGGCTGTTTATGAAAAACATTCAGAAACTACAGTTCAAATGTTTAAATGGGTTCTATAGTGAGAGTGGAAGTGCAGTTTCTGACTTATGACAGCCCTAAGGCAATCCTATCATGGGGTTTTCTTGGCAAGTTTCCTCAGAGAAGGTTTGCCATTGCCATCTTCTGAGGCTGAGACATTGTGACTTGCCTAAAGTTACCCCGTGCATTTCTATAGCTGAGTGAGGAGTCAAACCCTGCTCTCCCAAATCATAGTACAATGCTCAAACCACCACAACGCATACATACATACAAACACACACACAACAATTGTCTCAATTCAGATGAGACAGTCCCAATTACACTTCTATCATCTTACTTTTTCAGCTGCTTTTCAAACCTCAATGGTCTTTTCTCCCCTCGCTTTCCTCCTCTGTCCGCAGCTTTCTTCAATTGCTGCAAACTGAGTTCAGTGTGCAAGAAGAGTTTGCATTCAATTAACTTGACAGGGGGAAGGAGAGAGGAGGAGTTTTACATACCTTTATATTTTACATGCAAGTTTTACATTTCCTGGTAGACTCAGGCAAAAAAAGCCAACTGATGCAGCTTCTCTTAGTTTGTGTACTGTTCCTCATGCCTAACTTTTGCCATTTTTGCCACACTCTGATGCTGCATAGCTATACACATTCTGGTTTTTATTTGTGAAATGTTGGAGGGTATGTGTATGATCTTGTGCATTGCATTTTTTTTTCTGTTGCTGTTTTGTGTTTTATGCCATAGAAGTATGTTTTGAATTTTTATCTGTTGTAAGCTGCCCAGAACTCATTAGGCAGGATATGAATTTTTAAAATAAATAAGTACATACATACCAGACCAAATGACTCATATGTAACACTGTTCAGTGTAAAAGGAGTGAATTTTGTAATATGATAAAGAGACACAGGCTTTTCTGATTCCCATTAGTTGAAATAGCTATTCACGATCACTTCCTTTGCAGTGGGCCAACCAAGCATTAAAATAAAAATAGTCCAAATTGTCAATTTAAGGGGAAAGGAACACCGGTTTTCTAGGAATTGGGTTCTGCAGGAGCAAAAAGGGAGCTGAAGGAGTCTTTTCCCCTCTCGATAACTTCATCAGCAAGAACTGTGTAGGGGGAAAATTACATAACATAAACAGACTCCCTCCCCCCTTTCAGACATCCTGTGAAACATGAGCATTCTTCCATACCAGAAGAAAAGTGTATATAATTTAATTACTTGATAGGCTATCATGCATAATTGCTAATCAGGCTCAGACATTCTTGCAGAATTACAAAGGGGAACATCTATGCGGGTCAGAGCCTGCAAGCATCAAGGGCTCGTGAACATTGCTGTCTACGATTCCCTGCTCACAGGATGTAATAAAGGATGCATGTAGGTCCATTTATGGACAAAATATTGACTTGGCCTTGTTACTAGGTCTTGTTCCCACATTAGCCTTTTCAACACTTGGTTGCATATCAGTTTAAGAAGCGAAGACGCTTCATAGCAAAATCCAAACAATCTAAAACAGCATTTTTGTGTGACTGAATACATCCCCAAATGGGCTTCCAATGGTGGGGAAAAGGGTTTTTAATCTAGATTTCTTTCCTTCCTAAAGCAGAATGTTAATGTTCATTTTGTTGCTAGCGGTGTTTCAGTTAATGCTGTTTGGACTTGCTCCTGGATAGACAAGTGCAGAGTTGAGCGCTGGAAAACAAGCATGGAAAAGTTACTTTTGTGCACTCCAGCTTCCAGAAGCTCTATAAAGCTGTATATTGGCTGGGGAAATATCCAAAATGGAAAAATTACATGTGACCCTCACTCTTTTGTGGCCCCATTCTACTTGTTTTGGCCTTTAGCTTTACTCACTGCTGAAATATAGCCCTTCCAAGTTGAAATTTGGCCCCTAGGCCAAAACATGTAATACAGGATGCATCAGTGGGGTAGCTATGTCACAATCCACTAACAAGTACAGAACGTGAGGTCTCATGGTTGTTGTATCCATAGGGAGGGTCCAGAACTGAACTCATGTGGATGGGGAGGGTCAATTGTATGCATTTTTATTTGTAGCAGGAAATCCTACCCCTCCTGTGAATGGTGAGCTGTAGCATCTCATCTTCATTTTGTCCCAAGATTTGTCCCAGTTTACTGGGATCAACCTATGCACTGATGTGCCAGTAGAAGCATGGTGGGAGAAGCCCCTTTTTTCGGCTGCATCATGGTGGCCCTGAGTGCTGCACAACAGCATTGCAAGTAGGGCACAGCACAGGGGTGGGGTTACTTGGGAACACACTTGGATTCTGGAGACAGACCTGCGAGAGATTATTCCTTCAGAATTTTTTGTTCAAGCCATTGCTGTGTAAAGATGCAAAAGACATGGGACCGTGTCAAGATCCATGATCTCCAATTTTGCAATAATGAAGCCTTCTTACTTCCAAGGGATGGCCTTGCTTCTGAAACAGCCATGAACTGAAATATGTTTCTTGGTGGATATCTGCGTTCAGATGTCTCTGAGACAGGTATTATATATAAATGCTTAAATCAGTCAGTACTCATAGTTTGGTGACTGTGGGCCTCATCATGTGGAACTCATTTTCCCTCCTGACATTCAACTCCTTTCACCTCTCCGCAGACTCA
The DNA here is from genome assembly GCF_019175285.1 of Sceloporus undulatus. Lineage (NCBI taxonomy): Eukaryota > Metazoa > Chordata > Lepidosauria > Squamata > Phrynosomatidae > Sceloporus > Sceloporus undulatus. The sequence goes on along the minus strand of NC_056525.1, from coordinate 103,258,104 downwards.
TGAAACACCTGAAAAACTTAACCAGTTTGTGCAATGCTGATTACAATGGTAGCGAGAAGTATTTGGGAGGAGTTGGGGAGAGTGGGCAGGATTTCTATTTTCAACAACAAAAAAATCGAAGTAGCATCACTATTATTTTACTGTTTTATAGAATGCTGCCTTTGGGACAGGATAGTGCTTCAATACCTTTCCAAGTATACTGAAAGATTACGACAAATGATCAGGAGAACAAGCCAAACGGGAAATGAAAATCCCTAGAAACATGAGCCCCAAACCAACTGGCAGTTGATAAGATCACAATATAAGCCAAGATAGAAAGGGGGTGGGGTGGAAGAAGGAATATCAAAAGTAGAACAAAGAAAGTAAGGGCGGGAGGGTGGGTGGTTAAACTCAAAAGGGCTGGGAGAAAACGGCATCTAATAGAAGCTCTTCTGTCCTCAGAGGCAGCATATCGTTTACTTTAACAGGACCGAGATACTTTAAGAAAGGCATTCATTTATCATAAAAACGATATGGGGTATCATGCAGACCAGCTGTGAGTCTCACCGAGGGTAAAATAGACAGTATAAATTGTGTCCAAGTGTCAAGGGATAGAGGGTCATGACTCTTCCAGTGCAGTAAAGCAGTCCAAGAAACATTGGGATGGGGTGGGGAGGTGGGGGAAATAGTTCTTGAATGGAAAGTTTTGTATAATCCAAGCCAGTTCACATGAACAGTGTCTGTAGTACATGTATAAGGACACCTATATTCAGTAACAGGTTTGACTAGAAACTGTAGGATGCAGCAGACCTCAGGAAAAAAATACACTTTTAGACTAAAATACCCCAATCCTCCCAGACCGCAAGGGCAGTAGATTCTAGAAAGTGTAGCCCAAAAAGGCTCTAGGCTAGAGCCAACCATGGAGCATTCAACTTCAGAAGTGTCCAAAGATATATTGGGGAAAAAATGTGAAAGGAGTATAGAATAAACCTGTGAAGAATGTCTTGAAAGAACATTATATAATGGGATTTATGTTCACTGAAGCTGTAATCAGAGTGTGGATGCAGGTTGTTGCAAATAACTAGTTGTTGTTGTCGTCGTTAACCACCCTCAAGTTGATCTCGACTCATGGCGACTCTGTGGATGAGACAACTCCAAGACTCCATATCCTCCACTATTCTTTTAAGCTCTTGCAGATTCATACTCATGACCTCCTTAATTGGGGCCATTCATCTAGTATGTGGCCTTCCTTTCTTAACATCATTGTCTTTTCTAATGATTCATGCCTTCTCATGGTGTGGCCAAAGTATGACAGCCTCCATTTAGTCATCTTTACTTTCAGGCCCCTCTGCCAATTGGGAACCATTCTGTTTCTCTGTGTTCTGTTCTGACAGTAGCTTCTTTCTTGTCCTGAGTACAGATTCCTCATCAGGACTATCTGATGTGTTGCCATTCCCATTTCTTTAAGAGCAGTCCATAGCCTTTCATGATCTATTTTGGAATTTGTGCTCCATTAGCCATAGTATGTTTGCAGTCTGGTCCCTGGCCCCTCTTCCTTTCCTGAACCCCATACTTGTAACAATAAACAGTTACTGGCCTTTAATTCTCTTTTAAAAAATTGGAGATATCTCTACCTGGCAGAAGAATTGCAACTTAACAATGGATAATCTCATTCTTTTGTGGTATCACTGATCTTTTTTTAGTAATACAGTGTGAAATCACTAAATGTAGAAAATGTAGTGGTTCCAAGTGTTGGCTTGTGCTGTTCCTTGTTCTGTTCCATTACAAACTTGTCATGAGTGTTGAGGCAACAAGGACGTGGATGGAAGGATGAAGGTGTGTCCTGGGCGGAGGTCTGAAGTGTTTGGATGTTATTTTGAATTTTTAAAAATTCAAAATTAGTGTTTGTCATGACCTATGAAGCCCTATATGGTTTAAGTCCAGACTATCTGAAAGACAATGTATCTCCCCATATGAACCTGCAATGGTCCTAAAATCTACAGGAGAAGGCTTTTTCTTGCCCCCCCACCACCATCAGCTCACTTGGTAAGGACACAAGAGAGAGCTTTCTCAATGGCTATTCCCACCTTCTGGAATGCCCTTCCATGGGAATTTAGGCAGGGCCCCACCTTGCTTTCTTTCACTGGCAGGCAAAGATATTTTTATTCAAATAGACTTTTAAAATACAATCATTGTCAGGGAGGCACATATCTAGGGTATGTGTGTTCTAGTTGTGTGGGTTTTTTACCCTTTGTATCTTATTTGAAATTTTACACAGTTTTAGCTAGATTATTTTAATTGTTTGTTTAAAAAATTGTTGGAAAGTTTTTAAACAATTTTATCTCTGAGCCCCCTTGGATGAAAGGCAGCATAGAAGTGAAATGAAATAAATAAGTAAATAAATAAAGCCATTGGTTAAAATAATTGAATCATAAAGTAACTATTAATTAGTTTTGAGAAGCAGAATTGCATTTTTAAAACTCCAGCTAAAAGAGTAACTACTCTGGCCTTGAAAGAATGATTTGGGTGAACTACTTTTTTGAAGTAGCTTTCCCAGACCTTGCAACATCTGACTGTGCAGGGCTTAAGGATACTTGTGTTCAGAAAGAGCACTGAGCAGAAACTGCAGCCTGAAGCCAAACAATGAGTGAAGTCAGACTCAGAAGTGATCAAATGAGGATGTGTGCTGAAATAATGCAGACGTGTACAGTGCAAATTAACTGACAACATTTTCAAAAAATGTTTTAATGGCACTTATGTTCTCTGTAGGCATAAAAACATCACCTGATGCCTACTTTTTTCATAAAAAAATCCTACTCAGGATAATTCTCATATTTCAGTGCATGGTTTCCAAGCTCTTTGTTGTTTTCAGTAAATGCTTTGAAACCTACAGATGTTGTTTTCCCTCCATCAAACAAGCACTTAGGCGGACATGGAACGGTAGGATTGCTCATGAGAACTAGGCTTCAGGCACTGTTCTTAAAAACACATACAAAATGTTATAAAGCCAAATGTGTGTGTCTCGAGTGCCAGCTTATAGAGCCTGGTTGTAAGTTTATGGAGTCTTGACCTTTTATGTTTCTCCTCTCAGTTAATTTTGATCTAGGCTGTAGTTCTAAACACACTTACAATGGAGTAAGCCCTCGGTGAACTCCACAGAACATACTTCTGAGCAAAAATGCTCATAGTTCTACTATGATGCTGAATGAGATTCTGACTAGTAACAGGAACTGAGGAACAGTAATTGAGCTTTCAACCTCCCCCACTCTGCCTGTCTTTTGATTTTTAGATCCAGATTAAACAAGGATGATTTCCTCCTTGTATTTAAATTTGACAAATCTATTTACATTAGGGATCCACAAAGTCGGTCCATGAAAAGATACCAGTGATAAATTTAATACTACTACTACTACTACTAACAATAATAATAATTCCACTGTTGTTCAGTACTGTGAAGTCAACTTGACTTATGCCTGCCCCATGAATGAGAAACTTCCAAGTCACCTTGTCATGGAATATTAGCCACTATAAACTATACCCTGCTGGGGCTACCTTACCAAGCATTATTATCTTTTCTGGTGAGTCTTCCCATGATTTGTCCAAAGTACAACAGTCCCAGTTTAATCATCTTGGCTTTTAAGGAGAGTTCAGGCTTGATTTTCTCTATGACCCATTTATTGGTCTTTGTAGCAGTCCATAGTAGAAATCTTCTCCAGTACCACATTTCAAATAAGTTTATTTTCTTCCTATCAGCTTTCTTCGACAACAACAACAACAATAAATCATCTCATATTTTTTCCTGTTAGGGACTCAAAGCAGCTTACAACAGATAAAACAAGCCTAGTTAAAAATTCACAGCAGACAAAACCTAAAATGCAATTAAACCATCATAAAATTAAAACCAGTTAAAAACATAAACAAATGAAAACACCCAACAACAAATAGATGCCTTAGCACAACATCTAAAAGCTGTTTCCTCTTTAAGGAAACCCCCGATAAAAATGAAACTGAACGAAATGCCAGCATGCTGTTGGTATCTTATCCAAGAATTAGGTGTGCTGTATCTTCACAAGCAGAGTATATTGGTGGCCATGGGCCTAACCCAGTAGTCTGTACAATCTAGTGCCTAGTGTCCCAAGTGCTTTTTCCTACTGCACAATCCAAGCTAGACCAGGGCTTGGCAAAGCATGAGTCTGGCATCTCCCAAAGGCTGTTTTTGTGGACCTCAACTACTGTGGGCATATTGATGGCCCCTGGGGGTGTCCTAGGATCTGAAAAGTGTCCTACAGACCCACTGATGAGCTAAACATTATGGAGGATCTGGGGATCTTATCAACTGGGGGGGGGGGGGAAGAGAGCCATCATGGCTCTTTGCAGATGTGAAGTATTGTGGAACAGTTGTGATGCTTATTTAAAGGCATCAATTACCATTTTTAGGCCACTAGTATTTGATGGTCTTTTTCACTATTATTAATGAAAAAGAAGTCAGGTTGTTTCAGCAGTGAAAGATGCCTTGTTTTGCGAGTTTGGCCTGGTAGACATAACAAACCTGTGTGGTGACACCTAGAACTTTATCACACAGGAAAAATCAGGGTTAAGCACCCAAAGTCACGTGAAAATTGTGCAATCGTGATTAACATTTTCATACACCTTACAATTAAAGAGCCATTATGCTGGAAATAAACAGGCAATAAACAGCAACAAATCATTCATGAGATTGCCCCATAATGATTTGTTTCTGTTTATTGTCTGTTTATTCCCAGGATAATGGCATTTTAATAACAACGTCATGTGAAAATGTTAATCATGATTGCTTGATTTTCACACAGTTTTCACTGTTTAAACCCCTGATTTTCCCCTTGTGATACAGTCCCTACCATTTTTGTTCCAGCTGATCAAAGTTGTACACTGGTTGTTGTTTTTTTAATCCTATACAATAGAAATTAATATTTAGTTCCCTGGGCTGTCTCTTCAAACTTTACTGTACTCAGGTTAAATGTGCTTTAAACACTGATTATGTGCAAACCATGTTTAATCCTAATCATAGGTTATAGATATTTGCTTTTACCAGTATTTTTCTCTAATCACAGCATGAGAGTCACATAACTGATCAAGAGCTCAGATATGAAATACAGTAATTTTGGCACACTTTGCAAAAATGATATAGAATGATAATCTTGCCAGAATTAAATGTCTTCTGTTTCCAGAAAGCTTTTAGTTGGTTGACATTTTTCTGGCATTTTTATTTTTTACAATCACAGAGCAACACAACCTTTAAAGACAATAACTCTCTTTTTAAAAAGAGCAAGGGGGCAGGATTTGTTGACAACTGTTTAAGGCAGAGGTGTGTCTGCCTGGTTAATCTAAGACTAAAACATTGTTAAACTGTGACAGTTCAGTAAGGACCAAAGCTGCAGAACATACCTGGGTTTGAAAGGTCCTGTCCTCAGTGGTTACTCCTTTGCTTTTTAAAGTTTAGAAAAAGAAAAGAAAAGAAAAGAAATGACAGGGTAAATATATAATGCATACCCTCCAACATTTCACAGATGAAAACTGGACATGTGTGGCCAAGCAACATCAGAATATGGTCCAGATGGCAAACGTTATGAATCAGGAAGAACACATAAGCTTAGGAGATGCTGCAGCAGTTTATTTTGCCTGTGCCTTGTAGGAAGGGGAAGACTCTGCCTCCTCTCCTCCAAGTGGAGTTAATTGAGCTTAAACGTTTTTGGGACTTTGAAATCAGTTTGAAGCAACTGAAGGAAGCTGAGTACAAAAGAGGAAAGTGGGGAGTGAAAAATTGGGACATTTAAAAAGCAGCTGAAAAAGTGGGATGACTGTGGACTAATTGGGACTGGCCTTGTCAAATCAGGACAGTTGGAGGTTATGATAATATGCTTGATCTTCCTCAAAACACTTGATCTTAGCCAAAAGGCCAAGAAGTCTTCCGCAGCCATAGCTCCCACAGTCCATCACATTCAAGAAGATTGCCACACGCTTCTTGATTTCTTCTGGTAGTGTTGCAGAGCTTTGCATGCACCTTCACTAGACTCTGAATATTATGTGACCTCAAGTCTTTCAAATCAAAACGATCATCACATACATAAGTGTAGTGTAGTGATTAGAGTGCTGGATTGGTGCACTGCATCATGCTAAATTATTGACTGCTTCTGCATGACAGCTTACTGGCATGATGTCCAATAATATTTGTGTAAGTTTTTAATCAGATATTGTCTAAAATGGTCTGCTCCATGTCATATGCTGTAAACCACTAAGTGCTATTTCATTCAGCTACCTTTTACTATCAAAAGTTGACTGCTACTTAAATATTACTATATATTAAATGTTGCCAATGCATAGCAGTTATGCTCTGACAATCAGTACATTGCGAGCAGTATTTGATAAAATCCTGTGATTCCTGATAGGTCTAAATAATGTTTTAGATTAGATTAGAGCAGTACAGTAGACCAAATAAAGTGGACAGATAATCAAGTATGGAGTGGATATTCTCAATGGCGTCACTAGGGTTGCTGTCACCCAGTACGATAACTCATGGTGTCACACAACCCATTCATTGATTTCCTCCCATACGACACCATACTGATATATATATATATATATATATATATATATATATATATATATATATATTATACCCCGCTCTTCAGCCATGGAATCCTTAGTAATATTTTTGTACTAACATTACTCAATCAAAATTCCTGTATAGGAATGGTAATAGTGGTGACAAAATCAACTAGCAAAATTTAAATTATATCTTTAAATTACAATATCATACATACAACCTAAATGCATTTACATTTACATAGTTTCATGTAGTTGAAGTTAAAATTTGGTTAAAGGTGATGGTTTTAAGAATTTTTTAAATTAAAAAATTAAAAATTAAAATTATTTTTTCTTTTTTTTAACAAAATCATTTAAAAAAATTAAATTAAATTTTTAAAAAAACTGGGGCCTCTCCTTTCTCCTCCTACTGAGCCTCACCACACTCACACCATCTCTTTGGCATTTTAACGGGACACAGGCAAATGCCACAGACTGTTTCTGCCCAAAGGCAGATGTTTGAGTAGCAGTGGTGTCAACCCCTTAGAATGTCACTTAGTGCGATCCACACCTTCTAGTGATGCCACTGGGTATTTTACAAAGATACACGCTGGCATGTTCCTTTGCAGTGAATCCTTTCTAACCACATAATCTACAACTGTCTCAATTTAACTGAGGAATAGTACCGATTAATACTCTGTTGTCCCACTTTTTCAGCTGCTTTTAAAATGTCCCAGTTTTTCTCTCCTTCTCCCCTTTCATCCTCAGCTTACTCCAATTGCTGTAAACAATTCAAATTGAAGAAGTAGTTTTCTCTCAGCTCGGTAGGGAAAGAGGCAAGGAGGGATGGAATTTTATCTTTCCAAGTTGTGTCAGGAAAAGCAAACTGTTGCAGTTTCTCCTAGTTTGTATGTTCTTCATTTGCCATTTTGATCACACTCTGATGTTGCTTCACCACAGTATCACAGTTTTCATCCATGAAATGTTGGAGAAGTCACATCAAGAAACCAGAACCACCCATTTATTTATTCATTGAAATGATTCATACATTTACACTCTGCATTTCCGAACAACGAAACAGCTAAAAAAAAGTTGTTTAAGGGAGTTAATGATAATGAATTGTACACTGAAAACAAAAGCTATTAGTTAAGATTTTGTTTTTAAAGTATAACCAGTGTGGTGTAGTGCCTATAGTGCTGGACTAAAAGCAGTTCCAATCCCCCGTTTGAAACTTCCCTGATGACCTTGGACCCAGCATAACCTACCTCCCAGGGCTGTTGTGAAGATAAAAATGGGGAGAAGGACTGTATATACCATCTGGTGCTCCTCAAGGGCAGACTTCAAATGCATCCAATAAATAATAATATTCCCTCTAACCTTCCATGATACTTCCAAATTCCTTATTTCCAGTATAGCTCCCTCACCTTACCTTCCACTTCCTGAAAGGAAAATAGGCTGTACTCACTTCTTGCCATTATGTAAGCAGTCATGTAGTACCAACTCATATTTTAGGAGACTTTTCCCCCCCATGGCTATTTACTGGAAGAGATCTGCTATGTCCCAGCATAGCATGTGGACTGAAACTGATTAAGATCTGTTCTTGAGTCTCAATTGTTCAGCCCAATGCTATTCTCTTGATAACCCAAGTGTTTCTTTAGCACATCTGAAGATGAACTAACTGCCACATGCTCCAGGTAGTGTTCTAGGCCAATTTAGCATTTTCTCAGCTCTGAAGAGTGTTGATTGCTTTCAATCCCTCCTTACAAGAGTATCTACTACAACATTCAAACAAGTTAAGAGTAGCAGCATAATATCAGTTCATTTCATCTTAAAGCTGGGTATAAATTTGATAGAGAGTTAGCCTGGTGTAGCGGTTGCAGCATTGGACTACAGCTGTAGAGACTAGGGTTCAAATCTCTGCTTGGCCATGGAAACCCACTGGGTGACTTTGGGGAGAACAACAACAACATACCTTTATTTCAGCCAACAGGCCATTAGGCAACAGGATATATAAAAAACATATTAAAAATGTTAAAATAGCACTATAAAACAAACATTCCTAACATACTCTTAATACATACATATATACACACACAAACACATATACATATACAAAGTCACTCACAGATACATTAGATAATACTAGGTCGTATGACACTGGGACAAAGTGGATATTGGTATGGGTATATAGAGAACAGTAGACAGGGCTGTTTGTTATGTGTGGGTCATAATATTACAAGTTTTAGCAGCGGAGAGGAAAAACTTTGCCACTGGGTGACAAAGTCACTGGGTGACTTTGGGCAATTCACACTCTTTCAGCTTCAAAGGCAAACCTTATTTGAACAAATCATGCCAAGAAAACTCCCACGACCTTACGGTTGCCATAAGTCAGGAGTGACTTGAACGCAAACAACAATATAGGTAGATAGGTACAGAGGCACGCAAATAGATCCAGGGTAGATAGATGTCTCAGGTAGATCCAAGAGAGACCTCCCCTTCTGGCATAGTGAAGATTTAGAGATTTAATGTACAGTCAGTTCTTCATATCCATGGATTTTTTATTGACAGATTCACATCCACAGTTTGAGAATATTTTAAAACTATATAAATTCCAAAAAGCAAACAGTGATTCTGCCATCCACAGCTTTTGGTATCCGGGGGGTGGGTCCTGGAACCAAGCCCCAGAAGAAAACAAGGGCCCACAGTATACAAAGTAACTGTACCTCAATCTTGTACAAGTAGTTCAAGGCCACTCTGTATACATTGCCTCCTGTCTTAATCTTTTAAGGCACCCAAATATCTTGCATGCTGGTACAGGTTAATGTTTAATGCATCCTGTGGCCATAAACACATTGCTTAAGATGAAGAAACAAGCAAATATTTATTTAAAGCTCTTTGGGAAAACCAAACGAGCTTTCAACAGCTTCTCATATTGATGGTCCGATGTAATTTTTTTTTCCTTTGCTTTTCTGCTCTAAATTATTCACAGGGCATGTTCATCATTTTATGGCCTTGAGTCAGTTGATTTTCTTGTCTTTCTCTTCCCCCTCCTTTATGCATTTTCCCCCTGCAGTATCAACTTGAGAAAAAATCACCATGGAGAATTCTTCTGTTGAGATGGCGCAAATGTGTTGTCTTCTGCACCATCGTGATGCTCATGTTCTGCATCCCCCTTCTGGTCTACCAAATGATTGTCGCTTTTAAGGATCCACCTCCCAGTCTTCTTTTCCACATAGCAGCCATCATGTTTGGAACACTCACAGAGATACTTCTCACAAAGTAAGTGCCAAACGATTTCCAGATTGGATCCTGCTTCTTCTTTAAGGCAAGCTAACAAGGTCATGCAGTCTTCTCTTTTAGCTTATCCCCTTGACGCCATCTCTGGTGGCTCAGCCTTCTCCTCCATCAACTGTCCAGGTGCCATTGCTCAATAGCATTTAGAAAAGGGATGGGCATACAAGAAGAATTTAGAAAAGGGGTGGGATGCAGTGGCTTAGTGGTTAAGACGCCAATTCTGATGATCAGAAAATCGGAAGTTCAAGGCCTGAGTGCTGCATGATGGGGTGAGCACCTGTCACTAGTCCCAGCTTCTGCAAACCTAGCAGTTTGAAAACATGCAAATGAAAAAGAAAATAAATAGATGCCAATTTTGTGAAAAGGTAACAACATTTAGTGTATTCATGCACATGATCACCAGAATACTCCTTGGACAACCCTGGCTCTTTGGCTTAGTATCAGAGATGAGCATTGCCCCTATAGTCGGTTATGATTAGACATTCATGTCAAGGGACTACCTTTGCCTTTTACTCAAGATAAACTGGCAGATCTCTGCAGAGCTTGGAAATAGGGTTATATTAACTCTATACTTGTTTCACCTATTGTTTCTGTTTTTTACAAATCAAATAATAGGCATTGCTCAACAGCATTGTTGTGCTTCTTCGGGGTTGTATAACTACTTATAGGTGTGTGTAGTTAATAGTTTCCTTCAAACACTTCCAGTGTTGGGTTGAAATAATTTTACCCAGAAGTTATTTATGTTGTTGTTGTTGTTGTTGTTGTGTATCATGGAGTTTTCTTGGCAGGTTTCTCCAGGGGGGTTTGCCATTGCCATCCTCTGAGACTGAGATACTGTGGTCACCCAGTCAGTTTTCATGGCCAAACTGGGATTTGAACCCTTGTCTCCAGAGTCCTAGTCAAACCACTAGACCACACTAGCTCTCAAAAGTTATTTTATCATATCAGTTTCATGTGAAAAAGTCTGTCTTAAACTGAATGTTCTCAGTGCATGTCTCTTGGTTCAAAACTTCTCTTTGTATTACAAGCAACCTTATGTATGCACCTAATTCAATTATAAGCCCAGATCATTTTTCATCGTATAGCCATCTGTTGGAAATACTTTGATTGTGTATTCCTGCATGGCGGAGGTTGGACTGGATAGCCCTAGTTTTCTCTTCCAACTCTATGATTTTGTATTTTATTCCAGATATGGTTTCTATCTAAAATCAAAAGCTTGCTCTGTTTATTCAATTAGCACAGATATAACTACCTACCAACTAATAAAATTAAGTGAGGGCATGATGAGATGTTCACTTTTTCATTTTTTTTTAATTCTGTTTTTAATTGAGAGCTATACTTTCTGAATCCAACAAGTTATGGTTAATCTATGGTTAATTTGAATCAAGTCAGCTATCAGCTATGATTCATGAAACTGGCTTGGGTCACCAAACCATAGATAAGATTAATGACAGTTTGTTGATTTCTGACAAGATTCCAAACTGCAGTTGATCAAAGTGGAACCAAAACCTTCCTTTCATCTCCTTATGGCCATTCCAGAGGAACAGATATGGGCTGGCATCTTTTATGGTACAGCACCATATAATAGTTCTCCACTGGCTGCCCATCAGTTTCCGGGCCCAGTACAAGGTGTTGGTTATCACCTTTAAAGCCCTAAATGGCTTGGGTCCAACCTATCTTTGGAACTGCCTCCTTCCATATAATCCTCCCCGCACACTTAGATCCTCAGGGAAAAATTTGTCTACGAACTCCCAGAGGGCCTTCTCAGCTGTTGCTCCCAGACTGTGGAATGGCCTGCCAGATGAGATCCATCACATTGCCACTTTAAATAGCTTTTAAAAAGCTATTTTTAAAAAAGCTATAAAGACGGATCTCTTCCAGCAGGCCTTTCCTGAATAGTTCTCCGGCTATCAGAAAGAAAATCTAATTGCTGACCTCTGACTTCAACACAGTTATTGTATTGTTTTTAAATATGTTTTATGTTTTAAATTCTACATTGTTTAATTGTATTTTAAGGGGTGGGTGGGTGGAGGGTTCAAGAATGTATAATTTAATCTTGTAAGCCACCCCGATTGCATTTTGTAGAGAGGCGGGATATAAATATATTATTATCATCATCATCATCATCATCATCATCATCATCATCATTATGTGGAATTATGCTACAACTTGCCATTCAACACACCCTGGATTTAGAGGTGAGTCACTTCATTCACTGCATGGCTGATAGGGAGCAGGGAGGGCTGGAGAAGTGTCTAGCTATGTCACCATAGTTAGAAGCAAGATGGTTATATCATCTGCTGAGACCTGCGGGAGCCTATAGAGCTTGTCTGCCAATCATGTAATTATTTTGCATCTGGTGACAGGACCATAGTGAGACACTTCTCTGATTCTTCCCCCCATCAGCCATGGAATTAGGGTTGCCATAGTGCCGGACCTCCAAACCGGGAAAAATGTAGGACAAAATTTTCAAATGTAGGACACACAAAAATGTGCCCTACATTTGAAAATTTTGTCCTACATTTTACCTCACGATCGCGGCAGGGAGCGGAGGCCAAGCAGCAAGGCCTGGGCCCTGCCACAATCGAAGGCCCCTGCCGGGACCAGGAAGGAGGGAGGAGGCCGGCGGCGATCGCCGCGGTCTCGCCTCCTTCTTGGCCCCCGCCGGGACCACGAAGGAGGGGGGAGGCAGGCGGCGATTGCCGCGGCCTCGCCTCCTTCTTGGCCCCCGCCGGGACCAGGAAGGAGGGAGGAGGCTGCAGGGATGTGGGGAGGTTGGCGCGGCTGCGCCCAAGAGGCGCCGCCTCCCTGCAGCCTCCTCCGCCTCAGTCAGGCCTCGTTGCCCTCCTTTTCCTCCATGCGACCATGCGCGGTGGAGGAGGAGGAGGGCAGCGAGGCCCCAGGGTTGCCCAGCAATCCCGCTGCAACCGGGCTTTTCCCGGTTTTTGGCTACACCCGTGCCGTGCCCGGGCAGGTGCAGCCAAAACCGAGAAAAAACCTGGTTGCAACTGGGTTATGGCAACCCTACATGGAATGGCCATGTGGAAGGCTAAGCAGCGACTCAGTGGTAAGTTGAGTGGGGGCAGCTTTGGTTATGGAGAGAGGAAAGGAATATAAACCACTGCAACAGCTGAGAAAAGACATACGCAGGCTTAAGGTGGACTTGCATATGCCACTAACAGGGTTCTGGCCCTGAGAGTAGGCTGAGGTTGATCTTATTCCTGTCACAAAAAACATAGTTTACCTTGATTTCTGAACACAATATGTTTCTTTCTGATACAGGTATGACTGATTTATGCCCCCCTCCCCATATCCCTTTAGTTTTCATCAGTGTTATACAGATACAACAGATAGCGCACTCTATTGATTATAACATACTGCAAACTATCACACACCACATACATTTAGTCTCTTTCACATCTTGTTCTCTACCATCTACTGCTTAAAACTAAACTTTAAGACTTGAAGTGTATCCAAGATGAAATGCCATCTTAGTTTCACTTTATCTCAAATCAACAGGACCCACACTGACATGATTATCTCGAAGCTGTGATGGTCACCATTAAAATGCTGACATTTACTGTTTGAAACTAATTTACGTTACTGCAAAATTGCAGGTATGCCCTGTAAATAAGTGTCACTAACATGAATTATCTTCAGATACTTAATGTCAGCAGTTTAATGATGGGCACTCTCTGTTGTAGGTGCCTGCAATTTGGAGGCTCGGGAGCTGGAGAAGAAGTAGGGTCAGGCTTTAATGAAGTCTCTGAGCAAATGAAGAACAGGGGGAAAACTGAACACAAAATAAGATGGTAAAGGAAAAATGAAATCCCAGAGACCTAGTCTTCAGAAAAAAGATTCCATCTAAATGCATATTTGAAATATTATGTATTCAGTCTGAGTGACACAAAAGCAAGAGAATGCTCATCAGATTTAATTCCTCTTGACTTCCAACCTTTTTAATCTGTTGTGTTGTAAATTGAGCTGCTTTGTATTACATAGCAAACATATAGTGACTCATTTCAGAGTGCCTGGCACTTATTTTTAAATAAATAAATAAATGTTGGCATAGGATTTCCCTCATATTTTTAAGCAGTTGGCTAGCATATAAATTAACTAAGAACAGCAAAATAGAAATAAAGGGGCAAATCATTAAAGGTTATGGAAAATCATCATCTCAACCATAGCAAAACAGTCACACCAAAGTAGTGTTGGCATATTCCTTTCCCTTCTCCTCCTCTCCCTGCCTTCTTCCCTCCCTGATTGTTGTGGGTTGTTTTGTTTTGGTTTTTTAATTTCCCCTTCTCAATAAAATACCAATTGGAAAATTGCCTGGAGACTCCAAAATCATTAGTAAATTAAGAATCTGCTTTTAATAACATTGAACTTGTAAATAATGCATTAATTGACTAGCTTGAAAGTTAGCTTGAATGCTAGAAACTTTGGCTGCAAATGCATAGTGAAGGAAGGATGCAGTTCGAGGAGGCTGCACAATGAATGGAACAAATTAAATATGACAGTTGATATTTGCAAAAATGGTGAGATAATTGGAGGACACCTGCAGCTGTTTCCCAACCAAAACAACAGAAGCTAAATATGTATCCAAATGAAGTGTGTCACATTTTTATTTGGGCACAATAGTTTTTGTCCTCATTGGGGTTTTGTGCTGTGCATTGTGTTTGTTCATTGCCTACCTTTTGTCAGGTCATATGTCTAAACAAGCAACAAGTGCCTCTTTGTCTGATTCTAAAGTTTATTGGTTCTGTCAGTGTTACATCTTGCAGAGTAAAGAATAAGAACATAAATCTTATTTGCTAAGAGCTGGGAGTTCCTACCGAATTTGACTCATGCTCAAACATATTTATATACTGGAGGAAGCCTGAGTGCTTCAACATGTCTGCATGTGAGATTCTTAGCTTGGTTGTCAATGAGTTGTCTTTTCTGAGTACTCATCTGATTAACAGCTTGACCCAGTAGAAGGTTGGTGGATATGCGATTTGGAAAGTGTGGCCTAGGGAATAGCCTGTTCCATTTGGAGCTAGGCTTGAATTTTGCTCAGTTGCAAGGAAAACGTTGAGCATGTTGTGAAACTCCCATCATAATTCTGTTGTAGAGCACAAGCTTTTGTTTGCAAAAGGTTTAAGATTCAATTACTGGCATGGCAGACCCCTCTCTGAAATTCTGGGAAGCTTCTCCAAGTAAGTGTGACCAGAAATGGATAATATACGTATGCATGCACTCTCCCTCCCTTTTTGCAGTCTCTCAAAGGCCAATCAGTGGCATCACTACAGGGGTGCAGGGGTGGTGATGGCCCACACCAGGTGACACCCTAAGTGGGGGTGACACCACTGCTCCCAGAAATATATACCTTTGGGCAGAAATAGGCTACGGCATTTGCCTGTGACTCTTTAAAATGTTGAAGATGCTGTGAGTGGGGTGAGGCTCAGTAGGAGGAGAAAGGAGAGGATGCAGGGGGTTTTTTAAATTAAAATTTCAAATGTTTTAAGTTTCATCTCTGCAAATCAGTGCAGAATAGCATTTCTTGCTATATTCATATTGAAGGAACTTGAATTATTGAAAGAACTTGCTGACATACTCACAGAACCACTTGCCATCATTTCTGAGAAATCTTGGAGAATGGGTGAGATGTCAGACAGTTGGAGATTGGAAAATATTGTCCCTCTGTTTAAAAAAGAAAAGTAAAAAGGAAGATCCAGGAATCTCCAGGCCAGTCAGCCTGACCTTAATACTGGGGAAAATATTAGAACAGATTACACGGGAGTCTGTTTGCAAGTATCTTAATGACAACGCAGTGATCAGTAGGAGTCAGTAGCAGTTTTTCAAGAACAAATCCTGATAAACTTTTAAAAAAATAGCAGGGTACTAATTTAGTTGATGATGGGAATGCTGTGGATGTCATTTATTGGGATTTTAGCAAAGTTTTGGATAAGGTCCTCCATAATATTTTGATTAGCACACTGATTAAATATAGAATGGATGGAAACATCATTGGATGGATCCATAATTAGTTGGAAAACCATACTCAAAGACAAATTAGAGTTGGATTGTTTTAATATAAGCACATATTATTTGTCCTTTTTAACTGATACTGTTGTTTGTTAATTGTTGTTGTTCCCTGTCTCGATCCATGGGGAGAGGCAAGTAAGAAATAAATACATGATAATGATGATGATCATGATCATCATCATCATCATCAGAATGTGCAGTTAAAAATAGTTGTGCTTCAGATGTGAAGGAGCTCTCAAGTGAAGACAAGTTGAAGTGGGTTCAAAGAAAGGTAATGAGGATGATAACAGGTATGGGGAACAAAACATATGAGGAGAGGTTGATGGAGCTGGGCATGTTCAGCTTGGTAAAGAGAAAACTGAAGGATAACATGATCACACTTATTGAATTCCTCAAGGGATTCCATAAAGAAGAAGGTGCTGGCTTTTTTTCCTGCTGCTTCAGAGAGTCGTTTTAAGTTACAGAAGGGCAATTTCAGTTGAACATTAGAAGGAACGTCTTGGCAGTGAGAGTGATTCAGAAGTGGAACCAATTGCCTAGAGAGATGTGAAATTTCCTTCTCTAAATGTCTTCAAAAAGAGTCTGGACAGCTGCCTGCTTGGGATGCTTCATCTGGAGATTCTGCTTTGAGCAGGGGGGTGTACTTGATGACCAATAGGACCCGTTCCAACTCTATGATTCTGTATGTAGTACAGAATAAAATAATTATCCAATGAATGTTTGGTTATACGCTCTGAGTAAATATCTACTTCCCAATGAGTTTCCGATTATGTAAGGTACATTGCTTTTTCCTCATCAGCTGGAGCATCCAAAGGACAGCTATAATAATAATAATAATAATAATAATAATAATAATAATAATAATAATAATAATTTTTATTTTTACCCCACCTTTCCATAAAAATGATCAAGGCGGCTTACAAGGATTTAAAACATTACAGTACAGGATAAAAACAATTACAGTATGAAAATTAAAAACATTACTACGAGGAATGGGAACAGGAATCAGTATAAAACACATATGTCAAGGGCAGAAGATGGAAGAAATTGATTTACAATGGTCCGGGGTCAAGAGGAAAAACAAGGGGCAGAGAAACGAAAAATTAACTAAGGTGGGAATGCCAACCAGAATGATAGCAATTCCCATGTCCTTGTGTGTGTAAGCCATGAATCCTGCAAGTATTCAGTCGAGTCATCAGGAAAAGGTATCATAAGCAATGGAAGATAGGTAGATCTGTAAAAGTTAGCATTCACTTAGAATGCATCAACAGAAGAGAAGAGGCTTTGAAAATAAACTTTGCTTTAGGAGCAGTTATGCTTCTGTTGCTAGAAGGTGTATATATCTTGATTAGTCAAGTATTGAGAGTGAATCTGATGATACTGTAGCCTACTTCATGATTTCATAGAGGCAAGTTGCATTCATTACTTGGTATTGGGGAATATTATCATATTATTTGGTGGGGGTAGAATATCAGATGTTTTTTCTGAACCAAAAATGTGAAAAGTGTGTGTGTGTGTGGTTTGTTAATTGAAATTCATTTGTGGAAAGCAATTAAACAATTCTATGTTAATTGTGATCTGTCAATTTGAAACAGGAAATTCCTTCTCAGAATATCCATTTTGGCCAGGCCTACATATGGGGAGTCAGTTTAATGACAAACATATCCACTGGCCACTGAGCAACTATGCAGCAATATGTAGTCAGCTATTGAGTTTTGATATCTGTTACTCAATGGTCAACTTTCTTTATAGTTTGAATAAGTCATAGGTGGGTTACAAACCACCACTAACAACGCACTCTGTGCGTGTTAGGGTTAGGAAAGGGTGTGTTAGGGTTAGGAAGAGTTGCCCCTTCCTATCTCGCCCTGGCCCCAACATGCGCAGAGCGCGTCGTAAATGGCAGTGCCCATCCACATGGGCACCGCCATTTTGATGTCTTGGACGCTGTGCGTCCAGACATGTCACGGCGGAAGTGACGCTGTGAGGGCACGCTCCGCCCCTCGCGGTGCCACTTCTGCGTTTCGAAAAGGAGCGCCATTTCAGCACTCCTTTTTTGCTGCGCGGGGAAGCCTCACGGTCTGGCCGCTGGGGCTTCCTTATGCAGCGAATGGCGGCGGCGGGAAAACGGCCCCTTGAGGGCCATTTTTTACTCGCCATAGTCTGTTTCTGGTCATTCCTATTCTGTAGAGTTGGTCTTACCATGGATTTCTGCCCCCTCCAACAGTGACAAAAGCACATCACTGGCTTCCAATGTACAGCATTCATATTTATGTGAAATATGACTATTTATGACAATGAAAATTTTGAACATCAACTGTATAGGACAGTCAGCCAACAATTAGGCCTAGCTTTAACTTTTCCAAAGTACAATTTGTTTGCAATTCTAGGAATGAGGAGCCACGTCCTCCTGGAATCAAGGATGCAATATGTGCACTCAGTTTATTTTTCCCTATTCCCTTAAGTCAACAGTAATGTTTACCCATTTCTTGTTCCATTAGACTTTAAAATCTCTTGGTTCTCTCTTTAGCTCGTGCTCCAAGGGACCATTGCCTTATACTGAAAAGTAGAATGTGGCCCAATAACCCAGGCACATGACAGTGTCTTTTGGGATCCCTGAAAAGTATTTTCTTCTTTAGTGCCAGTGTAACTCCAAGTTTCATTTTCCTCCATTACATAGATCTTGTAGATCTTGTAGATAATCACACACACTTCTAAGTGGTATTAATGTCACCTGTAAATACCTAATTGTCAGGCAATATTGTTCTTTTATTGATAATTTGTTCAATAAACAAATAGCTTCAAAAAGATATTTTGAAATACACCTCCTAGGATCTTCAAACTAGCATGACAAGTGGCCTCTGATAGTTGGGGAGTTCTGAATATTGTAGTCCAAGATGTAAGCTTTCCAAAATTCTGGTATGGTATCTGGTATGGCAAATTCAAGGATTGCTTTTTTGGAATTTATATATATTTAAATATTTTCAAACTGTGGTGGAATCCGTGAATAAGGAATTCACAGATACAGAAGGTGAACTGTATGTTTAGAATTTGTATTATATGTAGCTTTATTTACATCATAATAGGATATATAATAGGATTCCTGCTGTAAGAATTAGTGTGGAAAGCATCAGGACTATATATCCATGTTTTTTCCTCTTTTGTGTCATAAAAGAGCAGATCAGAAGCTTTCACTTCCAGGTCTCAGAAAAGATGCATTGTTAAGTTTTAATCAAGGCATGTGAGATACTGAATTTTCAACATAACCATCTTCCTTTCCTGTCAATTAAAAGCTGGAATAAAATCCTTGTGAATCAAAAGCAATCCCCGCAAAATCTAATTAGATATTCTTGATCCACACAAATGTGCTCATAATGCTGTCTCATGTAATCATACCAAATCTTTAGATCTTCCACCTTTTTGTAAGCTAGATCAGGAAGGAAGGAAGTTTGTGAAGAACCTAGTACAGTGGTGGATGACCTAACAGTGGTTCTGTTCAGCATCAATGCCAAAACAGTCATTTGACCAAAGCTTGGAAAACTTAATTTTTTGGATAACTCCATAAATCCTCCAGTCAGCATTGATACCATGCTATAAAGTGGATGCTGAGAGTTTGAATCTGTCCCAGAAAATGTCAAAACTCTAGTTTGCCATGATAAGTACAGTTCTCAATATTCATAGCTCTCTCTTCCTCTTCGTCCCCTCTCACACATAGATTAATGACTCCTGATCCTAATAAGTGATGTAAATCTTCACTTATTTCATTCTCACATGCAAGAATGAGTAAATGTATATGTTTCATCCCCACTGAATGGGATTTTGAGTGTTTTTAAGCATTTTCAATTATATTTGGCACTGCAAGACTTTAATTTTAGAGGGAGATTAATTTAATAAATTAAATCTAATTCTCTGAAGAAAAAAAATGGTTTATGCACTTAACCCAAGATTTTGAACAAGCTTTTCATAAAACAGTGCAAACCAAAAACAAAAACACCAAACTCACAGTGGCTGACTTTTTTCTTCATGACATGTCTTAATGTATTGAGATACCTTTCCTCACTGAAGACAAGAAAGGGTGCAAGTATCCCTAAACCAATTTGTGGCAAACCATAATTAATCATTTATCCTAAATAGGCAAACTATGCACTGCACTGGTCAGCAAAACAGGAATACAGGCCAGCACTGAGCCTGCTTTGTATTCTTTGTTTCCTGACAAGTGTTGCAATGTCTCCCATCATGTAGCCTTCCATCTTGGGGATAATGAGGCCATAATGATGTTCCTTTCACAAAATAATGTAACTATTGATTTCTTTATTTATTTCTATGCCACCTTTCTCACAGAAAGGGACACCAAGTGGCTCACAAATAAAATAATCAATTTTTTTAGCTGTACAGTTGATCCTCCATATCCACAGATTGTGCATCCATGGATTCAACCATCAATGGCTTGAAATTATTCCCCCTCCCCCCAAAAAATCCAAAAAAATATTTCTCGAAAATATGATTTTGCCATTTTATATAAGGGGCACGATTTTACTATGCTGTTCACTATAATGAGACTCAGAGGCTGTGCAGACCGCCCCTAAGGGTGGCCTACAGCTGCCTTCAGGTGTGCCGGATCAGGGCCGTGGCAACTGCATGCTGCAGCCCCAATTCAGCCTTTCCAGGGTGCAAAAAGGAGCCGCAAAATCCCTGGAAAGGGTGGAATAGCCACGGTGTTGTGGCTTGAAGGCACTCTTTTGGTGCTGTGTCATGTGGACAACGTGCCAGAGGAGCGCCATGATGCTGTGCGCCATGTGGAGCAGCGTGCACCATTATGGCATCCTGGGGGCTGAATTTGGGGGGGGGGGGGTGTCATGTGGACGTGATTCTCCAAGTCCACCCCTTGATGGCCGGTCTGCACAGGGAGTCAATCATCCACAGATTTTGGTATCCATGGGGAGTCCTGTAACCAATATCCAGCAGATACTCAGGGCCATCTATAAGTTGTTTTAACTTATATTGTTAGCCACCTTGAGTCCCATATCAGGAGAAAGGTAGGGTATAAATAAATTGTGTAAGTGTGTTGAATAGAACTGTGCCTGCTGATATTTTTCATTCAGTTATTAGTATATACATCTTAGTTATGAGTATATACAGTGCAGAGAATTTATACAAGTAAAGAATTTATATAGGACATATTTTACCTGTATAAATTCTCTGCGCTGTCTAGGATTTCAACAAGGTGGTCTTCATGCAGTCCTACCTAGAGATCCTGAAGCCTGAAGCTAGGTTCTTTTAAATAAACAAAGTTTCTCTCACTGAAATGGATCCATCTCCTAATTCCTCACCAGGCATATGTTCTCCTGCACATCTTTGGGCTTTATCACATGGAACTTTAAAACCGCCATAAAAGTTTGATAATAGCCCCTTGGGCGATACCTATCTCATGATGCCGTCTCCCCTTCATCACTGCCTTGTCTTCCAATTGTGGTTAGCCTCTACTTTGCCATTAATTACTGCTAAGACTCTGGTTCATACACTGGTCATTTCTTGCCTCGATTATTGTATTTATTTGCTAACTGGGCTTCCTCTTTCCCATCTTGCCCCCTTGATTTCAGTACAACACTCTGCTGCTAGGATAATTTTTTTCTGCCAGCTGTTATGATTGTGCCACTCCATTATTGTCATCCCTTCACTGGCTCCTTATCCCATTTAGAATCCGTTATAAGTTGTGTTATTACTAACTTTCAAAGCCCTTCATAGTTTGGCCCCCACCTACCTATCAGCACTTGTTTCCCCCTATCATCCTGTTTGCTCTCTGCGCTCTAGTGATTCAGGGCTGCTGATTCAGCCAAGTATTTCTTCTGCCCCTACGCGGATATGCCCCTTCTCCTACACTGCCCCCTATTTTTGGAATCTCTTTCCCATGAATTTGTGGACCACCACCTCTCTAGACTACTTTAAGTCTAAACTAAGGACAGTTCTATTCAGGGAAGCCTTCCAACTTTCATCTTGATTTTATATCCATACTATTTGTATTAATTTACATTTTATATTATTGTTTTAACCTTGTTATAGTAATATTTTATTAATTTTATAATCTTGTTTGTGGTTTTAGATTGTGTGCCATAGGCAGGCTTTGTTTTTATTTTTGGATTCTTTTCTTCCTTTGTAAAGCGCAATGTAAAGCCTATGGCGTTATATGAATAAACGTAGTAGTAATAATAATAATATGCATCAATGAGCTCCCAGTCACACTGGTAAATTACTCCTGTGGCAGTTCCAGGATTGCACAGTCACATGGTGTCAGTATTTCTTCATCTCTCCCTCACTATTCCAGAACAGCCAGGGGTTTTGATTTACTTTCTTTTCTTTTCTTTTTTTGTTGAACCACATCAGTACAACTTTGGAATTACGTTTAAAAAAACAAAATGCACACAAAGAGACACACACAAGCAAAAAGCGCACTGTGTAGGGAATAGGGCAGAAGGGCAGAGTTAAGTATGAGGGTGGAAGAGAGTGTGTTGGACCTGCATCAGTCTGATTGCATTAATGAAAGAATGTGTGAACAGGAGTGCTCCCAATCTGGTATATATGCACTTTGCTTCATTAATGCAATCATGGTGAGAACAGGGAACATGTGATAAAGTCCTTTGTTTCTGGATAGGGAGCAATCCTGCAGAAGATTGATGGTTATAGTGGTGAAGAAGCTAGTCCAGAAATCTATGGAAGGAATTAACAGTCACATCCTGTTCTAACCTGTTTCCATGCCTTTCCAACTATAAGCATGGTTTTATGCGCTTGATCTTTGCTGCTTATGTATTAAGTTTATACCCTAGCTGAACTCCATTGTCCTAAGGAGGCCGAATTAATGCTTGTGCAAACCATATGTACTTGTGTTGCAAATGAGAAGCACGACAAATCGAGTTAAGGAACAGAGAGGCAGCATGAACTCTGGAAATGTCCTTGGTTTGTGGGTTTTAAATTAGACCCTAGCAATGTTATTGAAGGCATATTTTTAAGCTGGGGCACTTTTGTGTTCTTGTGTTTTGCTTCTGAAATATTTATACTGCTTTGCATTATTTGGAAAGCAAGGTACAATTTTCCCCAGCGATAGCCCATGATCTGCCAGCCTCCTGCTGTCCGTTGTCATTGTGTCTCACAGTCACGCAGTGGCCTGAGGTGCAGCTGGCACTCACGGACTCCCCTCCAATGCCCATAACTCTAAAACTACATGACATCTTAACCTTTATAAAAAATTTCTTCACGACAGTGTTTAAAAACACCCAAATCTTTCTTGACCTTTACATCCTAGTGGAGGGGGGATTTTTTTATTATTATTTTTAAAT
Source organism: Sceloporus undulatus (assembly GCF_019175285.1). NCBI lineage: Eukaryota > Metazoa > Chordata > Lepidosauria > Squamata > Phrynosomatidae > Sceloporus > Sceloporus undulatus. Next base: position 103,234,915 of record NC_056525.1, on the reverse strand, counting down.
TGATGTTACAATATTCTAACCTCCCCCCCTTAACTGCCCCTCAACTGTGGCATTTTTAAACTACTTCAAGAGGAACTTTGCTTTACCTTTCCCATCCTGTTTCAGACCAGTCATTAATCATGGAGGAAAAATACTCCAGACGTATACCTGACTTTATAATGTTTTTATGTTTCTGACATTTATATCTATCAGCTGAAGGGAAGTTCTTGTCTCTTTTACTTAGAATCTGTTGGGCTGCTGCTGGATTCAAGGCCTGGCATCTTCTTTAACTTCCCATAAGGAGTGCTGTAGTATTTTCCCCCCACAACAGAATAGTGATTTTTATGTCTGTGAATGCAGACATAGGTGAAGTTAAAAGAATCTTCCATAAACACTGGAAAACCAGCAGAGACAGCAATCCCACTAGCCAAGGTGAGGCACCCACTTCAAGCAGTGGCACATGACAGTCGTGAATCACACAACTGTCTCTCTACTGGTCTAGAGAGCTTCACTGTCTATCCTCTAACCTCAACAAATTCAATAGCCAGGGGGCTCTACAGAAGAGCTCACTTCTAGGCTCCAGAGAACCATACCAGCCATTTTCCTGTACTGCCACAATAGAGAAACAGGCAGCACACAATGTCCCTGAACTAACCAGGCCTTGAGGATTGCACAGAACAAGGTACTGTAGGTAGGATGACTGTCATGGGTGCCACAAGGACATACGTGGCACTCACTCTCATCCTACTCATCCGTGAGAAAGGTAATTGGGAGGAAACTTTTGAAGGGATGAAGTTAGGTGTTAGTGCAGTAGGCATATCTCTTGACCCTTTATTAGAGATCAGTGAGGTTATGGAATTCCACCGTACAAGGAGTTGGTTGGCTGGAGGATCCTGGTTGGTGAGACTATAAAGACAATTTCAGCACTGAGAGTGAGTTGTGATGTTCTGGGTGGACTGTGAAGGAGAATATAAAGGACTTGTGAAGATATTCAGAAGAGAATCCTGAAAAGAAAAGGCAGCAGCAGCGACAAAGAGCTGAAAGAGATGAAATAAGCAACACAAGGGCTGAAATTACTCAAGGAAAGGTATAGAAAAGGTCTGCTAATGTGAAGCTGTAGACTCCCAAGGCAGTGTTAAGTAGGGAGCTAAGGACACAATGGGTTGCAGTGGACCTTATCTTTACACAATTTAAAATTTAATACAACATTTTGTTGTCATTTGTAGGTATTTAATATGTTGATGTATATGTTTTATATGTGTGGGTGTCTGTCCAATGTATGTTGTAAATGATTGTTTTTTCAATCAATAAAATTTTAGTTTAAAAAAATTAAAATAAAATAAAATTTAATACAACAAAATGCAATGTAAATGTATGACATGCTTGGAGCCTTTTTGATCCCTTCCATTTTCCTTTCAGACAATGCCAAAACAAGCCTGATTTGAAATTAATCCAATGTGTACGTCTCCACAGAGCTAGCTCATGTTACTTTCTGACACAGAATGGCCAACATACACACAGCATCACCATATATGTGTATATAATACTGAAGGCTAGTCAAGTTATTTTATCTACATGAGGGTGAAATTCTCACAAGGATGTCTCTGTTTCTTTGAGATTAAAGATATAACAATAATAAATGAAAGATCCAACAGTTTGTGACCCCTCATAATGCCCAGAATTAACTATTTGAGGTGACCATGATACTCTGTGTAATGACAGGATTGGCCCTGCAAAATGTCACAGTAGTATCTTTCTGATAAGCCAGACATCCAGGCTTTCCCTTATAACAACTGGAGGCTGTGCTGCGGAATTCACAAAACTATAGAAGCAAAATGAAGCATTCAGCAGCAACAAAAGTTTACCCTTCTCCAAAGTGAAGGTTAAAGTAAAATTGCTTTTATGGAAGTACCCAGTTCTGCAGACATCCTACCTGTTGGTCATTGCTTTCAAACTATATTATAGTCATGAAGTAGAACTTCTGTAGGGAAAAACAAATGCTGCATTTATTACAGTAATTCTACATTCATAAAATATATTTCATAGGGGGGAGGAATTTACACAAGGGGTAATGTGATTTTTCCCTTTATCCATTATTTATAGTGGCTTAATCCAGGTGCAATAGGTTTTTTTATTCTTCAGTTTCATAGCGACAAAACACTTCAGTATTTCTAATTTATTTCTGCTTACAATACAGATGTTCTCAATTGTGTTCCTAACTACATTTCAGCTGTTATGGTCGTTTTTATTTGTTTGTGTCAGCATGCGTGCTGAAGTCAAATGCACGATACACAATTGTTAGGTTTTGAGGAGCCTGTAAAAAGCCTCTGATTATTTAGTTATCAATAAATTAAAGTATAATATCTGAGTCATTAGTGGATTTAGTCTTCAAGTGATTTCCCTGCAGCTTATATAGCTCCGTGTATAAGAATCTCATATTGTCACATAAAAGTTTCATCTTGCATTTATTCAAGGAGGCCATTTAGAAACAACATTTGGGTCGCGTCCTGTAACTAAATTTCTGAGCTGCTGACTGAAGATTTTTAAAAATACTTAATTTGGAGGACAATCCAGATTCTTCCATATGTACAGAGTAAAGTGCAAAGGAGAAGAGAGTAGTCAGTTCTACCCAGACCATGTTAAAGATGATATATTTGTATTCTTTGGGTACATCTTTGTCTCTGGTGCCTAAGAAGTATGAAAAATAACCACAACTAATGTTCTGAAAGCAATAATTTTTGTAACTGTAAAATCCTATGGTGCCAGCAACCCTAAGGATCAGCAAGGACAGACTGTGACTAGATGTCATTATCACAAAGGAGGACAAGACACTGCAAAATATAGGATATTACAAACTAAAAACACTAATATAAATTCATTTCATATAGTTTATTTATAGCTATATTGTTTATACTGTATTTTAATATGTACTCAACCATATTGTTCTGATGAAATTATCTTCATCAAAATCCATGTTGGCACTATCAGATCCTCCTTCTTCCATCATCATCTTCTCCCCCTCCAGGCTTCTCCTGGCCACCTAACACTACTTCTCTCCATTCTAAATCTGATATTAACTTAAGACCTTCTACCTTCATACTAGAGAAGTGGTGTTAGATGGTGAGGCTGACTGCCGTAGAGGACCAACTGTAGACACATTTCTTGAAGGGGAACAGCAAATATGATGTTAATCAATGGGCTTCTTGAGGCTCAGCACTGAATATGAGAGGAGCACTGAAAATGAGAGGAGCCAATGTCCTAACACACTTACTGTCCTTTTCCTCTCAAGGAACAAACATACCACAAGCTCTGGGGGCAAGTTTTGTCTGCTGCTGCTCCTAAGAAAACATAAGGATCTATCCTGTCACCTTATTTTCAGAGAAGACAGGTGCCAAGCAGATGCATTTCTCAAAGGAGAATAGCAATTGGTGTTACTTAATGGGCTTCTTTGGCTGTATCTGCACTGCAGAAGTAATGCAGTTTGACACCACTTTCACTACCATGATTCAGTCCTATGGAATCCTGGGTTTTGTAGTTCATTGTGGCACCAGAGCTATCTGACAGAGAAGTCTAAATGTCCCACAAAATTACAAGCTCCAGAATTCTATAGAACTATCCCATGGTAGATAAAGCAGTGTCAGACTGCATTATTTCTGCAATACAGATGCAGCTTCAGCCATGCTTAAAATGGAGAATATTTTGAAATTCCTCCTGGACAGAAGGTTGAAATGTAAGACATGTTTGGATAAAAAACAGATATCTGGTCACCCTACAAGGACATCACAGGGGCAATACAAAGTGTCAGATCATCCCCTCCAAGTTTGAAGAGTTCCAATCCTAGAAGAGGAAGTCTTGAGTTCTCCTTCTTCAGTTCTACCAAAACTCTACATTATTTACCTCCCTTATGGTGGAGCTCCAGTGTTGGGAGAGATTGACACAATGGAAGGTAGCCCTGAATCTTTGGGAACCAAATAAT
>NC_056525.1:103207627-103230950 GCF_019175285.1 Sceloporus undulatus | reverse complement strand
ATAATAATAATAATAATAATAATAATAATAATAATAATAATAATAATAATAAAATTTTATTTATATACCGTCCTTCTAAAAATCAGGGCGGTGAACAACAGGAAATAACAAAGCCTTCTTGTCTCTGAACTTGCCACAAATTTATGTGGAAATAGGTCATCATTTTGCCTGGGGCTGTCATAAAGGTCATCCTTCCCTTTGCAAACAACAGGAGGGAAATAGTTTGGGTGAAAACCGAGAGGAAGGGAAAAGAACATCATTCCTTCCTCACTTCCACCCTATTTTACATTTGCTTAGCACAACACAAGACTGCAAAGTTGGAGGGTGTAAAAAGGAGAGGATTCTTTGAGAAGCTCCCTCACATTGCAGTAGAAACACATATTTACTTAAATATGGGAATGTGGAACTTTTCTGAAATAGAGTGCAGGTCTTGGGCTGAATGAGATTTCCCACTCTTGATTCACACATTCAACACATCCTTTATAAAGTACAGTGGAATCAAGTGACAAGAACACATATGGAACATGGTTTACATATCTGATCAATATGTAGAAGCCTTTTGTGCCATTTGCATAGTTTAGTTTCTATTGTTGAAATTTGTTAAACAGTGGCTACTTTATATATAGATATAGATATCACCACACAATTAGCTCAAAACAGCACTATTTCTGCATCAAAGACCCTTGGCAGTATTATGGTAATAGGGCAAATAATCATGTCAACATGAGAGTTAAAGGTGAATCATAGGACTTTATCACACTGGCAAAAAGACAGGAGCATAGTGATATGCTCACATCATTATCACACAATAATGCCAAGATTTTCACACAATGCCGCCTACATTTCATTTATCCTGTGAATAAAGAGGCATTCTAGTGCTGCTTTTTAGGCACGGGATAATTGTGAAATAGCCACAATGTCACATGACATTGTGTGAAAATGTTAGCTTTATTGTGCTATATTGACAGGAGCATATCACCATGCTCCCATCTTTTTTGCCAGTCTGATAAAGTCCACAGCTTGTTCCTTGTTTGTGTTTTTTGTTTGTTTGTTTGTTTGTTTGTTTGTGTCCAGAATTTTCAACCAAGAATAGGTTGGGCTCTGCATACTTAGAGTAGATTCACTGAGATCAGTATGGCATAATCTCAGGAGATTTATTTTAAGTATGATCAAATCTGGTCATACAAAGCTCAATTCATTTTTAGGGGGGGGGAAGGATAGATAATTACAATTAAGATTTCTGCCACTATAATGGTTTATCAAAATCTGAAAATAAATTGATTTCTGGATTCTCATTTTGTTATTAGCATTTCACACAACAACATGCATTGGCAAGGTTCTGTTTGTATTTCAACGAGTATATGCCTCCACCATCTTCTTTAATGTTAGCTTATGAACATTTTGCATGTCTAAAGCTCGAAGCACTTGGTCCCCTCCTCTAAAAGAAGCTAATTATGTGCATCTTGGCCTAACTTTGGCATGGCTGTCCTTGAGAACAGAAACCACTTAGCAATACTTTTATCTTTCCACAAGAAGAGCAAAGATTCATTTTTCTTGATATTAAAATTCCCACAGGCTGATCCTGTATTTTACAAGAGATCATTAGAAGGCTGTTTTTAAAATCTCCTTTCACCATCATTTGTTGACCTGAACTTCTCTAGCCAGCAATCTGTCCCTTTGCAGACCTTGGCATTCTGTTGTAACAGTACTGATTATTTTTTTAAGTAAATGGTGAGTGTGTTATTTGTTCTTGCCAAGTTCACTGCATCTTACACTTTCCTTCCAGGCCACAGAACATCTTGTGTAGTATTCCCAAGGTCTATGAGATATGAAGCCCTCAAAGAGCTGCTGTGACCTATGAAGCCTAATTGTTAGTTTTTCATTGCTGCTATTTCCTTACATTTGGCAGAAATGAGATAGGGATGAAAGACGTGGATGAAATTCTATCTAGACAGCATGGAGGCAATAATGATTAGCAAGGAAAAACGTTCATGAGGAACTCGCTAAGCATGTGATAGCTAAGTTAAGCATGAGCTATGTACTTGTCAAAGCAGTTCTGCTGCCAAGGAGTCCTACTATATACATAGCCTTCCAGTGACTGGTAATGGGTGAGGAAAGTAATGCTCTCTTGATCCCTATTTTTAGATGAATTGGGGATTTGTTTTCCTCTTATTCTAATCAAATGAAAGAAAGGCTCTCAGAAGTTTAAGCCACCAGAGCATAGGGCTGTCTTCTCTTCTTAACACAAAGCAAAACAGAGATCTAGAGATTCAGCAACATCTTTGCTCTGCATTATCTTTCAGCATTTTATAGCACTTCTATTCATGGCCAAATGTCTTATTTAAACACTTATTAAATTGCAGGAGTTTAATTTTGATTTTGCAGAATGGCAATGAATCTGTCTCTCTCTTTCTCTCTGGACCCTTTCACACTACAACACTATTACAACACTAGGATTCTAGCTTAACTACATGATTCTATCCTATGGGGTCCTGAGATCTGAAGATTAATTAGAATTCTCAGCCAGAAATCTCTTGTGCCTCCTCAAAACCACAGATCCCAGGATTCCACAGGATGCAGCTATGGCAGCTAAAGTGGAACCATGATGCTGTAACTATAGCTAGAAAGCCACTGCCCCAGAGACACTTTACAGATAAGAAATATATTGTATAATTTCAGCTGATCTACCCCCCCCCCAAAAAAAAACCTTTCAACCAGCCAGTATTTGTATTTGATTGCACCCTTATGTATTGCTCCAGAGAAAGCCTTTAGCTCAATCAATTGTTCCTGTTTAATCATAGCAGTATCCCACAGAGTATTCTACTGCTTAACACAATGGAGTATTCCAAAATGTTACTTATTGGTCAGGAAGAAGCCCAGAATGGCTATATCCAGTTGTTTGCATTCCTTCATAGATCCAACTCTGGGGATAATGTTCATTATCCATTGGTTAAGGTTTTGTTTTTGGTTTCCATAGCTGTTGGATCGCGCTGGCTGTCTACTGTAGCCAACAAGACACAGATTCTCTGTAGTAGCAGTTGTCTGGGTGTGTAGTCAGAGGGCTGTGTAATCTTTCTTGATAGTTGCTCTGATGCTGTGGAACTTCCCCACCAAAAGACACTAGTCTGTCCCTCTCCCTGATGTCCTTCCACCTGCAGGCAAAGATCTTTTGATTGAGGTAAGCTTTGGGCAACTGACTGGTTGTTGAGGTTCTTCATTTGCTACAATTAATAATAATAATAAAATTTATTTATATCCCACCTCTCTACAAAATGCAATCGAGGCTTTGTTTTATATTGCTGTGCTTTCAATTACTTTAATCCAATTGTGTATCCATCTTATAATTTGTTAATTTGTATTTTAATATTCGTATCAGGACAGATCAGGTCAGCAAGGCAGCTGGTGTATGCATCCTTGCACAGTTACACATTTCAAACACCTGGAAGTGGGTTTATGTGTAAAGTAGATCTCAGTTACATCAGGTTCTCCAAGAAGACAATGAGAAGTAACTAAAATGGCCCAATTTCTGTATATCTTTATGTTATATGCCTTTCACAGCCTCCATTCATCACAATGAAAGTGTTCTTTCTCTGTTCTGATGTTTGATTCTGTTATTTATTAAATCCATCTTCTAACATGTGCAAATAAAAGAGTCTCTATTTCGCCCCCAGAGGAGAATAAGAGGCAGCCAGAAGAAGCAGGAGGCATGGCCGAGTTTCATGCCGGAACTTAGAATATGAAAAAAGAGGAAACAAATACATTAAGAAAATTGCTGCTAGAGTTGGTTATTCAGGTTAGATTGTCCAGGGAGAAAGCTAATGTGTTCCCTAGCCATTACAGAAGGATTTTCATGACACTGGTGCCATTCATGAAACAGTTCTGTGGTGCAAATAGTAATGGTCTTATGGCGTTCTCATTTAATTTAATGGGAATGCTGTGGGGCCCTCATATTTCATGCCTTGAGATCACAGAACTGTGCAGTATATATCTTATTAGTTAGCATATACAAAATGCTGTTTGTATAAACTAACAGCCCAAGTTAATTACAGACGCTGTTGGTTGAACTTTTGTACTGTTCCCCACCCCTAAGCATTTTTTCTCTTTGGAAAAATAACAGTCCAGACATTTGAAAGCTTTTGCATTAACTCATGTACAAACTTAATATATTTATTCACTGTTACTCTGCATTTCCTGTGCTTTCAAATTGGCTCATATAATTGTGACCCTTACCATTGCATGTGTTATGAATAAAGAAGCCAAATCTCAAGGAGGCCTTTTTGATTCAGTAAAATGGGCAAGTCAAGATACCCCAGGGCTGGTCTACAGTGGACTTGAATAATCCAGCTTCTTCTTAAGTATTCCAGACTTGGAATTGTCCTAGATTTTCCCCGTTTCCTCTGCCCTTTATAGCAATGCAATGTGGCTATCTACATATATATTCACACTGTCCTCCTTATCAGATGGGGGACGGGACTGAAGCCTGTTCTTATCCCATCTGTGACAGTGATCGTGTGAAAGACATTCACACATGACGCACTGATCATTTCATAAAACTGTCAGTGAAGTGGAATTACATTAACAGGTTCTTCCATTAATGCAAAGTGAAGGTCAAAGATGGGACAATTCCACCTCACTGATGGGACAATGACAGGATCAGTGCAATGTCATATGAAAGTCTTTCATGCAATCAATGTCATTTGTGCTTCCCAGACAGTACAAAGTTCAGATCAGCGCAACAGCAACTAAAAGTCCTTCCCACGATCACACAGGAAGGATGGGAAAAGGATAGGAAAACAACAGGACAAGGACATCCCACCCCCCTTCTGATAATCTCCATTGTCACCTGGCATCACCACCACCAGCACAAGTCATTCCTCCTTAAGTCAAAATTGAGGCAACCAGCATTGATCTCATGACTAGGTGCCTCGTTGTGATGGGGGCAAATGATCAGTTTTTAAAACCAGTTTAAGGGAAGAATAGAGCAGATGTGGTGGAGAACTGGCCTTATGTTATGAAGACAGTCCACGTTTGAATTGGAAATTTGGCCAAGCATTGTGAAAACAGGTCACTATTAGGATAGTGTTAGATGATTTTATTTGGCCCATGTAAATGAGCTCTTAGATAGCTCACAGAGTATCAAATACATCTGAAAGAACTTTACCATATTTGATAAAGGACATTTACCAATGCTGGACTTTTATTTGTGAAGGATCTTTACCTGTGTTGCACTTAGCACAGGAAAAGAGTGTGTGGAGCAAGACCATCATGGGTGGGAGAGTGCCTGGGTTATAAGCTATGTGAGGAATCTCTTGATCATACTGATGTTTTTCATATTTATATACCTTCCCCTACAAGAAGCACAAATTGGATGGGCCCAGCTATTCCTCCCCTCATCACAGAAACTCTCTTGGTAGCTGAAACTGAGATAGGTTCCAGGTCACCCACAAATTCAGCTTCATGGCAATTGTGGGGATTTGAACACAAGTTTTACCAATTCTAAAAACTACACCATGCTGGCTCAAAGGATACAGGAGTATCATTTCTAGTCATAACAGCTGCCTGGAATACAGGTTTAGAATAGGAAAAAGTCGATTCTTTAATCATCTGATGGTCCCCCAGCATGGCTCTATGATCATCTTCCACCAGAAATTTAGGATTTGCCATTATCTGCGATTTTCATTAAGGTCTGGGAACATATCCCTTGTGGATACGGGGTTAATACTGAATTTTACTTTTATATTATTTTTATATCTCACCTTTTTCCTGGGAAGGAGCCCCTGGCCACAAGCTATTTAGGACTTTTTACATCAAGACCAGCACCTTGAATTTAGCTTGGAAGCAACTATAAGAGCCAGTATGCAGAGAAATTTTATTTGACTTACATTGGTTGTGACTGTCACATGGAAGCCATTTTAAATCTCTCCACACACTAATTTTTGTTACAAATATATAGGCAATGTCTGTTACCTTTGCGGAGATGCCTTTCTATCACCACAACCTTTTTGTTTTATCTTTAAGCAAAAGACATCATATGTGTATTTGTTTAAATGTTTGATATTGCCCTGACAAATTGAGACTTTACTTCTCTTCAGATGAAGATGCATGGCTCTCGTTGGTTTTGGCATCTGATTATCATAGTGCATAAAATCCCAACCTTGCAATATCCAAGTGACTTGAACTCTGATGGGCGCTAGAAGTGACACACATGAAGTGACACGGGCCACTGATGTAGCAAGCCCATCTTGCTTCCAAGTGACACAAGTAATCAACAATACTCAAGGTGATATTGGTGTGAAGTTGATTGTGATGACAAGATGCGTGGGACAGTGTGCTGACAATACACAAAGTAGTGAAAAATGAGTTATGACTCATCAGCTGGTTAATGAGCAGAACTGTCAGGTGCCTTTTCCTCCTCCTCCTCCTCCTTCTCTTCTTCTATTTCTATAATAATTATATTCCATTTATCTTTTTAGAGGATGACAATACTGTACACCTGTACTGTAAAATGTGGTAGTGCAATACAGCTTCAGGTATGGTATGGAAGACAGTTACACAAGGTTCATATATTTAGGCATGGTTCACACGTATGTTTGTATCATATCTGTACTTGACATAGGGAACCTTAATAAGTTAATAGCATTGGCCTAAATTCAATATAACATTGTTGCATGCCATTAGACATAATTCAATTCCCTTCTGGCTCTAGAAGCTGCCCCAAAATTGGTTCTGGGTAGTTTTTCAACCTTCTGAAGAAGGTTTTGAGGTGCATTAGGAGGAATACTACAGTGAGACTGGGTACCATCCCTATTTACTAGATTCCACTATTCCACTAATGGATGTTTAATGTTGGATTCAGCCCATTACATTGAGGTTCTGTTTATATGTTAGATCTATCTTGTGTTGTCCATCATGGTCATTTGACCCATGAAAGCCATCCCTTATTAGTGCAGTTACCAGGTGATAACAGTGCATGTGCTACTCCAGTTCAAAGAAGCCTGGGTAAAAGTTTGAACTTTGCTTCCTATTTTCCATGTGAGGACATAAACATTATAATTAAGATACTCTAGCTATTTAAATATGAAGGTGAATGATAGAGGCTTCACTCTTTAAATCCATGTATTCATATTTTTCACTCTAAAGGATCAATTTGTAAGATCACCTTGTAAGATCTATGGAAAAACGGTATACAAATAAAAATTATTATTTTGCTCCAGTGTTCCCCCTCCACTGGAAATGGACGATTCCTGTCATTATCATTTGAACTTGGTGATCAAGATTACAATCTTCTGCATGATTCTGTTTACTTCAGATAAACTGGATGCCTGCAATTGAGCAACAGTTATGACATTTGCACAGATGGCCCTCTGGTGCCTGGGATCTGTGTGGCTATGATGAAAGAGCCTAGCTGAGAAAGGGAGGTTGTCAACTGGGTGACTAAACCATTGGCAGGTTGAGTCCCATAAACAGAACCCACATTATCTTCATGCTAGATATAATAAGAACTCATTAAAATGGCAAGGGACTGTAATGATTTTGATCCAAGTTTATAGTGCCTGGATTATTTAACTAGTTAAGGAAGAATCCATTTGTTTAGACAGATGTTTCAAGGCAGAATAAGACAAATAACTATGAGCCACTTAGTGTGCCTCAAATTATCAAACCATTGCATTTTAGAGACTTTGAACACTCCTAGCCTTCTTGAAAATTTTGCACAGGGGAAACTTGCAAACATATTGTTGCATTGCAACTACTGTTACATCTTGCCCTGTCCTCTGAAAATGAGGACCAGAGATTCATTGTTATTATATGCCTTCAAGTCATTTCCAATGGCAATCATAAGGTGATCCTATCACAGAGTTTTCTTGGAAATATTTGTTCATAGAGGGTTTGCAATTGCCTTCCTTTGAGGATGGAATTGTACCCTCTCCAGGGTCAACGTGTGGGTTTCCATGGCTCATTGAGGATTTGAATCCTGGTCTCCCAGAGTCCTAGTCCAACACTATATTAATAATAATATAGGAAATAATATAGGATACCACTCAACTATGCTGTTTGAAGAGATTAATTAATGAAATGTGAAATATTGACATGAAAGCTAGTGTTCTCAGTTATATACATTCCTATTTGATATTGCTGCATGTTTGCTGATGGGTCTGTACAGGATTAAAGGCTCTCTCTATGTCTGTGATCTCTCTAAGGCTAGGACTTTCAATACACATACAAAGAGAACTGCATTTAAGATACCATCATGGGTAGTGAAACAACAACTCCCTTTTTCAGTCTGTATATTGATTTGGTCCCCCAAAAAGATAGATTCAAAATTTAGTCCCATGTGTAATTAGTTGTACATATGGGACCTGCAACAAACATTACAATGTTGAATACTGCCATAGTGCCAGGCAGCTATGGCATCTTCTAGGACAATGGTGGACTGTTCATTTCCCTCCCCCAATATGCCAGGGACTAGTACTAGTACTTTATTTACTACAGCTCTTTCTTTCTTTCTTGGAAGCTCCCTGTGGATGAACAGTCCATGTTATACAGCCTAGTGCTACATATTAACTTTCCTTAATGCATTCAGCTGATCCATGATCTTTTGTGGACAGAATCATAAGTGAGGGATCTTTTTCTTTTCTACCCCAGCTTTAATTGGTAATCAGTTTAACTTTAGGCAGAAGAAAACAATAATATCTGGTTTGCACACACACAACATGTGCTTTTGAGGCTGTCATACTTTGGCCACATCATGAAAAGGTATAATTCATTTGAAAAAGCAATAATGTTAGGAAAGGTGGAAGGAAGTAAAAAGAGCTACTTACTTCCACCTTTCCTAACGTTATTGCCTTTTCAAGTGAATTATGCCTTTTCATGATATGACCAAGGTATGACAGCCTCAATTTAGTCATCTTGGCTTCCAGGGAGAGTTCAAGCTTAATCTGTTCTGGAACCCATTTGTTTGTCTTTTTGGCCATCCATGGCACTCTTCTCCAGCACCGTATCCAAATGAATTGATTTTCTTTCCATCCACTTTCTTCACTGTCCAGCTCTCACATCCATACATTGTGATGGGGAATACCATGGCTTGGATGATTCTAATTTTTTCAGTGTTATATCTTTGCATTTTAGGATCTTTTCTAGTTCTTTCATCGTTGCTGCCCTTCCCATTCCCAGTCTCCTTCTGATTTCTTGACTTCAGTCTCCTTTCTGATCAATGTTTGATCCAAGGTATGGAAAATCTTTGACAATTTTTATTTCCTCACCATTTAGGATGAATGCATGCAGATCTTCCCTGGTTATTATGTTATATTCAGCCTTAAGCTTGCCTCTGCATTTTCTTCTTTGATTCTCTTTAGTCATTGTTCCAAGTCATTTGTTTGTTTGTTTGTTTTCTGCTAGTAGTATGGTGTTATCTGCTGACAATCTTTTGGGGCCTCCTCATCTTGTTCCTCATCTGACCAGGTTTCTGTGAATGCCTAAGCATTTTCATACATAAAAGAGAGCTGGTGAGAGTAAACCAGACATGCCTTAGAGCTTCTTGAAGAAAAGATGAATATTGGTATCATCCATCATGAACTACATTATCTTCAAGCTGAGCATTCAAGGTTCATGGAGAGAAACTCGCTTCATTTTGTTTTGTTTTGTTTTGTTTACAGTGCAAGCAGACACTCTTACAACCAGAGTCCTGCTGGCACACCACACCCGTTGATTGTGCAGCAATAGCAAGAGGAAGTAGATCAAACTATGACACCTCTGAGTAGCATATTTATCTGATGCTTTATTTCCTTCATGGACACTGTGTCTGCACCATTTTTCTTTCTGTTACCACCATCTACATGAGCCAAGTTACACTGCCATAACATATGAACAATATTTTGTCCTAAAAATGCTGTTGTATGTAGGTGTGTGTGTGCCTTCAAATTATCTCTTAACTGTTACTGATCCTATGAATTTTATAAGGCTTTCTTAAACAAGAAATTCTTAGAGGTTGTTTGCCATTGCCTTCCTCTGATATATAGCCTATATAACACCTGGTATTCCCTGGTGGTTTCTACTCAAAGTATTAACCAAGTCTGACACTGTTTAGCTTCCAGGATCAGATAGGATCTGATACCTTCAGGGGATCTAGACCTTGCACTGTTTTGTATGCCCACTATAAATGTCAGCATCCCTGGCATAATCAAGTATATTTACATTCCTAGGCATGTTCCAAAATGAAATCTGTTCCTTGTCTTACATATTTCGGCAGTTACAGGACACTGCATGTCAATCAAATCTAAAGTCTAATATTTCTTCAGATATAAGCCAGTGTCGCTTTTGAGTATGTGAATGTACAGGTTCATTGAATGCCATGCCTGGGAGCCTTCCCCCACTCATGCTAGTTGAGTGACCTAACAAAATGCTTCTAAGATAAATTGCATTTTCTCTCCCTTGACAATATGGCCAAGTCTTGGCTCAAACCAGTACTCACCAACTGGGGAGACAGAGAAGGAAAGGCATTGTAAGCAGTTGGTACATAGAAGGCTCCAAGATTTTAATTTTGTTTTCATTTTTGGCTAAAGATCACTGTTTTAATTAGGGATGAAATAATCTCAGTGCTGGAAACTTTGTATTTTTAAAAGAAATGTGTTTCAGTTATAGCAACACTGTTATCACTCTTAGTACATATTAATGGTTCTCAAACAACACAGTCACTTGATGTATATATTTTTTTTTCAGGGTGGAATTGAAAGGGGGAACTCCTTCTCTTCTCCCCCCCCCCCGATTTAATTGCTAATAAAATTAACTTTCTGCAGAAGGAAGAATAAGGTTAGTTGATCTGCACACACATTATGTGTATCACACTAGATCATGATTCACAAAGAAGTTGCAAATATACTAGCTTTGCAAAAATTTTGAGTCTCCATAATTGCAAACTATTCATTTTTGTAAAGTCACTTAAAGCTGTTGTGCCCATAAAGTGAAGGCCTGCAAAGGTGTATTGTACTGCCAGTCACTATCTGGTAGTCAATTAAATATTTTGCAAAGCAAGCCTATCTTGCAAAGCATATTAAAACTATGGTGGCTTCACCTTCTGTTCTCATGCATACTATAAATGATCAGTAATTCCAAGAACTTGAAAAATTATTTTTGAAGGGTAATTAGTTACAATAGTTGGTTACAGTTCTAAGACCCACAAAGTCATTAGTTACTGGTATGGTTAGAAGTTTAAACAAGTTGCTCCTGTTTCTCAGAAGTACAATAGGAAGACATATATGACTCTGAACACTAGAAAGTATAGCTTCTAGTTTAGAAAAATGCACTCTACATCCATTCATCTCATTGTCACCTGAACATTCACAGCAGGGTACAAAATAGTAGCAAAAGGCACAGAACAAGCTAGTACTGAAACTAAATGGAAGTCTTCCTTTGCCTTTTAGTCTTGCCAGCAGCTCCATAACTGTAAAAGTAATTTAAAATGTTACCATTACACTGCAAAAGGGATTAAGGTATGCCTCTTTAAATTACAGTGCTGATGTGATACAGTTATACTTTCATTAATGAGGAAGGAAATTAATTGAAAGTAATGTATTCTTCATAAGTAGTTACCGGTAATTCTAAACTCTGTTAATTCCACTGGATTAACAGAATCCAGCACACACACTCACACTTTTTTTGTGCTATACTGGTGTTTGCCACTTTAAAGCAACTTCTTCCATTCTGATTCCTATCATGAACAACATAACTTATGAAAGCATCTTTGTATGATGTTGTCTCTTGCCAGTGTCCACATTCTCTCTTAAAAGGTAATGCTGATTTGAGAAGACTGGAACTAGACTAGTAGGAAGACGTTTTCATACTTTAGCAACATGGGGGTCAATGTCAGGCAACAGTTTCTGTGGTAAGAAACAAAATGCCAAGCTGATGCATGAACTGAAAGGTTGATCCACCAGTTTGATGGCAGGCCTGGCCAGCCCTTATCAAGCATGGTGAGGCAGTCACCTCAGATCATCAACAAGTTATTGGAGGAGACTTTACTGGTCTCAAAGCCTGACTTACGCCAACTCCACCACAGTCCTAGCTACCCAGCTAGGTGAGGCAAGTATGCTTTCCCATTGCCACCCACCCATGATGGTCAGGCCTACTGCTCTGTTGTGGGGCTTTTGTGGAGGAAGCCCAGGGATGGAGCAACTAGAAAGGGTACATGCTCACCCCTTGTGCAGCTTCGGAGCCCCACAATGGAGCAGGGAGGAAGCCCTGTGATGGAGCAGCACGGAGGAGAGAATGCACACCTTTCCCAGTCGCTCTATCACAGGGCATCCTCCCTGGGGAAAAAGCCCTGCAATGGAGCAGCAAGGGAGAGGGCAAATGTGCATCCTTTTCAGCTGCTCTGTCACTGCGCTTCCTGCCTGGAATCCCTGCAATGCAGCAGTAGGCAAGGAAGCAATGCAGCGGCTGGGGTGTGGAGGGGAGGCAAGGAGAGAAGGGCAACCAGCAAGGAGGGGGCATCTGGGGGAGGAGGAGTGGTGGCCAGAGAGGAGGTGCAGTTAGTGGGAGGGGTAAGGAAGCCTTTCCCCCCCACTGGAAACCATCCACCCTAGGTGTCACTAAAGATAGTGACACTATTGTCATTTTG
Organism: Sceloporus undulatus; assembly: GCF_019175285.1. NCBI lineage: Eukaryota > Metazoa > Chordata > Lepidosauria > Squamata > Phrynosomatidae > Sceloporus > Sceloporus undulatus. The sequence goes on along the minus strand of NC_056525.1, from coordinate 103,218,337 downwards.
TATATGCAAATATTCCAAATTCTGAAAAACTCCAAAATCCAAAACACCTCTGGTCTCAAGCATTTCAGATAACTGAAACTCAACCTGGAATACTATCTAGTAGTAGTAAGCCTTCCTCTCATGGCTCATTAGGTCTAAAATTAAATGCATATATATTTTCACTGTAAAGCAATGTTAATGATTTATCTATATTTTATGTAGGTCAATAGATAAACATTAGCTTATTAATTTACACTTGTATTCAATTCAGTAGAAGCATGTTTAGTTCCCAGCTATGTGATCCTAAGCATTTCTGCCCAGAGGAAGACATTCTGAGAATGACATATAGCTGGGCTGGCATTGCACCAGCCTGGATTGGATCCCCTGAAATCCGGCCCCCACAGAGACACCCCAGAGATTACCCCATCAATACACTTGCACATGTCCTTCACTCCCACTGAATTCAACAGCCTTAAGCATGTTCACAGTGGTGCCTCTGGACAATTTTAGCAGAGCTTGGGGAAATTCCACTGGTGGATTACAGCTCCCAGAATCTCTCAGCCAGTATAGCTACTAGCTTGGAAGTCTTATCCCCAAATAATAACTTTTCAAAACTCTTAATTTTACAAGCTGGATTTAATGGTTTTACAGTTGCCCTCCCTCATTTAGACAACCATGTGCATCACTTTGATTGTGGGCTCATAAGTAATATTTCTTTTCTCCCTACCCTCAGATACCATTCTGTGCTTTATATCTGTTTCTGTGTCCTGATATTAGAGGAAAAGGGGGAAAGAAGAAAAGTAATATTTGCAACATGCACATCTTTGCATTTTAAATTCATTTAAATCTTAGCACCATAATATCGACAAGAAGAAAACTGAGCTTTTTTCTGCTTCTTTGAGGCTAAATACATGAGAATAAGCCCTACTTTTTCTTGTAATACAAAAAGATATCGCATTTTCAGGTTATCATGAAGATTTGTAATCATGTACCTGTCCATTTACCAGCTTCCTGCCACTATCACTATAAAATGATTTTTGAAAAGGAGAAGAAATAATGGATGTTGCTAAGAAGGAGCACCATTAGTTCTGGGGGACACCAGCTTTTATTGTGCCAACCAAGGGGTCTGACACTGGATCTATTTGCTGATAACACATTTTATACAACTTTTCTGGATGCTCATTGGAGCATCCTCCCCCCCCCCCCCAGGTTGTTTGGCCCCCAATGTTGACATCAAGGGCCAGCTTTAGCTGCTTTCTATTGGGCTGCGGGTACTAATGTCTGAGCAGCATTTTGGATATTTTAAGTACTAAGAATGAATAATAACATAAAGCTGTCATGTTAGATCAAAAAAGTGTTTCCTGTGTGTTGGATGTTTTCCCACCTCCTTTACTTTCAAATATGTCAGCATTTGCTACTCCTGTTTTTTTGCTTTCCTCCTTCAATAATGAATAGTTGCCATCACATATTGGATTAGGAAACAGATTATTCTCAGGGTTTTCTAATATGGAAAAACAGCTTTTGTGCTAGACAATAAAGCTAAAAGCATGATTAAAGCAGTGGCAGCGTATGCCTCCTTCTCATACCCCATTAGGTCTAAAATTAAATGCATATATGTTTGCACTGGGAGATGATGTTAATGATTTACAGTATCTATATTTTATGTAGGTCAATAGATAAACATTAGCTTATTAATTTGCTATGTTGCAGATCTACTTGTATTCAATTCAGTGGATTTAAAAAAACATATGATAACTGGGTCCTAAAATTTCCTGCACCTTCATCCAGATAGATAGATGGTGGGTGGGTGGGTGGATGAACAGATTTTGGCTGCACCTCAGCAAACCATGATGTAAGACAGTGCTAGTTACAGGTTTCAGGGGACCTTGGGCAATATGATATTACTGCTCCCTTGAAAGGGTCCACATTCCTCTCATTGCTGTTGCTACAGTTCATACATCTGTCCCTTCTTCTGGTTTCAGTGGCACCAGCCACCATAAGAAGATGCAACGGAATGGCAAAGCTTATAGCTCCTTCTCATACTCCTCTCACTACTTGCTCTCCTGTGTGTTTCACACACCAAAGAGGAGGACGTGAAAGTTAAAAGGTGATATGATAGCCCTGTTTAAATATTTGAAAAGGTGTCATGCTGAGTGGAACAAATTTGCTTTGTGCAGCTCCAGAGAATAAGACCCGAAGCAATGGATGCAAACTACTGGGAAAGAGATTCCACCTAAACATTATGCAGAACTACTTGACTACAGAAACTGTTTGACAGTGGGATATACTGCCTCGGTGTGTGGTAGACTCTCCTTCTTTGGAGGTTTTTAAACAGAGACTGGATAGCCACCTGTCAGGTGTGCTTTGATTGCGTCTGCCTGCATGGCAAGCGGTTGGACTGGATCACCTTGTAGGCTCTTATAACTTTATGATCCTAGGATTCTATATATGGAAGGCTTAAAGGGATTAATACCTGGGGGGATTGTAGCCTTGGTGAATATCCACCAGTGCCAACTATTGCTACCTACTCTGGTCTGTACTGGTATTAGTGATGGTATTAGAGAAGTGCACATCACTAGCCATTCTGTTCAGCTGCCTTGCCCTTATTACCTCTTCCCTGGTTATCACAACTGCTGTATATCATATTCCTTTGAATCATCTTGGATTCAGGCTGTTGTACCAAAAAAGATACTCTGCAAGCTTATTACCCTCTATGGACTTTGAAAACATGACATTGATAATCAAACAGAAGTTATTAGATATAGATTATCAAGATCTTCAAGGAACCACATGGGACATTGATCTCTTTCACACTTCACTGTTATAACACTTTGATACCACTTTAATTAACATGGCTTTGTCCTATGGAATCTTGCGATCTGTGGTTTTGTGAGGTGTTTAGGTTTTTCTGACAGACAGCTCTCAATTCCTTCCCAAAACTATAAATTCCAGAATTCCGGGAGATGGAGCCATGGCAGTTAAACTGGAATCAGTGCTATAATCGGATAGGATGAGAGGAATATTTGTTCATCTCAATAATTAGGTTTATCAGTCTTCCTCTGTAAAAATGGTATAATATGGCTAATACCACAATACAAAATTAATGCAGTTTGAACCCACTTTAACTTCCATGGCTCCATCCTATGGAATCCTGGGGTTTATAGTTTGTTATGGTACCAGAGCTCACTTACAGAGAAGGCTAAGTATCGCTAAATATTGCACAAGACAACAAATTCCACGGCATTGAGCCATGGCAGTCAAAGTCATGTCAAACTGCATTAATTCTGCAATGTAGGTGCTGCCCCTGCAACAATGTTGAGGTCGAGTCTGCCTTGTATGTTCTTTCCCACTGCGGTTATTATCAAGGGGCTAGAAAGGATTTAATATATCCTATTATACATATCCCTGGTTGCTCTCTTGAATCTCTTATGAATATTTTAATTCAGGATTCAAATAAGTCAGTAGTGGATAAACTTGGTTATTTTCACCAGTCCACTTAATATTGTTTGATGTTCTTTTATATTTAATGCTTAATTTTTTCACAAATTTTGTATCCCTTTAGTTCTATCAACAGGCATTTTTATCCAATCTGCATTTAACCTGATGTTTTAATGCTTTGTTAGCTGTAAAGATGGATGGATGCTTAGACATATACTCACTTCTTCAAAATTCTTTGTGAATTAAATTTAGCTCTTCAAATAAACATATTGCCTGTGATCCCATGGCCTGAACACTATTATTTTAAAAGATCCAGGGGTGACATTGTGTCCCTTCAGCAGTAGCTTCCAGTGGGAACATGAAAATTGTGTCCCACTCAACTGAACCTACCTAGATAGAAATGAGGGCAAAGCATTTGTTTCAGCGTTACTAACCTCAGCATCCTTGCCACCGCAAAAATCCAGCGCAAAAGGTAACCATTGGAGGCACGAGTATGGAAGTTACAAATAACAAGTTATTTGCAATTACAAATAAGAAGTTACTCATAACTGATTATTTTTCCAGTATCAAAAGGAGGGTTAAACTGTGTTACATTATGGTTGTACTCCTTCTGTGAAGTGACTAGCTTTTAGTTACTGTCATGGTTTCAGGGGTATGGCATCACTAAATGATGAAGAACTACCATATAGTTCAAGTACCTGTTTGTAATGCACTGCATGCTGCTATCTCATGCTCTTGTATCATGTTAAAGCAACAGCAAGAAGGATGAGAGAAGATACTTTGTACCATAAGTCATTAATTCATATTATTCAGATTTTTTTAAGTAAATGAAAATAAACATCTAAGTTACTTTTGAGAAACAGAAAAGTTCAGCACTGCTTTTTAAATATTGTAGCTGTAATGGAAACTAGCTGCTTAGGTAGAGTTCATCCACAAACTATGGTCCCTCAGCAGTGGATTGCACAAAGATAATGGCTTCCTGGCACACTACACACATTTCAACACTATCTGACCCCATCCTCATGGGGACATCCTACACTAACCTATTCTCTTCACCACAAGCTAGTTCCAACACCAAACTGGATTTGCCACTTCATTTCCACACTGGTTTACAATGCCTTTGTTCACTAACAACCATTATTAAAACTGGGCTTGCCACTTCATTATCATACATAAATGATTTTGAATTTGAACTGACATTCTCACACACCAAGGGCATATATAAATCTGTCCCTGGCTTACCATTCCACCAAATGCATCTGAGGAAGTAGACTTAAGTCTACAAAAGCACATGCTTCTTTCTTTAGTTAGTCTCAAGATCTCTCTATGTACTGGTGCTACAGACTAACACGGCTATATCTTGAATTCTGCAAATGAAGTTGTAGCATAAGCATCTGAGGAACTCAACCAAGTCTGATGAAAGCTTATCTTACAACTTCTTTTGCTTAATGAGTCTCAAAAGTGCTACAAAATCCCTTTGCATGCATTGTACTGTAATTGATACTATACATCAACTACAGATGAAAAGACAAAAATGTGTTCTTTTGTCACATTCAGTTATTTGCAGCTGGGCAGGATTGTTATGATTTTCCTGTCATGAAGGTACCCCAGAGCATTATGGCTAAACATAAAGCAATGGTCAAATTCACTGAACCTGGTGGATGCCAAAAGGTAGAGTCCTTTTAGCCTTTTACAACATTTTGACCACTTATGGAAAACCCAGGTCACAGGGTTCCAAAGTATTCCATGTAACTGATTGCCACATATGAGTCAGCGATCATCTCACCAGTGCGCACACACATGCGCACACGCACATACATATATCAAAGTCATGTAGTAATAGGGGCTAGAGCACCTCTGTTTTCGTGGAAATTTTTCAGGGCCAATTCATGGAGTGAGATAAGCCATCTATCCACTAACTGCTCCTGGATCATACTGTGCAGTGCAGATCACAATGTACTTCTGGCAGACAATCGATGTAATATAGAAGATGCCTACAAAGCAAAAAGTTCCAGATGCCTCAAGTATGACCGCTACAGCACATGTTCCTCATCTGGTAATATTCAGTTTGTAGAAGAATTTTTAGTGCAAAGGAATCTGACCAGATACCAGAACAATTGCTGCAATCCTGCATGATTCAGCATTGCATAGTAGTTCTACATGGGAACTACACTATGCTGAGATAGTCCACCCTCTGGAGCTGCCATATTGTCACTGAAGCTTTCCATTCATGTTTGGAGGAGTATGGATGGAATTGCAAAACTGTTGGGCTATGTCCCTGTAGCTAGACACAAATCAAATACATTGTTCACTAAGATATGCCAGGGTCCTATGGGGGTTTCAGTGGCAGAGGTAATCATTTTACATCTGGTTACAGGACAAAGCCCAATATATCTGCAATTTCCACACCCTATTCTCCTTCAGGTATGACTCTCTGAGGCTGGGGTCAGCAGCTTTATGGTAGATCCAAGGGGATCATTGGTCAGTGTAGAGGGAGGAAAGGAATATCAACTTCTGCTGTGGCGAAAAATAAACATACGAAGTTAACTTATGTGTACATATGTATGTCTGTCTGTCTGTCTATTTATCTATTGTTGATGTTGTGTGTGTTCAAGTCATGGTGATCCTAAGGCAAAGCCATCATAAGGTTTTCTTGGAAAGATATATTCAGATGAGGCTTATCATTGTCTTCCCTTGAATCTAAGAAAGTGTAACATGCCCAAGGACACCTAGTGGGTTTCTATGCCCGAGCAGGGATTCAAGCCCTACTCTTCCATAGTTCTGAACCAATTCTATTGAAATTTAAAGTTGAAAATAAATCAAATTAAAACCCATTTAAAAATCAGAATGATCATAGGTATGAGGATCCACAAGATTTTCCATGGAATCAACAAGAGCAGGGATACAAACTCTGGGCTTCAAAAGTGCTAGCCCAAGCTTCAAACCACTCTTCCATGCTGGCTCTGCTTTTTGTCTGTTCTCTTAATTTGTATCATGTACAGTGTTTATATGCCTGAGGCAGTCAGAGTAGTTAACAAAATAAAATTATAATATTATAATATAAAAATGACAATAAATCTTTAACAGAGAACAAAAGCAAAGTGAAGAGATCCCACGAGATTCCATCCTGCACTGACCTACTCTGATCAGGATGACTATGAAAAATTCATAAACTATATTGGGGGTGCCCCTGGCCATTTCAGTTGTCTTGGGGGTAATAAGCATTCCTCTCTGTATCCCCCTGTAGTCTTCAGACATTTACACATCTTTTATCATGCCGTGGTACCATTCAACAGGAGGGAAGCCTTCAACTGCTCCACAATCCCATCTCTCAAGAAATGGCAATTTCATGTAGTGGGCCGGTCTTTGAGTTTTTCAGTATTATTCATCAGATATGGATGTTAAAGGAAACTGAACTCATGTTACAGCCATAAAGTCTACACCCATAATAGGCTAAATAATCCTAAAAATTTGCCAGGCTTAAAGACATCAGCCTCTGTTAAGAGCAAATGGTTTTCAGGTTGCACCAATGGCTGATGGGCCAAAGAAACATTCATGCCTCCATTGGGTGGTCATGGTGAGAAAGGACTAAAACAGAACAGTTACATACTTCAGTCTCCAATGCTAGGGGTGGAATGAACTGGTTCCTTATGAAGAAAGGAAGAAAAATTAAGATAAACACATAGGCTAGAATCTTGTTAGTGTCTTACAGAAGTGTCAATTCCTAGAGATGAGGAAGAAGAAAGATCAAGATAAGAAAGAATTGTATAAATTCTTGTTGCACGAGTTTGGTTTCCATTTTGTTGATTGTTTTATTGTAAGTTAGAAAAATGTAATAAAAATCAATGTTAAAAAAAGAAGTGCCAATTCCTCTTAAGTAAATGGTTGAATATTTTTATACAATGCAGTACAACTGCATTCAGTTCAAACATGCAGAAACTGAGCTACATATGTTGTGCCATGGGGTATGAAGGTGTACATCCATGTTAATATTGCTGGACATGCATATTCAGTTACACAACTTTGCCATTCAACATAGGGGTGGTGAAGCATGATTGATGTGTAACTCTATATGCAAAGATATATGGTACACAAGCTAGATGTGGGATCTCAGCCACTATCTTTATGCTATACTAAGTTGACCAATACTAACAAAACCAACCAAAGTGATATTAGTTCTTCACTGATAAGAAGTTGAGTGCTGCTGTATCAAATTGCCTTGGGCACATCATGTTTCCCACAGTGGGCAAACAGCTGCTTGTGAGAAGCAGGACAGGAGACCATCATAACTAGTTAATAACCATTAAAAGTGTTATTTTCCATGCATTTCTCTAACCCCTCTTTAAAATTCTAGATGTGGCTCATCATAACACCTTGTGGAAGTGACTTCCATCATTTAACTATGCAGTGTTGTTGTTTTTGTGTGTGTGTATAAGTTGTTTCTGGCTTATGACAACCCTATGGCAAAGCTATCACATGGTTTTCTGAGACTTGAAATTCAAAAGCAGGATTTTAATACATAATTGTGCCCAAGAAGGCTTCTTATTGGGGTGTTTGCTCAGAATGTTTTTAATGGTTTTATATTTTTAACTCAATATTTTTGTTCTATTAACATGTTTTAATTGTGTTTTAAAATTGTACTATATTATTGGTATTGCTTTTAAAGCTTTTGACAGCTACCTTGGGTCCAAATTGGGAAAAAGGTGGCATACAAATAAAATAAATAAGTAGATAAACCAGAGGTGTGACTTGCTAAAGGTCACTGAATTGGTTTCCATAGCCGAGAGGCAGTTTGAACCCTGGTCTCCAGAGGCACAGTCCAGTGTTCAAACCAGTTTGCCATGCTGGCTTCTACTGACTATGTACTGTGGGGAAAAGTAATCATTTTGTCTGTTCTGACCTCCAAATCTAGTACTGAAAGCAAGGAAGAAAGAACTTTTCCCACCCACTCTCTGTACACCATGGTCAGAATCCTGTTAGTATGGTACACAAATTGTATTTTTTTGTCTGTAGCTGAAGGGCTGTCTTTAGTTCAAGATTGCAGAACTGGAGTTCTGCATGTGGTATCATGCACATGAATGTACATTGTGCATGGACACACATGCAATTGTCTCCTAACCTGACTGTGCAGTGCTGCAGTTCACTGACATAGCAGTGAGCATAATGTTATGCTCTGTCTCTTCAGTGTAGAATCTTGGCTCATGTCTTATGTTACACACCTCCATCCCACCTTGATGTGTAGGAATATGCAGAAACTTACAAAGCACCTTTGTGCAGAGGAATATACTGAAAATAGTTTGTTATGCCGGAGTAAAGGCAGACCAAGACTGAGTCCTACTGGAAATCAAACTAAGGCAGAACAGCTCTTTAGCTGTTTGAACCCTTTGAAAGATGAGAGACACAGAGAAGTTTAGATTACCAGCCGCCTACAATGTACATTCCATAAAAATGTCAGCCTTGATGGCAAAGTTCAGGATAAAACGGTGTCGGATAATTTAATCATTTACCATGAAAATACCAGTTATCTTAATCATACACGAAGTTCTTAAGACTGGTGTATAGTTTTGCATAATTGAATCATGACTTCAGAGAAAGGAAGGAACTGTGAAAGTGTTTTGGGGGGGGCAGGGGAGCCTCTCAGAAAGCACATCCAGGGAGCCCTTATATTCAAGTTTAGAAATTATATACACAGTATTTTAATTTCTGAGGATATTAATACTTCTGAGACGGCTGGACTCTTAAGGTGGTGGAAACGGAAAGAGCTTTTTAAATTGTTATTATTGTTACAGATAATTTGGACTGCCACCTATTCAGAGACTGTAAAAATTACCTTTTTGGATTCCCCAAATCCTTTAGTGAGGATTGGCCATGCTGGTTGTGTTATCCTCAGAACTGTAATCCCTAGTCTAAATGGTGGTTGGTATTCAGTATTGCAGTTACAGTTCACAACAGTTGCAGTTGCAATTCATAACCTAGAGTTACAGGTCCGTATCTGCTATGTATTCACTAATCCTGCATAGTATGTATTCACTAATCCTGCATAGTCACAGCCCACCTTAACAGCCAGCAGTCCCCAGTCTTTATTAAGAGCAGTTCCCTGGATCAGGTGAAGGAGATCTATTCAGTTGGTGATCAGGTCACAAGGAGGAGTATAGTTCTACTCCCCTCCTACCAGCAAGGAAGCCTAAACAATCAAAGTCATTGCAACCTCACTACTTAGCAGGAGGGGGGCTGCCCCAGTTGCCAGCAGAACAGACCTCCTCCTCAGTCTGACAACTGGCTGTTAAATTGACTGGAGGAAGCAGTCAGGCTAAGAGATGTTATTTAATCACATAAATCTAGGATCCTGGGGTCTATTGTTAATTCCAAATAAAGTAAACAGGTTTAATCAGTATACCGTACTGTTCAAAAGGTCTACTCTGATTAGGGATAGTCAGTATGATTTGGGATCCCCAAAGGAACTTTTCCAAATTCTGACCCCTGTCTGGAAAGGTTCTGTTTATGCCCCTAGGACTGGGAATACAATCCAGGGAGGGGAGGATTTAGGGAGAGGGTGTTTGTGAGCCACAGTGAACATTTTATCCATCTGGTTCCCTTCCCATCTAGATGCCTGATAAACTACTGCAGCAGCAACCTCAAGAAGGCCAGGATGTCTTCATTTTCCATCCGAGCGAGAACGGTGGAGTGTTGAGATCGGAGCATCTGTGGTTGTGTGCCCAGCCAGTCAGAATCTGTGAACAGCTGCGACGAATGGAACTGAGAAGGAGGAACAGGAGGCAGCCAAAGCCCAACCCTGAAGCCCTCTTTCTGACTAGAGCAGAATGAGACCAGTACAGAGGAACCCCCAGCAGCACGAGAAACTAAACAGATTGACTCTCAGTGACTCATTTAGCTTCAGGATTGGACAGATCTCTCCCCTGCTGGCAATTTGGCTGAGCATCAGTGGGCGAGATACCAGGATGAATAGCTTAAAATAATTAACGGGGATGGGGGGGATTGAAATCTGTAAAACTGCTAGCCATCCAATTCTTTCCCATGGAATGAAAGACACAAAACAAATTACATTTAGGTTATTAAATATTAAGTCATTGGATTTATCTCCATTTGGCCCAAAGCAGGAAACTGGAAAATATTCAACATTGATATTGTTCTGTTGATGGGCTGTTTACCGTTGAGTGACTGACTGGATTTTGGCAGGTCAAAGGGGTCTTTGACACATGAATGGAAAAGAGGTACTTGAATTCTCCCCTGCAAAAAGAGAGAGAGACAGAGGCAGAGAGAGAATAATTAATT
>NC_056525.1:103185913-103207617 GCF_019175285.1 Sceloporus undulatus | reverse complement strand
CAGCAAACAATTTTGGCATGAATATGAATGTGTACAAAACCAAAATTGCTTGAAGCCAAGAAGGTTTTTGCTCAGTGACTGGGACTTTCAACCTTGTGTTGACATTTGGGGCCCAGCTTTGCTTCCAGTGAGCAAGGTGGAAATGTTGACACTCTTTCCAGGAGAAACAGGCTGAGATCCCGGAAGCAAAAGAGACAGTACTTTGTAATAAATGCACAAAACCAGAAGCAACAGGCTCGTTTAGTATCAGTAAAGGTCAGTTAAAATTATAGAGCAGCAAACAATTTTGGCATGAATATGAATGTGTACAAAACCAAAATTGCTTGAAGCCAAGAAGGTTTTTGCTCAGTGACTGGGACTTTCAACCTTGTGTTGACATTTGGGGCCCAGCTTTGCTTCCAGTGAGCAAGGTGGAAATGTTGACACTCTTTCCAGGAGAAACAGGCTGAGATCCCGGAAGCAAAAGAGACAGTACTTTGTAATAAATGCACAAAACCAGAAGCAACAGGCTCGTTTAGTATCAGTAAAGGTCAGTTAAAATTATAGAGACATCCTTTGGAGCAAATCCTCTGCCTTGTATTTGCATATTTATGAACTAGAGATTATGACAGCCTATTCCATTTATTAGAGCAGCGATGCTATACTTAATAGTCTGTCAGCATTTCCATTATAAACCCCCTTTTTTCAGGGTTTTAATATCCCAGCCACTTAAAATCACGACAAGCAAGCAAGTCACTTTTGTTAGGCCAGGTGTTTGTTTTTATTTCATTTAAAATTAAAATCGATTTAAAGGAGTTTGGTTCTTTATGACTTGGAAGATAAAGCAAAAGATGAAAGATGACAGGAAGTTTCTGTAACTACTTCATGTTCCCTTTACTGTCAGTGGTGTTCATGGACCCAAATGTTTTGAAACCATTACTTTTGAGGACTTCATCTCCCCAGAATCTGCCAGGTCCTACTGGCTGGGAGATTTGTAGTAAAATAAAATAACGTTTGCAAGCTGTGGCCTGGAGGGAACAGTAGAATTAAGAAGTTATAAACCAACCCTTTGTCAAACTGCATGAAATTTGGGTTGGTTGGTTGGTTGGTTTTTAGCTAACAGTCTTTGCGCTTCCTTTTTAAATCCATTTTTGTATTGGAAGGCTAACCCAGTATAAATCATTTGAAGTCTATGGGTAACATTATCTATAATTTAAACCACAGATCAGTTAATCTGGAGAATTTGATTTCAAACCCATTGGTTTTAATGACAGAAACAGTGTGATACTATGAGTTTAGTGGGACATTACCAAGCTAACAGATATAGGTTTCAGGCTAAACCCAATTATGTTTGCTGGATTGACTGTTTTGTGGGTCAACTTTCCTGAGGGGAAAAGAAATCTTGTTCTGTGAAAAGAACCCTTGGTTGCCATCCTAACCCCACTGATGTCTACGGTACTTTATGGACAAGACTTTTATTAGGCAATCATCCTTCCTCATTCACAGAGTTTTAGGAGAGTCCAGACCAGAATTAGAAAGTTCTTTTTTAGACTGCAACTCTCAGTGGACATGCTGGCTGGGGATTCTGGGAGCTGCTGTCCACAAAGTAGTTTTTTCAGGCCCTTGTCCAGACAACACCATCTCCCATCAGTAACCTCGCTTTCCTTCCACATCTTCCACCCTCTTTAATAAGAAAAAACTCCAAAGGCGAGAAAGTCAGAGTAGATGCCCAGGGCCTTTGGTTATTCATGCTACGAGCCTTCTGGCTGGAGACACTTTCAATTAAATGGTTATATGCCTATCTAGCAATAATTTTTTCTGGCTTTGCTAGAACAGGTATTTAATATGGTTTGCCTTTACGATTCTCACCTTTGTATTTGTTGCATGTGTCCCCTTTTTTTACTTTTGGCGACACTGAGGAAAACAGACGACAGGGTTTTATTGGCAAGATTTGTTCAGAGGGGAGGCTGACTTTGCCTCCCTCTGAGACTGAGAGTGTGACTTGCCCAAGGATACCCTGTGGATTTCCATGACTCTGATCTCCTGAGTCGTAATCCAATTCTCAAACCACTACACCATGCTGATTCTCAACTATTTAACCAAAAATTATTATTAGAATCCAAGAGATGCCTATGCTGGGTAGCTGTAGACTTTTGCAGGTGTAGTACAGCATTGTGTCCAATATTGGCAAACCCAATGCTTCTGGAAAGCCAAGCAAAATGGAGACTACTTCATCTCTTGTTCCTTCCCTTAGCAATACCTAAAGATAATAAAGATTTGAGTGTGAGCATAGCCTTTATGGACTATTAGACTTCTTGTCTCATCTAAAATCAAGCACACATAAAATCAAGTGGATGTGGGTGGGGAGTTAGAGAGAGAGAGAGAAAATGAGAGAGAGAAAATGGGAATCCATCTGTCTGTGGATTTTAGCTTCCCCACGGATGAACTTGTAATTTGTGTTATAGGCAGAGTCTCCTCATAGTGTGCTCCCAATAGTATTCATTGATTTGATGATGTTATGAACATGCCCCTTCCCATTACTTTCAAAGGGCTTGTGATGGACTGAGTACAGTGGACCCTTGTTATACGCTGGGGTTTGGTTCCAAGATCTCCCGTGTATAACAAAATTCATGTATGCTCAAGTCCCATTACATATAATGACATAGCAAAATGGTGTCCCTTATAAAAAATGGAAAATCAAGGTAAATTTATACTTTTTTGGAACATTTTCAAATCGTGTATGCTTAAATCCGTGTATAAAAAATCCGTGTATAAGAAGGGCCGACTGTATGTTGGATAGTCGCACTTATAACATAGGTTTTCAAATTTGCAGAAATATTCACTACCCAGCCATATTTATGACCCACCCCCCATACATACACACTTTCAAAAAGCAATAATAGGCAAGGCCTAAAGAGTTAACTCAGGAATGGAAACTGGGCAGCTCCCCAGAAGTTGCTGTACTACATTCCCAGCAGTCCTAGACATCATAGGCAATGCTGAAGGTTATTGGGGTTGCAGTACAACAGCATCTAGAGGGCCATCTAATTCCCATTCCTGATCTAGCCCCACTGTGGCCTCTTGGCAATCCAACATCCTGACACTGAATAGTTAGTTCTAAATATTTCCTATGTGTTCCCACAAAAGTTATACCTGAATGATCATTTTAACACACAATGTTCTCTCCTAAAGAGACTCTACAATACTTCTTCCCCCTAAGTCCAATTTTTCCTTTTATTATCTCATGATATAAATGCTACTGAAATGGCATCATCATATTTTTCTATAGATTCGGAATTCAAATTTTGATACAAAACTTTTGAACAGGCTTTTCTAAAATGAATTCATAGAAGTCAAAGTCTGCAAATGGGAACTTTGATCATTTGCAAAGATTTATATTTGCCATGGTCCTACACACATACATAGACACACACACACACACATACACACCAGTTTTAATCAATGTGGAGGAAGCAAGTAAGCTGTGGACACATAAAGCAGGAAGAAAGATGATGCTAGAAAAGTGTGCAAATATATGTAAGGTGTGCAACATTGTTTTACTTCAAATATATGAAACCTGAAGGCCAGCTTAGCAGCAATGTTCACTTGCATGCTCAGTTTGCTATACATTGTGTTTATTTTGCAGTGAGGGTGGGGTGGTGATAGAATGAGCATGCCAGACAGAATGTTAATGTGTGCCTGAAGACTAATTATTATGTAATTAGCCACAATAGGATGTGTGCAATTGAGTAACAACAGGGTGTGTCAGGCAGGTAGTGTCACTGCCAACACTCCTTTAAGTATGAATTAAAATTATACAACGATTTACACTTCAAGCAATTATTAGTGTTAATCATCAACAGTTTAAATACTAATTACTTTAACAAATATTTTTTAGATTGTCGGAAAGGGGGGGGGGTAAGATGCCTTCTCACCAAAGTAGGCTAGGTAGTTGCTTTCTTTGTAATATTCTGTCTCTGATCTCAAAAGGTCCTCTGGTGTCTCATCATCAAAACACACAGGGACATGGACATATCTCTACAAACAAGGTGAAAATGTGCCCACATGTTTTACTGTTAATTTTGAAATCTCAGGATAAGTTGGGGACTGACTCCCTTCTATCTCCTATTCACCTGTTTTACCATTCTGCTCTAGACATATCTATCAGAATGAAGCCTAAGTGAGTTTATTGGGACTTATCTCCTGATAGGTATGGTAGAGTTAAACTGAAGTTGGATGGAAAAAGCACATTTCACTTAGGAAACAAAAGCTGAAGTGCTGACATGTGTTGCCCATTCTTTGAGGCTGCTGCTAACTTGAATTTCTCTATGGACACAGGAAGATATTTTCCCTAGCCACATCTCTTTGAATAGAGAAAAGTGAAGGCCTGTCTCCCCTTCCTCCCTCTGCCAAAATACCCCTTGTTAAAGCTTTCTAGGTAACTTCCTCTCTTCATCTAACCTAAATCACAGGATTGTCACCAAGGTAAAATGGATATGTTGACATGAGCTTTCTGTAGGAAGTACTGTAGAACATAAAATGCAATTATTAATGATCACCAAAGGCCATAGCAAAATCTATAAGAACAAAGGCCATAGCAAAGACTTGGATAATGTCAACTTCAGTACATTGTGAGATCTTTAGATTGGGAAATACATATTTGATTTCCATGACACAATTTGTTACCTTTTTTCCTGTTGTTTTTAGCAATAATATTGTTAAGAATCAGAATAACAATCTTGCTCTGGATTGTTATAAGTACAATACCAAAACCAAAACAACGTTTCTGAGTCTCTTGTCCTTAACATAAGGAAAACCAGTTGAGGTAACACTTTGAGGCTCGGGAAGCAGGTGTCTTGATGTCTTATATCTCCAATATGTCTTTGAAAATGAATAAAGATGATAGTGATAAAATGTTGGGAAGCCTAACTAAAAGGTGGGGAGGGGGGCTATTTATTCAGTAGAAAGTAAAGAAATATTCAAGAGAGAAATGAAGATAGTAAAAAAGAAACCAGGGCAACAAGTTAATGAGTTTGATTATCACTGGCTATTAATTATAATAAACACATTATAGCAAGTCCCTCCAGTTTTGAAAGGCTAGATCAAGTGTATTCTCAAACAGATAAATGTATTGCACATCCTTCAGTTGTGCACACCAAATAAATATATTTGCTCTTTCTGCCTATATGTTCTGGTGACTGGAGCATATTTACAAACGCCTTATCATTGACAGAATATTGACTTTCCTAGTTGGTATATAGGGACATAGGAAGCTGCATCGTAGTGATTTAGACCATTAATCTAGCCCCACACTGTGAACCCTGACTGGCAGGGCTATCCAGGGTTTCCGATTACTCTTTCCTAGTCCTACATATTATCTGGTGGAATCTTATGCAAGTACTAAACAGGCTTGTCCCAACTTAGCTTAGAAAATCAGACAACATGCCCATGGTAGTATGATAGGCCAGATTTTCATTGCAAGTGGTAGCTCTATAATTTTCAATCAGAAATCTTGAATGTTAGAAGATCTGGGGGGCAGAATTGTATGATAATCGGTAAACAGCGAGGTTTGGGGGTTGTGGTTTTTTCATCTAAAATGTGGGAAAATTGTGTCTTTATTGGGGTATGTCAGTCACTAACCAGATGGAAGACATTTTGGGAGTGTGTACATGGGAGAAAACAGTCTCACCTAGTTTTCACAGTGAGCTGTCCCAAGAACATATGGGATTTTGGAGCCCAAATCTAGGCGTTTTCATCAGCTCAGGGCTTTAGTCTGGAGAAAGAAAAGTGAGGATTTATCCCAGTTTTGAGTGGAAAATCTGGATATTTTCACAGCAAAATCAGTGGGGGGGGGGGGGGGGGGGGGGGGGAGATCAGAAATACATAAACTGACATCCATGGGGGACAGAGGAAAAAACTGAAGCAGCCAAGCTATGTGGCCACACAATTTAATGGACCAGGGTGTGTCTGAAATGGAGAACAGTGTGGACACTTCTCCTAAACTCACCTCAGTGTGTGTAGACAAGCCTATGGTCACTATATATTGGGGTAACCTTAAGGAAAACTGGATTTTCTTGCCTGTTTAGGGGGACCTCTATTCTGTGCTTTGTGTTTAGGAAATTCTCTCTTATTCACGTTAATCTATAAGGAAGCAGGTGTTGAGATTCATCAACAAAACACTGCTTTCTGCGAAGAGAAAGATGTTTATTTTTTAAAAAAAAACAGGGAAAGAGAGGATGATGCTATTAATGATGCTACCACTGGCCACATGTCAAAGAAAAGAAGAGGTAGTGGTGTGTGGGAAGAACTGAAATAAAGCCCGGGAATGTCATCTATAGGCTGAGATAGTGGCAGAACAAACAAGGGAAAGGGAAAGCACACTAACTGTCTTTATTTCTCTTGTGCCTTGAAATACATGGTTGCTTATGCGAGCGTGGTTGCACATTTCTCCACTTCCAACAATTTAAGCATGCTTGTTTTCTTCTGAAAAATTGTGGGAGTAGTACACTTATCAAAGTGCGGGGCGGGGGGGGGGGGAGTTGAATTACATGAGGATTGGTGCCTGAGTGTGAAAACTATGCTGTTCTCCAAAAGCCTCATGTGAGAACTTGAGAAGAACCACTTGGTGGATCAGCTCCACATACACAATATCAGATTGATAGGCCTGCTAGATTTTTAAAACCCTGTTTGCTCATTGCAAAAAGTTTTCTTTGACTTGCTCCTATTTCTACCTTCCTCTTTTTAACTGGTAAGCAGAAGCAAGCTCACTTGCTTGCTGAGACTATGCATAAGATGTTATGGGACCTTCAACAAGGAATGGACCCCATTAGCATTTATCAAATGCTCTGCTTATAGTTTACCGATACAAGTGGATTCCGACTGAGAGCTTGCAGGAGATAATGACCCAAGGCTCTCAGAGATGCAAAGCACCCCCCTCCCTCCGCTGCTGCCAAAAAGCCCTTCTATTTAACCAGAAACTTCTGCTATTCCTGAAATCTTTCTGCACACCTACACACACTGAATGAGCCCTTCTCTTGACCTCAATCAGTGCCTCATTGAAGCCCATTGAAGTAGATGAAAAATATTCACACTGATTGTTTGAGCTTTGGGTCAGATCCAACTGTTTATACCAATTTAATTTCCCTGATTTAAACAGACTTTGCCACTGATTAAAACTGGAGTAATAAGCCACATAATTTATTCCCAGCAGCAGAATTTGTTGTTAGCCATAGAACCACAAAATACTATGCTTAATGAGATTGGGAAGCAACATCTATGCCCTTCTTGACCTGGATCCAGACAATTTTTCTCATAAACAGAACATGGAATGGTGGGCAGGGAGTTAGAGAGTGTGGCTAGGCTGGGGAAAAACACATTAATAGAAGAACAATTCAGAGTACAGTAGAAGAGTGCTATGGCAGAGCCATCACTGCATCCTGAGCCCTAATGTGTGTGTGTGGGGGGGGGGAGTTATTTCAGTCTTTCTATCAATGTAGTGGGGGGTTCACCTATAAATCCCCCCCTTTTTTGTAACCTAGAGGAAGGAAATTCATTATTGCAACTTTAGACTAGTATAGATACAGAAAGAGTTGAGGAAATAAAGGGACTTTGAATCCAATGGCTCCAAACTTGCCTCCAAAACACACTGAGAACACTCACTTGTGGCCTTTCCCTGTGGTTGGAACGCCACCAACCATATACCCTCCAACTGTTCCAGTTTGGCAGCTGCTTTGAAAATATTCCACTTTCTCTTTCCTCCTCCCACTTTCCCCTTTTCTCTTCAGATTACTTCAGTGGCTGCAAATGGTGTTCAAAGCACAATTAATTCAGCAGAGAGGAGAAGAGAGGAGAGGAATGGAGAGGAGATGTGAAATCTCATCATTCCCAGTAGGCTCAGGCACAATTAAACTGTGTCAGTTTCTCCTAACTTGTGTGTGTTTCTGCCTAAACCAAGTTCTCCAGATGTTGGATTTCAGCTTTTATCAGCCCTGGCCAGTATGATCAGTGGTCAGGGATGATGGCAGCAGCAACATCTGGAGGGTCACAGACTGTTCTAAGCCTCATCTGTTCTAAGCTAGGGAATTCTAGAAATCATTTATTGCACAAAAAGGAATACTCCCAAGCTCTGTCTTAAACTGCACAGCAGCTTCTGGTTCTTCATCATCATCTGTATTTATAACTATCCATACTTAGGTATTTATATCTCTGTATATTTTAATTTGCCTTGAAGTCACTGGCTGAGATCCAGGAATACTGTTTCACATTCATTAGAGGGTCTCTCCCATCTATGGCTATGTTCCAGTTCTTTTTGGCATAGCCAGGAATGGGAGTGCCATAGAGCTCTAGCTCTCACTCTAAGTTTACAACTCTAAAATAGTTTTTTAAAAAAGCTATAAATGTAAAAGGTTTTTTTTAATTTTTTTAAAAAGAAATTGGCCTACTATTAGTCAAGTAAAAATATTTAAAGATTCCATAGTTGCCCAACTCTGGGAAACTCAGATTTTGCTACCATGGAGTGGAATATTCAGTGCAATATTTTATATACAAAGCTGTTTGAATCTACTGAAAGCAACATTGGCCTATAGAAATATTTGGCACATAAGGCAATTGCAAGGTATGCTTTGTATATTTCGATCAGCCATGTCTTACTGCGATCGTTTGCAAGGAATACTGGATACCCACAGAGTATTTGGGAATCCATTGGGATTCCTAAGGGAAATAAAAATAATGATTCTACACCATCAAAGGATGCCCATATGCCAAGAATATTCCCCCAGGGACCAGATTTGCCAGCTATAGAGGTGATTTGTGCCAGCAGAGTAATTGAAAGCAACTAGAACGAAGCTTAGAATAGGGACTCAGTTAGAAACGACTACATTATAAGTTAATCTTAGATACATCATTGTTAATGGCTGATAAACAAAGGGCATGAATGGCGAATGAATGAGGGCAGGAAAAGCATGTTAGCTGAGTTGGTAAATGGGATGAAATTTTAAATATATCAGCTATTAGGCAGGCAGATGGTTCTCATACTAACCGTCTTTTACTGAGCAAAGCTTACTTATAAACATCCCTAGAAATCTCTTGCAAAAGATAATAACATTTTTTTTAATCGCCAGGGCTGTTCCAGTCCACAGTGTAGGTTTGGCTGCTAAAGTTACACAGTAATATAAAACAGCTCTGATGATTTAAAAAAAAAATAGCAGGATGACATAATTCTCTGCCATGGCAGGCGGTGATATCATGAGAGAGTAAACATTTATATACCAGAAGCTGCTTGAGACACCGTAGTGATTAGTGAGTTGTTGGACATGTGTGCCTGTCACACTACACTGTTATAGTACTCTACTGCACTTTAACTGCCATGGCAACATTGTAAGGAGTCACGGGATTTGCAGTTTAGGGAGGGGCATTTTGAATTCTCAGCCGAAGAGCTCTTAGGCCTCACTAAACTCCAAACTCCACAATTCCCCAGGATGTTGCCACAGCAGTTACAGTGGAATAGAGTGCTATAACAGTATACTGTGCTAGACTTGAGATAATATCAACACCACACTACACTGTTGTGGTGCTAGTATTCCATTTTAATAGCTGTGGCTGCCTCCTGTGGATTTCTGGGGTTTTTAATTTGGTGGCACCTAATTACAACCTATTTAATAGCTGAGAATTCAAAAAGCCTCTCCCTAAGCTGCAGATCCCAGGATTCCACAGGAAGCTGCCATAGCAGTTAGAGTGCAATAATAGCACTATAACAGTATAGCGTGATATTCAGCTTAGACCCAGGCTGTAGTTCCTGGTGAGCCATGAAACTTACTGACTGATGAGCTTGGAGTCTATATTCATCCTCAACCACAATTACGTCCCTTCTCCACATCCAGCCAATAGCATTTGTCTTTCCAACACAAGAAATGAAAGGAGAGAACTGGTTCTCAGGCTGGAGCTCAATCTTCCTTTATGCTAGGACTGCCCACAATCTAGCCGCCCTCTCAGCATCATACTGGAGGGTTGGATTTTCCCTTGCAAGCTGCTTGGAGGAGCAAAGAAGGTGACCAACATTTGTCTAAGCATCCACAATTGACACAGCTCCCTCAGTGACATTGAGAACTAGAGCAAGTAACTCGTCTCACGAGGTGCAACATCAGAGCACACATAGTTCCCTTTCTTCCCAGAGAAAATTCATTCCTAATTTTACTTTTAAAAGAAACAATGGAGAATTTATTACTGATATTAGGGCCACCTGTCTCAGATAATTCTAAAGCATAATGGAAGGAGGGAGCTGAACAGTCCAGACAATTTGCCCCAAGGTAATAAAATTAATATATAAATTCAAGCTGACAAGCACATTTGGTTACCCTGTTACAATTACAGATTCTTTCCATAAGAACATCAAAAGAGCCATGCTGAGTGAGACCGAACGTCTACCTACTTGACAATTCTGTTCTGAGAGAAACAAACTAGATGCCTCTGGGGAGCCAACAAGCAGGGCATCTCTCAGGAGTACTTTAGTTGTGTATTCCTGCATGGCAGGGGGTTGGACTAGCTGCCTCTTTCAGTGCTTCCACTTCTATAAATCTATGGAAGGAGGACGGTGATATCCTCTTGCTCATGTTCTCCAGCAGTTGATATCATTGCCTCTAATGTTAGAGGTGATCTATAACCATCATGTACTACTTACTACTAACAACCTTATCCTCATGGTTATCCTTCTCTATATATCACAGAATATGTGTCTTCGCAGCTTCATTATTTCCTCTCCAAAGTGTAGGGCAGGATTGGGATTTGCAGTCCAACAGTATCTGGAGGCTAATGCAGTTCCTGTCCTTGGGGCAGGGCATGTTCTTGCTTGGGCTGCAAGTTTGAAAAGTTTTGACCTATTTTGGTGTAGCAGAATCCTGCAGGAAATTGTGTATCTTCTTAAAATAACACACTGATGATTGAGAGAACCCTGGGAATTTAGTTTTATTGGTTGTTTTTTTAATACGCATGTTTGTGTTTGTTCATATGTGTGTTCATTTTGTGTATGTGCTCAAAAAGGCCTTGAGCAGTTGGCACATTTTTATATCTATTGAGAATAATCATTAAACAATTATTATTCTTGTTATCTGTTTTTATTTTCAATCCCTTTAATGACATCTAAACAAGCTGAGTGTAGCCCATACTGTTAATGTTTGAATGTATGAAAATTAAGAAGTGTGGCTTTAAGGGACTCAAAGGACCTGGCGGCTCTTTTACATTAGTACTATGATACCACTTTAAACTGCCACGCTTCCATCCTATGGGATCCTGAGATTTGCAGTTTAGGGAAGAGCATTTAAAACTATCAGCCAAAGAACTTTGGTGTTTCATCAAACTGTTGTTGTTGTGTGCCTTCATGGTGTTTCCAACTTATGGGCAGGATACAGACCACCCAAAAAGGGCGGCCTGCCGGCACCTGGATTTCCGCCAGAGGGAGATCTCAGCTGCCAAACCATGAGGCTTCCCACTGGCGGAAAAAGAACCCACAAAAAGCGGGTTCTTTTTGCGTCACACTTGCAACGCCCAAGTGCACAAACTCATGATGCCACAAGCGTGACACGACGTGCAGACACTATGCGTCCATCATGTCATAATGGCGGCGCCCATGTAGACAGGGTGCCACCATTTTGACGCCACCAGTACGTATTAGCAACATTGGCCTATATAAATATTTGGCACATAAGGCAATTGCAAGGTATGCTTTGTATATTTTGATCAGCCATGTCTTACTGCAATCATTTGCAAGGAATACCGGATACCCATAGAGTATTTGGGAATCCATTGGGATTCCTAAGGGAAATAAAAATAATGATTCTACACCATCACGCCACATTTTGCCCATCTGTACCAGGCCATAGCAACCCTAAGGCAAACCTATCATGGGCCCGTTACAGACAGGCATCCTAGGACAGACTCAGTCCGTGCTAGGGTTAGAAAGGGGCATCTCTTCCAGACGCCCTTAACCCTAGCACGGACTGAGTCTGTACAAAATGGCCACTGCCATCTTGATGTAGCGGACGCTCTGCGTCCGCATGTCGCTCCCCGGATATTATGCCGTGAGTGCGCGACCAGGGGCCCGGAAGGAGCGTGATTTTCACGCTCCTTCTTTGCTGCGTCCGGGAACCGCGTCATTTGGCTGCTGCGGTTCCCGGACGGAGCAACCGGCAGCGGCAGCAGACCACCGCTTTTCGGTGGTCTGTAACCCGCCATGGAGTTTTTCTTGGCAAGTTTCTTCAGAGGGGGTTTGGCATTGCCATCCTCTGAGGCTGAGAGAGAGTGACTTGCCCAAGGTCATCCAGTAGGTTTACACGGCCTAGCTGGGATTTGAACCCTGATCTCCAGAGTCATAGTCCAGCACTCAAACCACTGGCACCAAACTCCATGGAAGTTAAAGAGGACTCATAGGGCTACAATAATGAAGTGTGAAAGAATCATTGAACAATTTATGTAGAAGGAAATCCACCCCATGAAGGCAGTTCCTAGCTCTTTTGCAAGCAACTGAGTAACTTTAGACCATTAGCACCTGAATATATCAGGTGCATCTTTCCTGACAAAAGGCTCTGATGATCTTGACAGCTTATATCCAATTTTATGCTGGCTCATACTGGGAAGTCAGAGGGCAACACAGCACATACACAGAGTTCGGAGATGTATGCTGGCTGTATGTTCACAGAGACTAGGTTCCTGGGGCCAATATTTATACCTGAAATCTATGACCTTGGGGGTGGGCTGTCTTGTCAGGTAACAAAGTCTGGATGTCATTTCTCAGGAAGCAACAGTGGAATTCCAAACTGATGGATGGTTTTAATTTTGGTATGACAAAAACAGCAATTGGATCAGGATATCTTCAGGATGAATGGACAGAGAAGTTTAGCTAGGAACATAAGCAAGGAGGTTGCTTTGGGTGCAAAGAGATCTTTTTCCTCAAGGTGAAAGAGGAAAGGCAGATGGCTTAGGGGATGAAAGGAGCACTTAGCCTCGGGTCTTCCTCCTTTTCTTCTGGGAACCTTACCTGGTGTTTCTAAATGTCATTGTGACCTCTCAAGTACATGCTGGCTCCAGATATGAAATATTAAATATAGGGATCTCAAATACAGTGCACGGTATGCAGGGTGTGCTCACATCAGTATAGGTGCATCATTTCAGTACAAAATCTCAGTCACTGCATTGGTCTATTTCCTATCCATGTTGTTTTCCACATTTTCTTCTGTTGAGCAAAACAAAGTTCAACAAAAATGTGCATTTAAACGAGAGCTGGTCGTAGAATTTTGCAAGCAGTAATAAAAGTAAAGTTTTCTTTCCTATCATTTAAATATAACCTGAATTTGGGTACTTGCATTTGGGCTGGTGATAGCAGGTTTCCTCACGCTTGTCAGCTTCTCCATTCCCCTGAAAGTGCTTACACAGAGGTTCAGAAGACCCTGCTGGATATGGTGAGCTATATTGTTGGGGGGAAAGTAGATCCTCAAAAATTGGCTGGAAGAAATTTCAAAGAGTCAAGCTATGCCTCTAGAATGTGTGTGAATGTGCTTTAAAGTCACCTGTTGACTTTTGATAACCCATTAGTTATGGTGACCTATTATTGTCATAGGGTTTTCTTAGGGATGGATTTGCCAGTTCCTTCCTCTGAAGTAGAGCGTACAATACCTGGTATTCATTGGTGGTCTGTCATCCAAGTTTTAACCAGCGCTGATCCTTCGTCACTTCCAAGATCAGATGGGATCTGATGCTTTTGGGGGGTATAGCCCGCTACATGTTGATGCACTACAACTCACAGCATTCCACACCATTCTGGCCACAATTGTCCACCTAAGCAATAGAAGAAGCTAGAACCTAAGCAATAAGTGTATATTTTCAAACATGTTTTCTCTTAAGATAACTCTTTAAAATACTTTGACAAGGATTTGTTGTTGTCTTTGTATGTTTTTAGCCAAGAAATGCATTAGAATTTTTAAGGAGAGATGGTGAATGAATAACCACATTACCCACAATGAAGTTGAACCCTGACTAAATAGAGATCCAGTGAATCTTCAGTGGAGGCTTCCCTATCTGAGAATGGAGTAAATTACTTGTTCTGAATGGGGTTGTCATATCCCGAAGGAACAAGTACAAAGGTTAGGACCAATTTCTAACACTTAACCAATGGCATCACTAAGACTGATGTCACCGGTGTGGGTGCTCTCCCTCAGTAGAGAGAGCCAGGCCAGTGGAGAAGCCAGAAAGGCTGCTCAGTGGCATCACTTGGGGGGTGCAGGGGGTGCGGACCGCACCAGGTGACACCCTAAGGGGAAGTGACACCACTGTATTCCTGTATTTTTGGCAGAAACCTTGTGGCATTTGCCTGTATCTCTTTCAAATGTTTTAAGAGAAGGTGGGAGTGAGGTGAAGCTCAGTGGGAGAAGAAAAGAGGGGCCCCAGAACTTTTTAAATTAAAATTTCAAATTTCAATTTTTTTAAAATAATATTTTTTTAAAAAAGAAATTTGCTTTTTTAAAAAAAAAAATCTTCTAAAATTTTCTTTATAAATATTACATTTTAACCAAGTCTTCACTATGTATATATAAATACATTTAGGTTATGCGTATGATGTTATAATTTGAAGGTATGATTTTAATTTTGCTAGTTGTTTATGCCACCACTATTAACGTTGCACTCAGTGGTATATGGGAATTATGACTGATGAGCATTCATGCAAAAAAAGCATTATTATTATTATTATTATTAAACTTTATTTCTATAGCGCTGTAATTATACACAGCGCTGTACAAAGTTGGTAAAATTAGGAGTAGATAAAAGCCTGCCCAAGGCGTACATTCTAAGATAATAACAATTAAAAGAGGAATAGATAAAATTACCATCTAGAAAGGAAAAAACAGATTAAAAACATCAAATATCAAACAAATCACATCACATCAACTATTGTCAGACAGCCAGATAACAATCACAAATTCCCTGAGAACGCTTCCCTAAACAATATGGTTTTCAGCTCTGTCTTAAAGCTGGTTAGGGAAGTGATGAGCCGTGCATGCGGAGGAAGAAGGTTCCAGGAATGAGGGGCAGCTAGAGAGAAGGGACGGATCCGGGATGGGGCAGAGAAGATCCTGGGCTGAGAGAGGAGATTTTGGCTACCAGAGCGGAGAGTGCGAGTAGGGATGTAGGAAGAGAGAAGATCAGTTAAATAAAGAGGGGCCAGCCCATGCAGAGCTTTGAAGGTCAGTAACAAAAGTTTGTACCTGATGCGGAAAGGAAGAGGGAGCCAGTGAAGGGAAGACAACAGAGGGGAGACATGATCATAACGGCGAGCGAGTGAAATAATACGTACAGCTGAATGCTGAACAGAAATTAATGGGTGGAGGTGAGAGAGAGGAAGCCCTGCCAGGAGGAGGTTACAGTAGTCTAGTCGTGAGACCACTAGGGCATGGACCAGTGTTTTTGCGGTAGAAGCTGAGAGATATGGACGGATTTTGGCGATATTATAGAGAAAAAATCTACAGACTTTGGCTGTAGTCTGAATCTGTGGGATAAATGACAAAGAGGAGTCAAAGATGAAACCGAGACTACGGGCTTCCTGGACCGGCTGGATAGAAATGTTATTGACAGAAATAGAAAAGGAGTAGTGAAGGGTGGGCTTAGGAGGGAAAACAAGAAGCTCGGTCTTGGACATATTGAGCTTCAGACGCCGATGGTACATCCAGTGGGAGACAGCTGTTAAACAGGATGACACTTGCTGCTCTAGCTCTGGTGAAAGGTTAAAGGATTCTGTAGGGTGGGAAATGGGAGGGGGAGGTCAATGGTGGGGGTGACACAATGAGTTCCTGCACTGGGTGACACCAACCCTAGAGCTGTCCGACAAAGCAAGGGCAGTGGAGAAGAAAGGGTGGGTGCCAGCAGCAGCACCACACAAACACTTGCAGTGGAAGGAGGGCCAGCTGGGTGTCACCCCCTCCTCTGAGGTGTTACTCAGTATAGTCCACACCCCCTGAACCCCCCCCCCCAGTAATGCATCTGAGCTTGAGACTCAAGTAACATTGGAGTTCCTTGGGCCAACTTCATTTGCTGGTAGTTTGGCCATAGTAATTCAGGCACTGATAACTTCCCACTTACATTACTGCAATGTGATTCATCTAGAACTGCCTTTGCTTGTGACAATGGCCAGAATTCCTTGGTTCAGTCTGCAGAAGCATACATCTTTTCTTGAGCATCCTTTCTTGGATACTTTCCCCCAGCTGCACAAAGTCTACCAAACAGCACCGTCCACAGCTCCTCCTCAATCAATATGGCTACTCATAGGGACATAGGGATGCTACAGGGCTCTGTGCTGCCTGGCTACAGTCACTTCACCAACGTAAATACACAGACATCCAGTGTAACCACCTCAGTTGAGCTTTAGAACCTACCAGTGTCAAACTGGAATGGGAATAAAATACAGTTACTAGACCTCCAACAGAAACATCATATAGAAACCATAATATATCAGTTCTAAAGGAATTGCACCTATTGTCAGTGTGTTTCTGGTGCAAGCTGATGGTTTTGCTGATTACCTTTCAAGGCCTTAAACAGATTCGTTCTCAATAGGTGGGGATACATCAGAGAGTGTGTGTGTGTGTGTTGTCCAATCAATATGATTTGCTAAGTCAGGCCTCATCTATATCCCATTGCTGGGAACACCATGTAGTACCCTCAGTGATATCCTGAGTAATGTGGAATCTCCTGTACTCAGAGAACCAACTGGTACTGAGGATGACCTCATTTTTATGCCAAATTCACAGCTGTTTGTCCACAATTCTGGAGGTCTGCAAAGGCATAGCTTGGTTTCATGTTAATCAGATGATGGGTTTCATCTTGATTGTTCAAGAGTTTTCCTTTGTGGTTTCAAAATGGTTTCATTGATTGTATCCCTTTGGGGTGTGAAGGGAGGCTTTTCTTAGTCACTGCCTCTGCTCCAAAACTCTGAAACAGTTTGCCTAAAAATTATTTGTACCATGCTGCCACATGACTCATAGCCTTGAATGGCAAGACGTGCCATTCACCCATTGGTCAGCCATCAAGGTGCCTGAGGGAGCTTATCTAATCTGCAAAATTTCCCACACATTAGTGCCTAATATGATCAAATCAGCCTATGTAAATAGGCACACCTGTACTAATTACTAACACCACTACAAGGGATGGATTAATCCATCTATTTTCAGTCTTTGACATCTTCATACCTATTCAGTGAGAAGCCCATTCTATCAGCTTTCTGTTTCAATGAATTGATATATATATATATATCCATGCATATAAATGAAAGCGTGTATTTATTTTTGTGCACAACTTTCCAAAACATTTGTACACAATTTACTCTAAATCTTCATTCGCCTATGCAATTTTCCGTTATATTATTACAATTTCTGAGTCAAAAACAGCATTGCAAAATTTGAAGTGTGCAACGGGAAAGATGCTTCCATTCAGATCTTCATGTTGCAACTCTGCAAACATGGCCAATAGTTAGGCTGTCGAAAAGTCCTATTCAGGCTGTACAGCAACCACTGGGCATGCAGGTGAAGGATTCTGGAAGTTCTGTAGTCCTAGAAAGTACATATGCAATACACGTGTATGCATGGGCATATATATAAGCAGCCCCTAAGACATAAGAAGACAAGAGCTTCCATTGTCCGTCTGGAGCAGTTTGGATGTGTTCCAGCCAGGCCGCCACATCACAGACACTCAATGACATTGCTGTAAGGATATTTGTGTTATCCTCCACGTGATTATTGGAGCTTTGTTCTGCCTATTGAGTTCCAAGAAGGCTTTTCTTGCCCTCCAACAGCCTTAACATATTTCAGATTTAGAACGCTAGTAGGATTTGGCCCAATTTACATCAGACAGCTAAAAATTCCCTTAGGTTTTCTTTTTGTCCTCCTGACAGCAATAAGGAAAGTGCCCCCCTCCCCATCTGGTTTTTTGCTCTTATCTCTTGGTCATGGCCAGGGGGAGGTAAACTAGTGGGGGGAGAAAGCATTAGTCATAATGCAACCACTGCTTATGCAGAGAGTACGTTAATTTATAATTTTCCTTAAACTCTCTTCAATTGGCCAAATGATGTCTCTTTTACAGGAATTCACTAAGTGCTCAGGTTTAGTATTTGTTAATTGAGGTAAAACTCTTAAAGCCATTAGGCAATTTAAATGTAGCTCTCTTTGAGCAATATCCTTTATTGGATTCCCCCATTATCCTTTAAATATCTTGGTGAGCAAGGGGATAAAATTAGAAAGAATTTGTTTGCTTTAAATTGCCAGCCTCTGCTTAATAAAACTATTAGCTATTTAGCTAATTGGACGGCTCTTCCATTATCATTAATTGGCAGAATTAATACAATTAAAATGGTAGCTTTATCTAAATGTTTGTGTTTATTTCAACGTGTACCCATCAAGCTCCCTAACATGTTTTGAAAGCTTCCAATTCTCCAATTAGCTTTGTGGCTTTTGGAGGTTAGAGCTAAGATTAATTTGGAAACTGTGCAACTTCCCTTCCAGTCAGCCGGGATGGCTTACTCTTGCTTGTAAAGTTACTTAATATAACAAGTTATTCCTTGATACTAAGCTTCCTGATAAAATGAATCCAGCACATTCATGACATGCTGGATTAACCAGAGGGCTAAGGAGTTTTCTAAAGGATAGGCTATTTGCACAGTAACAAAATCCAAAGTCTACATAGGTCTACCCCTCCACCAAGCAGAAAATTGTCTATAAGGTTTCAAGATCATCACAACTTTCCATCAGGAAAGATGCTGTAAAATGCTTGGTGGATAATGGGAAGGTGGCAGCCTACAAAGAACCGTTTGCCCTAAGTAAAACAGATTTGCAATTTCAGAATGAATTTGAATTTACAGTAATCAGGGTGCTTCAATGGGTTCACTCTAGCTGGAACTAAGCAATTGGATTTAGGTCAAAGACTTTAAGATAAACTCTTTCTTAGGGCTTTCAAGTCAGCAGCATCCCTTTCCCATTCCTGTTCCCATAATCATGTCCATCAGAACTGAAACAGCTATGATCTCCTGCTGCAGTGTCAGTATTTCAATACTGTTACAATATGGCACACCCCAAACCTTATTCCAGCCTTATCTCCTCCCCTTCACCAGTCCCAGAAAAACAAAGGAGCTCAGAAAATGGCAGCTGTCCCTTTGCCATATGAAAGAGATGCAGTTCCCTTGTTCCCAAAGCTAAGAATACTTGAGCAATAGATAACTCGCTCAGAGAAAATTGATGTGGTGCATGGCACTGGTAAAACTCCCTTTCAGTTGATCTGTGCAGAGGCCGCTTTCACACATTACTTTCTACGATAGCTTTACGTTGTCACTCAGAGTCAGCACCATGCCGTGAGCACTTCTTATCAATGCGCCCTCACCTGGTGACAGGCAGTGTTTTCCATGTCAGGCAGCCCTTTCATTTCTGAGCCTTTCACCTGACACAATAAATACCAGTTTTCTCCAAGTGCATTCATAAACATTTCCTGTTGAAAAACTCTGACAAAGTAAGAGAATCTTATCATAACTTTGCCCCTTTAAAAAAAAGTAATGTGTGAATCTCTCCTGAGTAGTAACCAAACCAGAACTACAACCAGGCCAAAATGGAGTTCAGTTTCACTTTCTTAGCCATTCTAATCTTCTTCAAATTTTAACATATTCCCTTTAGAACAGAGTAGGCCTTTAGAGTTCTAAAATGTTCTTTTCATTTGTTCCAACATGTCTGTCAACATACAGCAAAGGTCCCGTTCACACTACAGAATTATAGAGTGGGTTTACATCGGCCAGGATATTCCAGGCTGCTCCAGGAGTATTCTGGCCCCAAAGCTGCCCTGAATTCCCCCTGTTATCTCCACACACCGGAGTGACTCTGGGCAGTGGGTTATACACACCTCACACTGTGCCACTGACACGAGTTGCTCCCTCTGAGGTCAAAAACAAGATGCCCAGCATCAGTCACATGGTTGGGCACCTTGTTGTGACCTCAAAGGGAGCAGCAGCAGCACTGCTCAGTAACACAGTGGGATGCATGCATGAACAGCTGCCCAACATCACCCTGGAATGTTCTGGGTTTAAATCCAGAGCAAAAGTTAAGACTTTTTAATCGAATTTAAGGAAAGGATGGGCCAGATTCAGTGGTGTCAGTCATGAAGACAATCCACGCTTCAACCAGGGCTTTGGTCCCATGTTATGAAGACAGGGCACCATGATGGTGGGAGAAACTGGTTCATTTGATCTGTATAAACATGCCCAAAAATATATGGAAGGGCATAGTTGTCCATCCTAACCCAAAGTAAGCCATGGAAACAGATGATATTGTGAGTCCCACTCAAAGGCTGTGACCTGCACAGATATTTCTTCACCCCAAATGGCAGTTTGACACCCAACTGTAACTACAGGGAAATATGGTGATATAAAACTGAATTAGGTTGTGTAGAGGGACCTTGAATGGCTACACTTTCATCTCCATTTTTCATAGACAAATCCTGGGATTTGTCATTTGGTGAGGCATCAGAGAGTTTAGATAAAAGGAGGGGGAAGAGAGTATAATTTTTAAATGCCATTGCTCCATATCTCCTTCTTGGCTAGGCTTTTCATCCACCTTTGGAGCTGCTGTGCATGCTCTGCTGGATTGCTCTCTTTCAGTGCAATCCTACACATGTCTGTCTAGAGGTCCTGCTGAATTTAAGAGAACTTAGTGCCAGGTGAATGTGTACAGGAGTGCAGCCTTAGTGGAGATCCATTACTACTTTCAGCAATTAGTACAGGCCTTTAACATTTTTATTCTTTTAATCTCCATTTTATATCCATTGTTTTAATTTGTGATTTTCTCTTCTTGGCTGGTTTCAGCTCTTGCTTTTTATCGTTTTGGTTTGCTTTGTATTTTTTTTTTTTTTTATCAAGCTGGCTTTTCTTCTTGTATTTGTATTTTTATTAGGTTAGTCTTTGTATTGCATTTTCGGCTCTCTGTATTTTATTTCATTGTTTTTCATTGTTTTCTGTTTTTAATTGTCTGATATTGAGAGAACTTGTTTTATAGCTGTGCTGTAAAAACAAATTATACACTAATAATAATAGTAATACTGTTCCATGAACTCCTGGGCAAACACTAGCATAAGACTTCTTATACTGTAGTTTCTTGCTATAACAAGGGTTCTTACATTGGGGAAGGGCTATAATTGCTTGGTGGTAGACCATGTCCTTTGCACACAGTAGTTTTCCAGGCAGAGATGGGAAAGAGTGTGTAAATCAAGGGTGGACAGATTCCCAAGGCCTGAGATCCAGTTCCCTGCCACCTCTGGAAACTCTATGGGTGACACAGCCAAACCCCCTGGAAGTGATGAAAAGCTATGTCTGCTTTCCCCAGACCTCTATTTTGGAGGGCCTTTTGGTGGAAACAAGATGTGCAAGAGGCTGTGGGTCTTGTTTAATTAGAGAATTACATTTTCTGGACCAATATACATCTTTATTTTCTGGGTAGCAAAAATGGTGAAGTCCATTGTTTTGGATAATTCCTTTAAAATTCCAGCTAAAACCCAGAAACTTAAATGGTCTCTCTATTTTATTTCATTATTTTCTGTTTTTAATTACCTAACATAGAAAGAACTTTTTAATAGCTGCTTCCTGTATTATAGTATGTAATAACAAGGGGAATAAAAGGAATAAAAATAGTAAAGGAGAAAGATTAGGGGTGCTTCTGGATTCG
>NC_056525.1:103180662-103185813 GCF_019175285.1 Sceloporus undulatus | reverse complement strand
GGAATAAAAATAGTAAAGGAGAAAGATTAGGGGTGCTTCTGGATTCGTCTATATAGTTGTCATCTCAGGTGGAGGCAATATCCAGGAGTGCTTGGCACTAAATTCGATTGATATGCCAGCTGCTTCCCTACCTGGCCCAGGAGGACCTTGAAACAGTGGTACATGCGCTAGTAACTTCTCGTTTAGATTTCTGTAATGCACTCTACATGCACTCTACATGTACTAAACCCGGAAGCTTCAATTGATTCAAAATGCTGTGGCCAGATTGATCACTAAAACATCTAGATCAGAACATATCACACCAATATTAAAATCTTTACACTGGCTACCAGTCAGCTTCCAGGCCCAATACAAAGTGTTAGTTATTACCTTTAAAGCCCTACATGGCTCAAGCCCAAGTTACTCGAAGGAACGCCTCTCCCTACACAATCCATCCCGCACACTCAGAACATCTGGAAAGATATTACTAGAGTACCCAAAAATCAGACTGAAATCCACCTATGACAGGACATTTACTGGTGCTGCCCCCAGCCTGCCAGAAGAGATCCGTCGCATGAACACCCTAGATGTTTTTAAGGAAGCAGTTAAGACGGATCTCTTCCAGTGAGCTTATCCATTTGATCCACCATAATGGAACCTCAGTAATACCCTATCTTCCACTAATTTTATATAGGTATGGACTGTATTAATTTTATGAATTTGTCTTGTTCATTAATTGATGTAATTTTAGATGATTTGTGCTTGTTGCAATGCTGATTTTATGTGTTGTACTCCTGCCTTGATCCAAGGGGAGAGGTGGGAAATATAAATAAAGATTTTGTTGTTGTTGTTGTTGTTGTTGTTGTTGTTACCTCCCAAATAAAAAAAAAACATACCTTAGTCTTGGCTTTATGATGATGTATGAACACACAGCACTTCATTTTACGTACCTATATCCAGCCACTCTGTTTCAAGTTGTTTCTAGAGTTCCCACCCAGAAGGTATCTCATTCGAACAGAGCAAAACAATCTTTGTGTCTTTGAGGAAATCATATTAAAGTCCTGGATTAACTGAAGGACTAATGCAACATGCATACCCTGTCCCAACAGGATTAATTTAGACATCAGTCTTGTTCCTTGTTCTGCAATTATAACTCCAGTGGCTAAATGTCAAGTGTGTGTGTGTGTGTGTGTGTGTGTGTGTTAGAGAGTGTGTCTGTGTGTTGGGAAAGAGAGAGAGATTCTATTATCTCTCCTATATCTGTCACTAGATTTACTTTGGCATACTTTGAAAAAATAATAGCAAGCACATTCAAAAGCCAGTTATTAAAGGGAGGCAAAGATTTCATTTGATATGACATTTGACAGTGTTGGGGCCATTTCAACTAGGGCTGCATCTACACTACAGAATTAATGCCATTTGATGCCGCTTTAACTCCCATGGTTCAGTGCTATGGAATTCTGGGATTTATAGTTTTGAAAAATATTTAATCTTTTCTGTCATTGCGCTCTGGTGACACAACAAACTACAAATCACAGGATACCACAAGATGGAGCCATGGCAGTTAAAGCGCTATCAGATACATTAATTCTGCAATATGGCAGCCGCTTAAGAAAGGAGCATAGGAACATAGCTTGGAAAAGTTACATTTCAGATTAAAAGTCTCTGAATCTCCTAGCCAGAATGGCCAAAGAACGTTTTGGCTAGGGGACTGTTTGACTCCAAAAAGGTAACATTTCCAGGCTCTCATAGGAAATGGACTTCAAACTGCTGGTCCATGCAGTATTGTCTACTGCAGAGATGATTTACCCAAGAATGCCAGGAATTAGACCTGAGTAGGGCCATCACTGGGAAGAGCACACCAGGTCACAGCCTAAGGGAGGCTGACACCATTCAGTGCTCCTGAAACATCTGCCTTTCGGCAGAAATGAGCTGTGCTATTCGCCTGCATCCCTTTAAAACACTGAAGAGATGATGTGAGTTAGGCAAGGCATGCAAATCACTCCTGCATTCCCAGGCTCACACAGTATATGTACACCCAATTTTTCCAGGCAAAGCATTCTCTGAAGATGCCAGCCAGAGATGCTGGCGAAACGTCAGAAAGAAACTCTGCTAGTACATGGCCACATAGCCCGAAAAACCCACAAGAAACTATGGATGCCGGCCATGAAAGCCTTTGGCTTTCAAATAACATGATGAGTTCATGCAACTAGAGATTGAAGGCCATGTCTACATGGAGCCAAAGCCCATTTTCCCCTGTTCTGGCAGCAACAGACAATGCATGGCCAAAAGCCTGGTTCTGATGCTAACAGTCCAGATGGTGCCCAACATATCCAGCACTGGAACTGAAGTATAACACCCTTAACAGGAAGTTTTTAAAAATTATCTCTTAACCCATATCTTCTGGGAAGATCCAGAACCTTCTGTTCCCATACAAGGGCAGCTATTTACTTGCTTATTTTGCTAAGCCAAGCTGTGCATCTGCCACTGTCACCAGTTGCTTGCTCTGAGGATAGAACATGGCACCAAACCATGCAATCATCGCTGGGCACTTCATTCTGCCCCACCTGGGACAGATAGAATGGCGGCAGAGGAGCACGAGGGTGTGTGGAGCAGAAAAACAATCTTAAAAGCTGCCCTCTCCATCCTTGAGAACAGCTGGCTGCTAACCCCAATGACACTGAGCCTGCCCATCCCTCCACGCTGAGGCTTTCCTCTACCTGGGCCAGAGACAGCGGCGGCAGAGGAGTCAGGAGGCTGCTTTCTCCCTTATTTCATGTGGGACTCAGAGGGGAGATATGGCATCTGGGCAGTGATTGGGTGAGAGGAAGATGATAAAGAAGGACAGCCCCATCTGCCCTTAGCTGTCCTACTTCATTTTGCTTGTTTAAATCATTTTAATTGTGTAACCATTTTAACTGTTATTGTGTTTTATTATTATGTAATGGTAGAGGGTTGTAAGGGACAATATAATGTGACTATTGTTTGTATTTTGTATTTTATTCTATGTTGTAATATTGTTAATTGTTTTATTATTGTTTCTGTTGTAATCCGCTTTGATCCCTTTGGGAAAAGGAAGAATATAAATAAATAAACTATTATTATTATTATTATTATTATTATTATTATTATTACCACCTCAGGAGCAAGTGACCTGCATCAGTGGCAGATATGCCAGGCAGCTCAGTAGGACATGCATACGGACAGGTGCCTTAGTGTGGGAATGGAGGCCTAAGTAAAGGGGAGAGGTTGGTGCAGATCCAGGGCCAGGAGACTCTGGGCTGTCTCTTCAGTATCCTGGCCAGTGCAGAAAAGGCTTTAGTAGAGATTTCTTAATTACTAATAGAAACAGGATCATACACACAGAGTTGGGAAAAGTTATTAGTTGGATTACAACTCTCAGTATTATCAGCCAGAAGGGCCATTGGCAAAAGGTAGATGCTCATTTCTCTGATAATTTGCTCCCTAAGAGAATAAGTGGATTTTCTTTCTTTCTTTCTTTCTTTCTTTCTTTCTTTCTTTCTTTTTTCTTTCTTTTTTTTTTTTTTTTTTGCCTTTTCTGGTTCCTCCCCCTCTTCCCCTTCATCCTGCTATCCTTCCACACCCAAAGACACATCTTTAAACACAATGTGTGATGAAAATTATTGTTATTATCCTAAAGATCTGACTTGCCCGCTTGCTGCATCTCTGTTTATGAAATGCCATAACAAAAGTGAGCTCACGCTTGTATGCTTCTACTGCGTGACGTTCCTGTGTGCCAGATGGGCACTTTCATGACTGTATGAGCGTGGATTATTTCATTTC
Source organism: Sceloporus undulatus (assembly GCF_019175285.1). Lineage (NCBI taxonomy): Eukaryota > Metazoa > Chordata > Lepidosauria > Squamata > Phrynosomatidae > Sceloporus > Sceloporus undulatus. Next base: position 103,182,030 of record NC_056525.1, on the reverse strand, counting down.
CTACATCTGGGACTCCAAATGGCTGTGCAGAATGCCACAGGAGAGAAGCACGGCTTTTTTTCAGCTGGGGAAAACCTGCCTTCGCAAGGGAAACCACTCGATCAGAGGGCATAAAGCAGAAGGGAGAGGTGGCCCCAAGTGATATGGGAAAGTTCATGTACAACTGGGGCCAGAAGGAAAACCTTTTGAACAAAAAATACGACAAAAGAGGGGAGGCAATAACTAATTCTCTGTGTCAGCTGCAGGGGAAGGAAGGGGGAGGGAGAAAAGGGGTGGGATTGGGGAAATAATAAACCATGAGCAATTTCTTGGCTGGCCCTAGAAGATGTGTTTGAAAGCTGCATTGTTACAGCAGGGAGATGCTGTGACCTTCAGGCTGAGAACCACAAGGAGTGGAGATGACCCAAGAGAAACAGTCTGAAGGTTGATGGCATTTAACATCTCACCTTGGCTCCATTTGGACTGATCTCCATTTGGAAACCCTGCTGCCAACAACAAAGCCTGATCAGATCTTACAATGAGTTCCTGCAGCAGCATTTTAATATGGGTAACTTTTTAGATGGCTTTAAATGGGGAGGGGGACAGCTTGCAAAGGAAAGTTACATTACACAAAGTTATGCTCACATGCAAAATGCTTGTCATTCTCCGCCCCCAAATGCTTCTGAAAATGGGAAAGGGGCTACTTGCAAGGCACAAGAATTTACAATAAGCCGTTCTGTTAGGGGAAGAGAGGGCAGCAGGTTTGGGGTGTCAAGAAAAGGCTGCAAATTGTTGATAATTTAGCTGAAAATTAAACACATAAGGTGAGAGGAGAGATACCTGTGAAGTTTTCTGTGTTTTTTTCTAAAACAATTTAGTTGGATTTAGGTACTACGAAACTATTCTTAATAGGGGGAATATGATTTGCTGCTCTTCCTCAGGCAGCAAAATATTATGGGCCAGCCTTACCTTATTAGCCAGACTATGTTTGTGTTCTTGTGTTCTGGATGCAGTATGTCCTGCTCACAAATGAACTGTTAGGTGGCCTGCCTGTAAAATAATAACTGTTGTTCCCAGTAGTTTGTATTTTGACTATATGTTGACCAGAGATGAAGTTAACTACTGCTTGATATAGGACTCAGTTCAATTAGCCTACATGCATAGTGTGAAGACCTGCATGCTGACACATGCCATCAAAGTGCTACAAAACCCCTATGCAGAATAGCAAAATATGGCAATGTGCATGGGCAGACGCTTGGCTTGGGAAACGGCCAAATCGCAATGCATGATACACAATGGTCACAGTGGCAAAAGGGCAGCAGCAGGAGAACAAACCACAAAACACAGACTGCACAATGAACAAGGGAAAATATTTAATAGGGCACAGGA
>NC_056525.1:103153269-103180652 GCF_019175285.1 Sceloporus undulatus | reverse complement strand
GGAAAGGAGGAGGGTAAGGGAGGACAGCCAGGAACACCCAACCTTCCCACCAGATACCATAATAATAATAATAATAATAATAATAATAATAATAATAATAATAATAATAATAATAATAATAATTTTATTTTTATACCGCCCTTCCATAGATCAGCGCGGTTCACAGCAAATATCAATAAAACACAACATATACATTCAGGTTAAAACAATTACACAGCAGCAAAATAAAACAGAATAAAACCCCTGTTAGCCAGTCCTCTTTGCCACAGAAGAGGAAAGGAGGCCCACTGGACTTTGGTCGGGGAATGCCATCTGAAATAGAAAGGTTTTTAGGTCCTTTCTAAATTGGGCCAGGGAGGTGGCCGAGCGGAGCTCTGTGGGCAGCGTGTTCCAAAGGGCTGGGGCGGCGATGGAAAAAGTCTTCCTCGTGGTAGAGGTCAACCTAGCCCCTGGCACCCTAAGTAATTGCTGCCCAGATGTTCTGAGGATGCGGGACGGAATGTACGGGGAGAGGCGGTCCTTCAGGTATCCTGGGCCCAAGCCATTTAGGGCTTTATAGGTCATTACCAACACCTTATATTGTGCCCGGAAGCGAATAGGCAGCTAATGCAAGTCTTTAAGCATCGGTGTAATATGGCTGGCCCTGGAAGTTCCAGTGACCAGCCTGGCTGCCATATTCTGTACCATTTGTAGCTTCCGGGTTTGGTATAAGGGTTGCCCCATGTAGAGTGCGTTGCAGAAATCCAATCTCGAGGTTACCAGAGCATGTACTACCGTTTCAAGGTCCCTCTGGGCCAGGTATGGGCACAGCTGGCGAATGAGCCGAAGCTGATAACAGGTGTTCTTGACCGTCGCATTCACCTGAGCAGTCAGGTGAAGCGACGAGTCAAGAAGCACCCCCAGACTGCGCACGGAGTCCTTCACAGGGAGCGTGACCCCGTTCAGGACAGGTGGAACTACCGCCATTCCTGGACCAGGGGAACCTATCACCAGTACCTCCGTTTTCTCTGGATTCAATTTGAGTCGGTTTTCCCTCATCCAGCCCATTACTGACTCCAGGCACGCCACGAGAGGAGAGACGCCATCCTCAGTCACTGCATCAGTTGGAGACATAGAGAAGACTATTTGGGTGTCATCAGCGTACTGATAACCCCGCGCCCCATGTCTCTGGATGATCTCTCCCAGCGGTTTCATGTAAATGTTAAATAGCATGGGAGACAGAATGGCTCCTTGAGGGACCCCAGTTATAAGGGCCCTCTCATCGGAGCTCACATCTCCCAGCTGCACCATCTGGGACCTCCCAGAGAGGTAGGACCGGAACCACTTGAGCGCAGTGCCCCCGATTCCCACCTCTGCCAGGCGCCCCAGAAGGATACCATGGTCTATGGTATCGAAAGCCGCTGAGATGTCCAAGAGCACCAACAGGGACACGCTTCCCCTGTCGATGCCCAGACGGAGGTCATCGACCAAGGTGACCATGGCCGTCTCAACCCCGTAACCCGCCCGGAAGCCAGTTTGAAATGGGTCCAGATAATCCGTTTCATCCAAGACCGCCTGAAGCTGGATTGCAACCGCCCTCTCGATCACCTTCCCCAAAAATGGCAGCAGCGAGACTGGCCAATAATTATTATGTACCAGGGGGTCAAGGGAGGGCTTTTTTAATAAAGGTTTTACTATGGCCAATTTTAGTTCAGATGGAAATTGCCCTTCCCTCAAAGATGTATTAATAATCCGGCGTAACAATAAAGTTACCGCCGGTCCCCCCTGGGCCGCTAGCCATGAGGGACAGGGATCGAGAGAGCAAGTTGTCTTCCGAACACTTCCGAGGATCTTGTCCACATCATCGGTACTTACCAACTCAAACCGATCCAGTTTAATAGAGTCCACGGAGGCTCTGGACGCCTCTACCCTAATAATTCATCTGCCAAAGTTCAACAGAGTACCCCCCCCAAATAGCCATCATCCAGAAGAACCCCAGACCCCAAATATGCCACCCCACAGAGAATATAGCAGCCATCCATGGGCAACAGTGGCAGAGGGACAGGTGGGCAGATGGCACAAATGACCAGAGTGTTGTTGCACAACATTGTGTGTTGCTCGATACTTCTGGCTTTGTGACCTGAATGAGCAACATCACTCAACAGTGTTTCCACCGTGGCCTCCTGAATGTGCGCATTGCACAATGTTGTGTTCTAAAGTCCTATACTCCGCAGTTGACTACAGAATTGATCCATTGCACAATGGCAAGTTCTTCACAATGTGTGTACTATACCTATTCTGTGTGCATATGTCACTACTATTTAACTGCCTTGGGGCCATCCTATGGACTCTTGGGAATTATAATATGATGTGCTACTTAAAATTCTCAGACATAGAGCTCTAGTCTTGTATAGTTCAGTGGAGAGCGCTTCACCAAACTATAAATCCCAGGATTCCATAAGATGGAGCCACAGTAACCCAAAGGGAATCAAACTTTCATAACTATATAGTGTGGTTACACCCAAATGAGCAAGGGATGAAACTATAGCTCAGCATCCATCATAATCTTTCTGGCAGCCATTTCTTCCAGTATAGTGGACCCTTGGCATCCACTGGGGTTTACATCCACCCCTCATGGATGCTCAAGTCCCATTAAATACAATGCAACAGTAAAATTGTGCCCCTTATATAAAACGACAACATCAAGGTTTGCTTTTGGAATGTATATATTTATTGAATAAATGAATACGCCGTGAATGGTTGAATCTGTGGATTAAAAAAATCTATGGATATGGAGGCCCAACTGTTATGTGTATAGGCACCCAGAAGATAAGGGGGTCACATTTGGTAGGGAGAGGGGAAGCATCCAGTTACTGTTGATTTTATAGCAATGGAAACTACTGTGGATGCATACTCATCCACTTACAGATGAAAACTAGGAAACATAGGCCTAACAACATTGGAATGTGGACAAGCTAGCAAAAGTTATTAATGAGAAAGAACACTCAAGGTGAGAAAGGCTGCAGTAGTTTGCTTTCACGTGGGTCTACAGGGAAGGTCAAGATTCTACCTCCTTCTCTCCACTTTCCACTGGGAGTTAGGCCCAATTCAGATCGGCCATTAAGGCCAGTTGGGGCATCACATCCACATGACGCATGCCCCAACTCCACCCCCAGGGCGCCATGACACTGTACACTGCTCACATGACACGTGGCATCATGGTGCTCCTCTGGTGCTGCGTTCATATGATGCAGTGCCGAAGGAGCACCAACAAACTGCAGCAATGTGGCTATGGTGCCCTTTCCAGGGTGCAAAAGGGAAAAAAAGCTTTTTGCAGCTCCTTTTTGCACCCTAGAAAGGCCAGATTGGGACCGCGGCATGCGGTTGCCATGGCACCAATCTGGCTAAAATAAGGGCAGCTCCATGCCGCCCCTTCAGGGCTGCCTGAACAGCCACTTAATTGTACAAAATACTTCTGTGCTTTGAATCTGGTTTGAGGCAATTGAAACAGATTGGGCGGGGAGGGGAAGTAGGAGGAGAAAGAGACATTGGGACATTTTAAATGCAGCTGAAAAAGCCATACAACAGAAGATTAAATCAGGACACTTGAAGAGCGTGGGGATGAAGTGGGATCCAAAGAGATGCTTGCAGTCAAACAAGGCATTTGCATGTAGCCCTTATAATTTTAACTTTGTTTTAAAGCAGAAGGACTCCCATAAGTGCTGCAAATGTATTTTGAAACCTCATTCAGTTTTAAAAAGGCATTGGGGTTGGGGCGGGGGGCAATCTAGTTTTAAAATCTCCTTAGGGCCACTATTTCTATCTTCTCCCAGTTCTTTGGATCTTGACCCTGGATTATAAACTGCTTTGTGCAATAAAAGTACAAGTGAAAAAGGAAAGAAAAAGGAAAGTATTGGCAAATCCTCCAAAGGGGGTATGGTTGATTTAGGGCCACAAGGTAGCATGAAAAGAACAGACATATAATCTTGTGTCCGCAGTCTCTGATTGGTAAAACTGAATTTGCAAAAGGTTATCATCATTATCATGGATGACATCTTTTCGGCTGGGAGGGAAAAATAGGAGGGGGGAACTTTCCAAAAAGAATTTGTGACAGCGAGTCAAAAAATAAACAGCAGTTGCCTTCACGGTTTTGCCTAAGATATTTACAAACCAGAGCATATCAGTGTTTGCTTTATGCATTTTCACATCCTGCTCCATTTAAAGCAGCAATTTTCTGCAAGGACAACAGAGGAAAAAAAACATGCTTTACACTGCTTATATTAATTACATTTTTCATTACCCGTCATGTTTTCTACAGGCTTGTGTATTATTACTGCAAAATGTAATGAAACAGAAGAGGGGAGGGGAGGGGGGGGAGAGAAAAAGAGAATGGACTTCTGGGAAATTTTCCAATTCTTGAAATGCAATGTTAATTGAGAGCTATTTTTAGGGCAGCACAGATAGTGTGGCACCCAGTGCCATCCGTCACAGAACGGGTGCAGGCCAGGAGCTGTTGTGCTTTGTTGGGTGTCTTATATTTCTACCCATGGGGATGGCAGCGGGGAAGAATCTGATGAAATCTAGTAAGAATGACTCCCCACACTGCCACACTTTCAGGATGGCATGAAGATTTCATGGGCATTTTTTGGATGCTTCAGAGAATCCAAAAAAATGAGGGGGTAAGGGTGCAGCCCTGGACCTTTGCCAAGACCCAGCAGGTCTGAACCATAAGAGTCTGAGGAGGAGCTGCCATCAGGGGAGGTCAGATGAAATGAAAGCAAGCAGCTCCCCTTCAGTCTGGTGGCGAACTTCCAGCTTTGTGAGGGAGCGGCACTTTCAGAATCAACATCCAGAGCAATGGATTGGAAATGTGATCCCTTTAATTTATCTCTCTCGCGCTCACTCTTTCCCCCTCTCTCTCCAAAAGGCTGCCAAAAATCAATTATTTTAATTTGTATATAGCACAGGCATGTACTGATTCAAGTTTTCTTTTGAAGTATGTTTTAAACAGCCAGCACACAAAGCCACTCACTCTCCCCAATGCAATAAAAAGCGAGGGGGGAGAAGAGAACATTTCAAACACTGAAAAGACCACAAGTTCTCACAATCACTTTGATCCCAGCAAGAAGACACACAGAGCCAGCTCAAGCAAATCTAGGAACCCCCTACCAAGGCATTCTGCTGGAATCCCAAGCATCAGCAGACCCTGGGTAGTCTCTTTCCCTTCTTCCAAGCCTTCTGTTACCCTGTTGTAGAGCAGGGATGGGCCCACATCCAGCTTTCATGGTCATCTTGTTTTTCGTTTTATATTTTATATTATTTTACTTTAACTTGAATCCCCATGAACACTGCCAACATATTTTGAACACACAGCAAGAACAGAAGCAGGATCTGGTACATGCCATCCGGTATATGTCTCAGAAGTAAGTACTAAAGTTTCCCTTATAAGTATTGCCTTGGCCCCATAGGTGGAGAAACCCTAGAGAAGGGGCTGTATTGACTGGTTGAGTTCAAAAGGAAAGGGAGAGCTAGAGAGGGAGCTGCAGTGGCCAGGGCTAAGAAATAGGCCCTTTGCACTTTGAAAAAAAGGAGTGGTATTTTCAGTTGTGTATTTAGGAGGGGACAAAAGGGCCAATTCTTTGTAGTTTAATTTCTGAATTACAAAAGGTAGCTAACTGACACCCAACATTGGCCAATTTTGTAACTCTTTCTAGGTTCTATGAGTTTTTATGGGGCCAACTGTAATTGAATATTGCAAATCTCTCTCTCTATATATATATATATATATATACACACACACACACACACACACACACATATACAATGATAATTTGTTAACAAATTTTATATTAAATTTGACACATGTGCACTGTCTCAAAAATCCCATGCATCCACTGCGGTGCCAACGCAGGACTGATTTCAAGAGACTATTTCTGTCTGTGTTGTTCTGTGTTACTGTAACAATTAGTGCAACCTTAAGCCTTAAATAAAATTTAAAAACACAAAATAGAAGCAAATGAAATATAGAAATTCCATTATAAAGAATTTGCCCTTTTGTTCCCTCCTAAATACACAACTGAAAATATCACTACCTTATTCAAATGAAAGGGGCCTTCTCCTTAGCCTGGGCAACTGCAGCTGTGCTCCAGGTCCATTTTTCATCCATGTAGTATGGCTCTTTCCTTATGGTTTCCCCACCCATGAGGCCAAGCAATATTCGCTTACAGCAGGTACAGACAGCCCTAAAGGGGTTGTTTGTTGCTGCCTCTTTGAGCACTGGATTGGGGCTGCGGCAACCATATGCTGGGGTCCTGATCTGGCATTTTTCCAGTCCAAAAAGAAGTGACAAACTCTTTTCTGAGGTGGAAAAAATCCGCCCTTTCCACCACAGCGACGGCTCTTCTGCACTCCTGCGGTGAGTAGTGTCTGAACACCGCACCAACTGAACGCCGCAACACTGCCCGCCATTTGGTCAGTAATTTTTTACAGATTTTTAGTTGTAGCGATTTATAACTGATTTACACTCAAGCAGGAAAGCAAGTCCAGGGCACTGTTGACCTCTATTCTGCATTATCAATTTCAGTGGTAAAAATGTGAGCACCTGCCTTCAGATTAAGGCTTCAATACTATGCACACTTAACAGAAAGTATGTCTCATCAAACTTAACAGGATTTCCTTTTGAATAGATGTTCCAAGGGATTGTATTGTAAATACTTTTAATTTCAGATGAATCCATGTGAGTTTAAACGCTGACAATTACACAGGCCAGAATCCTCTTAGTGATCTACACTTGAATCCACTGGGCTTTGGTTTTAGAACCTCCCATGAATACCAAAATATGTGGATGCTCAGGTCCCATTATAAGCAATAGAGTACTGTAGTAAAATGGCATCCTTTGTATATAACGGCAAAATCAAGATGATTTTTTAAATATATGTGTGTGTGTGGATAGTTGAATCTATGGATGCAGAATCTGCGGATACAGAGGGACGATGTTATAATGCTCCATTTTGCTAGCATAGGGCACTTTTGGGAGCAGCATGTAACAGTGAAAGGAGATAGAGGAGAAAGTTATCTCCATCACCAGAGAAAAGTCCATCTTCAAAGCACATTATTGCAACACTTGCAGCCACTTCACCCCTACTGCTACCCCACCACTTAACAGCTGCCACCACCTATTCCATTACAATCATGTTAGCCAAAGAGAGTATCTCTTGTTCAAAATCATAGATCTGACTTTCATTTTTAAACTCACAGAATGCCTATGATGCTTTGTACATCCCTAATAATCTTGGCTGGGAAATTGCCAACGAATCCCAGGTGCTGTGGGCTATATTTCATAGGAAGAAGCTAACCACTTCTGAGTATTCCTTGCCTAAGAAAACCCCATGACTAAAGTGGGGTCACAATTAGTTGACAGGTGACTTAAAGCACATGCACACAGTGATCTTTGACATACCTTTAATTTTTCACTATTTTTTCTTATGTAATTGAGGCTTCTATTGTTACGTGACTGAAACATGCAAGATAGAACGCAGGACCTCCAAATATCCTGTATGCAAGTAGTTCAACAAAAATGCTCATGTACTAACATTACAGGCCAAGAATCATCTGCACAATACTTTTTAATTCCTCCCAAGCAAGGAGCTAGATCAGTGTCTACTATTCCTCTTAGATTAAAAAGAACTACTCTCCCACTATCTCCAGTGCTTAGATAGGGGTGATAAATCATAAATATATGCTAACATGATTTCCTCTTATCTGACATAGTGAATTAAGACTGTTGAGTACAAACATTTATAGCAGAAATGACAAACGCTTTTCCTTTTAGGTATGCAGCATCAAAACCATTAAGTTTTATGGTAAAGAACATTTAAAGCTAACGCAAGCAATATACATTAGTACATTAGTGCATGGAGGGGTATTTGCAAGTGTGCAACAGCTGCATGCACTGTGCGTGCACATACATATACATCAATGATATGAATTTACAGAAAGTTCCATAACATGGCTCATTGCACACAGGGACGTAGCCAAGGGGGGGCGTTCTTGGGGTCCGGACGCCCCTTCCGTTAAAAAAATGAATGATGTTTGCGGCTGCGCCGCCGCACCCAAACCCCAATATAATGGTGGCATTTACTCTGGACCCCCCCCCCTTTCCTAAAATCCTGGCTACGTCCCTGTTGCACAGTGGGGCAACCATTCACTGTCTATGGCAATATTCAGTTATGATGAACCACACAAACAAAATCCAGTCTTCCCCTGACCTTATATATTTCCTCCTTTTTCTTCTGCCACGGCCACCTGGATGAGTTTGAAATCTCTTGCTTCTGTTTTTGATCAATCACAGCTTGTTGACTCAGTCAAAATCAACAAACAGGTCAATAGTTTTTTTGTGATTTTTTCACAAAAGAGTTTGTTCCTGACACTTCACCAGCATCTGTGGCTGGCATCTTCAGAGATCTTAAATCTTCTCTGAAGACTCCAGCCACAGATGGTGGTCAAACATCAGGGACAAACTCTCCTAGAACATGGCCACATAGCCTGAAAAACCCACAAAAAACTATGGATGCTGACCATGAAAACCTTTGACTTCACAAACTGGTCAGTCTTAACTATGTTTTATTTGGAAGAAGCTAAATTCAAACTGTGGTTTGTTTCAATGTTTTGTACTAAAATTTAGCCACAGTTTAGGGACTGGGTCAGTTGCTAAACTGTTGTTCACTGAAATTGGAAGTGAAAGCTTCTGATTAACTTGTCTGAGGAAGAGAGGAGAGAAAGGTCTGTAAACCCAGGATGAAACTACATTCTTTCTTAAATCATACCTTATTGTGGCATTCAAGTGTACCCTTCACTTATTAACTATGGGGCTAAACAGACTGGTGTTATATGCCGGTGTGTGGGGTGGCACGGGGGTGTTGTGTATGCACACCGGCCACTCCCACACCAGCGTCACACCATACGCCCAACCACACTCCATTGGTGCAGCATTTAGACATGCTGTACCAAAGTAGCACTGAAAAGCCACCTCTGTGGCAGCAAGGGCACCTTTTTGCCAGTGCTAAATGGAGCAGCTTTTTGCCATTCCCTTTAGCACCAGCAAAACATCGGATCGGGGGTGCAGCGTGCGATTACCACAATCCCAATCCAGTGCTGAAAGAGGAGGCAGGATGCCGCCCCAAAGGGGCAATCTGTCAAGCCCCTATAGCCACAATTCTGTATGGGAGTTAACATCTTCGTAAGTGGACTTACATGTGCAGAAATTAGAATTGCTCAGTTTCATAACATCTGTATCCAGTAGAGAAGTACTGTTACACTACTATGTAATAGAGCCAGCAAAGTGCCTGATTCACCTTGTCCATCAATGTGCATTTCACCCTGATGTACATTGCATGTCATAATGCACATCTTCACAATTTACTAAAAGTTTCTCAGCCGCTCTCCTACTTAGCTAAGAATATATAAAGTTAAGTTAAGTAAAAGGTGATATAGGATTTCAGTACACCTGTCTAGTGGGTATTATCTGTGAGCTTCCTCTTGTGATGGTCTTATGTTGAAACCTTGCTGGCTTGCAGGGCTCCTTTTGTTTGAGCACAATCATGTGAAAAACTGCAGAAATAAGGAGGGTGAAGGTTCCTTCTCAAAATGGGATCATGGAAGTGAGATTCATTTGACTGGATCAATATTTGGGATTTCATAGAAGAGCAGGGATTCAGATGTGACTTTGAATTTTTTTTACTTTAATGCATTCATTTTCTTTCAAAGGCGTATGAAATGTCTTTGAATTTAGCAACCTGACAGATAATGAGAATAAATAGCTGAGACTTTTTGGAAAATCCTTCCCTTGGTTGAGGGACCCTAACTTAAATCAACATGAAACATTTAGTGAAATGTTTGCTTGGGGGGAAAAAACATGGCATGAGTACTGAATTACTTTCCACCATACTTCATCCAAGTTGCTGATAAAATTAGACAAGTTTACAAAGCTCTAATCAGTGACTTTCTCTGTCCCAAGGTTGAAAACAACAACATTAACAACAAAGAAAGACAAAGATTTGCCGCTATGAAAATTTCATGGTAGAATTCATAGGGCAATTCTAGGCATGTTTCCTTTGGAATACATCCCATTATGTTCAGTGCAGACTCAGAGATTATCGTTAAGATTGAAAAGCAGACGTATAAAACTCATATTTGGAAAGGGAAAAAAGAGGCATTTCAATGAAATTTGTGAGCTCCAAGAAAACAGGCCAGGGTGAAAGGAATCATACAAATGTTGAGAAAGCCTTCATTAGGTCATGCTGCAGCTAAAGGTTTTTATACAATGGGTCTTCTAGAAAGAGAGCTCCTACCACTCACAGTTCAAAGACAGGTGAGTGTTTTTTCCTTGACACATATTTGCCAGAATTCACCTAGGGAAATACACAAATGTAAGTCACACTATGCATGCAGGGCCAAAAAGTCATCACTGTGCAACAGATGTTTTCTGCTGATAGCAGCAGAAACAAAGTTGTGCAGACAGCATGTTTATCTATGCATTGTCTTTGCACATTGCACATTGTGCATTATGGTTGTACGTACTATACTTCACACTGTGGTTGTGCATTGTGTATTGTGCATGGTGCAATAGCACCTAGGTACTATTTATTCTACACTAAGGGGATTGAAGGCATTTTCTGGTATAGGAGTGCGGGAGGAAGAAAAGTTGGAATACATAAGGTGGAGGGTGCATATTGGAGACATCACCTTCTGGACCTCCATAATGAGACTGTGTGGTGGTTCAGCAAAAGCCTTATCTGGAAGCATCCAGCATCTGTCAATATATTCCATCCCTAATGTATCCATCAGTTGGGTTCACTACACAAGAAACAATGTGTGAGTGTTTGGCTATGTGTTTGTGGTGTGTCTTTAGGTCTGAGAGAGAAAGAGCACAGCAGTTTCATCCTGCTTTCGACAAATAGAAGTACTGTAGGCTCTTTGGTAACTAATGAATTCTGTGGGAGAAAACAGATGAAGTTTAAATAAAAGGGGGCCAGTGTAGGAGATAGGCACCTTTCCCTACCTCAAGCACTGGTTACCATGTTTTGTGGAGCAGCAGACAGAAATTGTTTCCTTTACTGGCTGTCCCCAGTGGACGGTTAGGTCTGACGGGATTCTGGACAAAGTGTTATCCATTAGTTTCTTCCTACTTTTGAGCCCCACACTCCTGATCACTAGCTTATAAAGTGGCAAATTTTAGTGGCTACAATTTGCCACTTAAGATTTCCAACAGTGCCCCAAAGTCACCCACGTCAACATTACTGTAGAAATTTTAATGCAGAAAATTTAGAGTATCCACTCAGAGCCATTCAATAGAGACATATGTCCTGACATATTACCAAGACTGCTAGAAATGTTCCTAGGCCTTGTGTGAGATCTTTGCTTTTTATGAAACATTTAGCCCATCCTTAGCCTCTCCACCTCAAGTTTAATTTGTTCTACATATCAAAGCAAAGGTGCTACCTGTAACTCCTTATATGTTGGAGCCCTACAACTCCCATCACATAGTTTTTTGTGGTTTTTCGGGCTATGTGGCCATGTTCTAGAAGAGTTTCTTCCTGACGTTTTGCCAGCATCTGTGGCTGGCATCACAGATGCTGGTGAAACGTCAGGAAGAAACTCTTCTAGAACATGGCCACACAGTCTGAAAAACCCATAAAAAACTATGGATGCCGGCCATGAAAGCCTTTGACTTCAGAACTCCCATCACCCTTAGTCACCATGCCTATTGGTGAGGGACTGTAGAATTTACAGTCCAAAGTCATCTGGAGAAACACAGTTATCCAACCTTATGGTGCAGGGTGACAAAGGGGCAGAGCTGAGGCACTTGTGTATCTGTATATAAGCATTTGCACTGGTGGCCCATGATCCAATCAATGCAAAATGTAAACACCTCCACTTGGTTTGGACTGCCATCTGATGATACGTGATAGGCAACACTATTGTGAAGCATTTTGCAACTAGAAAAACTAATCTCTATTTCCTACAGGATAGTCTTGGGTAGGTAACTATCAGTCTTGCATCTATCCTAAAATATTGTACTGAGTTCTCTGGAAGAGTGGGTTCCAAATATTGCAAGCCAAAGTTAAAACAAAATGTACGTTTATTTATAATAAAGGAAAACAGGGTTATTTTACTCAGTCATTCCTAACCTGGTGACCTCTATTCAATGGCTTCTGGGAGTTTTCGTGAGATATATCTGGAGGGGCCCAGGTTGAGGAAGGTTGAGCTGGGTCATTCTTTTCCAGTGTCTTGTTCTTTCCCTGATGTAAGCAGCTGCCTGAGCTCTCACAGAAGCAACCAATGTAGCTTGGCAATTTTGAGGTCACATAATTAACTACAACAAAAAAAATGTGTGTCTGATTCTCTACTCCATTACACTGGTTTTATGTCTGTATAATTTCATTGAAACCTCTACACCCATATATATATATATATATATATATATATATATATATATTGTGCGACCTCGCCTTATGCAGGGGATCCTTTCCGGACCCCCCCCCCCCCCCTGGTAAGGCAAATCCCGTGTGTGCTCAAGTCCCATTCATTTGAATGGGGTGTACCTCATAGCATGCAGGATGGCATGCACCGTGGGTGAGCACACCATTCACCTTATTAGGGCTTATGATCTCAAGTCCTTGTCTGGCGCAGGCACACTGTATAAAGCTTATAAATGAGTTTCAAAATGCAGACTCTTTTCCATTTTCCAAAGATCTAGGAATCTTTGGCTTCCTCTATGCCTTCCTTATCCCCTATAGGCACCAATATTTTTGCATTTCTGCAAACGTAGCTTTAAAAAAAAAGCCTCCATTTTCAATTTTACCCCAATGCTAGGCTATTCGCCACTCCTTAGATGTTACTTTGAAAAGAAATTAAAGTTACAGCTGTGTTAGCCTGGAAAATCTGTATGCAGAGGGATCTTGTAGCACCTTTAAAACTAACTGAAAGAAAAAAGTTGGTAGCAGGCACTTTCATAGACTTGAGCCTAATTCCTCAGATGCATGTTTGGAGTGGAGAATCCAGAGACAGACCTATATAAGTCGTTGGTGTGTGCAAATGTCAATTAAAATTCCAAACCTCGTGGGTATGGAGATGGGTGGCAAGTACAGTTTTAAGAATGATCATGGGAAGACAAAGGCAGGAAGAAGGATGTTACTTAAAGCCAAGGAGCCCTGGTGGTGCAGTGGTTAAATGCCGGTACTCTAGCTACTCATTCACAAACCACAAGGTTGTGAGTTCAATCCCAGAGTTGACTCAGAGTCGACTCAGCCTAGCATCCTTCCAGGGTCACTAATATGAGGACCCAGCTTGTTGGGGGCAAATGGTTTAGAGACTGCTTAGAGCAGTACTGAGGCGGTATATAAATGAAGTTGCAATTGCTATTGCTAAATAACCATGTGAATGGTTATCTCCTTGACTGTAGGGAACAGCTTACTTGCTGCCTTTGTCCCCCAATGACCATCATTAAAGCTGTACTTGCCACCTCATCCCGATACCCACAAGGTTTTTTTAAATTGAATTGACATTTTCACACACAAATGACTTATATAGGTCTGTCTCTGGATTCTCTACTCCAAAACATGCATCTGAGGAAGTAGGCTCAAGTCTACGAAAGCTCATGCTACCAACTTCTTTCTCTCAGTTAGTCTCAGAAGTGACACAAGATCCCTTTGCATACTGATTTGAAAAGAAAGTTTACTTAGAGGGCAGTGTAGCAATGGGGCAACCGAAAACATTCACTGAAGCCAACGTCTTTTCATTTGTTAATTAGTTGGCATGAATAGTGTTGACATTGGTTTGTTCTCCACCCTAAATATGCTAAAATCTTTCTGGAGAAAGAGGTTTCAAAGGATACAGTCATCAGTTAGGATCCAATATCCTACCTATAGTTCCCTCCTATCTGAAAGAAAGGAATGTATTGTCCTATCCCCTCAGACCACTTCCTTGAAGAAACATTCCTTTAAGACACAGCCTCTGATGCCAGAAGAGATCCGCAATGATTAACACACAGTGGGAGGGGAAAATAGGGGGTGAGAGCAATTAGCCCAGAATATAACAAATCTAAAAATAAATTGGCTTCACTTTTTTCCCCCTTGCCCGAATGTAGGCACAGTAACATTAATTAGTCTAGTAGGACAATAGGAATTAAATTGGCATGGTCATGAGATTTTTTTGCCCGGACGGCTCTGCTGTTGTTGTTGCTGCTGCTGATATTGCTATCCAACTTCAAAGATTTGGAAAGATGTTGCTACAAACGCTGGAGAATAGAAACCTGTTTTTCATCAACCAGGCTGGCCTGACAAATTAAGTCTGTGGAGCCATTAGATTAAGATAAGAGCTTATCTCCTCCACTGACATTTATTCAGAGGTTTTTATACTGCTCGGCTGGTAATTAGAGTCGTTGAATTTTTAACACTGCTTTGTCCAGCCACTTGACAACTCAGAGTCCAAAAATATAGTGTTCGAGAAGGTGGGGTGTTTTTTTTTTTTAAGAGAAAAAAATTAACCCAAGAATACAAAATAATTAGCCAGAAAAGGTTTTTTTCTTTTTGTTTCTGGAAAAGTACCATGATGCTAAAGCATGCAGAAAGGTTTTATATGGGTCTATCATGCAATCACTTATATCCAGAAACTGGCAGCCCCCTTTCCCCCTTACATTAAGCCTTTAGGTAGTAAAGCTTAGGTATCTTTTCTCTCCAGGATCTATAATTTCTTTCAACCCATACATCTTGCAAATTCTAACATGTTACGAGGACATAATCAAAACGGTAGCCCTAGTCATTAATGACTGCCTGCTGTTTTACCCGCCTAATTCGGTGTACAGGCTGTGATTTCACCAGAGACTTTCAAAAGGAATTTTGCTTCATATGGCTGATTTCACTGCATAAGGTTTATTTTTCCTGCCCTAATTTTTTGTTATAATAGCAAACTGATTGCTCCACAATAGGCCGATATATTTGATTTGGAGGCAGGCTTTGAAGGCTGCTTTAGATTAGTAGATCTTACGTGTGTTTTTAAGCAGCTCATTTTGAGTAATTTGGAGATCAGAATTGGAATAATAAATTAGTTGTTAAATGGGTTGATGTGTTATTTATGGAAATTTGGATGACTTGTTATGACTGCATCCCGTTAACAGTCCCCAATATATTGTTTACACCTTTCACTCAACATGCTAAGTTTGTTATCTTTAACAACATCTCCTTTCCCCATTCCCACAACACACACACACACCAGAATCATTTTGAGAACAGAAGAATACAAGTCCATTCAAAACTGATCCATGTGTATTTTCACTGTCTTACCAGAAAGGAAGGAAGCAAATTTTACACACAGTAAGTCTTCTATATGATGTTATTATGATGTCCCCTTTAAATGAGAAGCACTATAGCATCATGTGTTGAAGCAGTATGCCTGTTGTCAAACTGATATAAAGTGTGTTATCTACTGATAAGATGCATGCAGCCAATAATGACTGATCAAGATATATCCATTATATCATGTATTACAACCATTTGGCAAATTGATTGTCTGCAGTGGGGATTTTCTACACATATGCACTTCAGTCCACTTGGCTGATTTCAAATTTCAAATTTTATTTCAAATGATTTCAAATTTCGGTCTACAATTGGCAAGACCCAGGTTCAAAGCCTCACTCAGTGATGAAGCTCTCCAGATGGCCTTGGTCTAGTCATTTTCTCTTCCAGCCTGACCAACCTCTCAGAGTTTGTGTGAGGATAAAATGAGAACCAGCACAGTGTAGTGGTTTAAGCATTGAACTACAACTCTGGAGACCAGGGTTCAGTTCCCAGCTCAGCCATGAAACCCATTGCATGACCCTGGACCAGTCAGATGCTCTCAGCCTCAGAGGGTGGCAATGATGAACCCCCCTGACGAAACCTGCCAAGAAAACCTTGTGATAGGTTCACCTTAGGATCATCACAAGTTGGAAATGACTTGAAGGCACACAACAACAACAACAACAACAACAACAACAATAACATAGGAAAGTGAACAACCTTAAGCCTTTGAAGAAAAGGTAGTGTTAATAAATAATAAATCAAAAATGGGTTTAGATTTACATTTAGGGAGGACTTATCATAACATAACAATGAATAGTTACACTCTTGAAACTTAAAAGTGTTAGACCTAGTTTTACTCTCTGAGACAGTGGAGAACAAGCCACTGTCTCCTCACTGGGACAGCCCTTGAGGAATTGAAAGAATGCACTCCTATCACCCTCATTCTTCTCTTCATCAATCTGAGTGTGTCCAGCTCCTTCAACCTTTTCTCATATATTTCGTTCTCCATACCTCTTATAATCTTCATTGCTCTTCTCTGAACTCACCCCAACTTGTCTATGTTGTTTTTGTGTTGTTGTGTAGCTTCATGTCATTGCTGACTTATTGCAACCCTAAGTCAAACCTATGATGGGGTTTTCTTGGCACAGTTTGTCTACAGGAGCTTTGCCTTTGCCTTCCCCTGAGGCTGAGAGTATGTGACTTGCCCAAAATCACCCAGTGGGTTTCATGGCCAAGCAGAGGATTGAACCCTGGTCTCCAGAGTTGTAGTCCAACACTCAAACCACCATCCTATACTGGCTCACCTTCTATAGGCTACATGTATTTGTTGTTGTTATTAACTGTCCTTGAGTTGACCCCAGTTCATGGCAGCCTTGTGAATGAGACATCTCCAAGATCCTCTGCCCTCCACTGCTCTACTTAGGTCTGGAAATTTCATGCCTATGGCCTCCCTGGTTGCATCTAGCCATCTGGCTTGCAGTTTTCCTCTCTTTCTGCTAGCTTCTACCTTACCTAGCATTATTGTCTTTTCTAATGTGGCCAAAGTATAACAGCCTCAGTTTCATCATCTTGGCTTTCAGGGGGAGTTCAGGCTTGATCTGTTTTAGGATGCACTTGTTTGACTTTTTGGCCATCCACAGAATCCTCAGCATTCTTCTCCATCATCACATCTCAAGTGAGTTTATCTTCTTCCTATCTCCTTTCTCCACTGTCCAGCTCTCACATCTGTACATAGTGAGGGGAAATACAGTGGCTTGGATTATTCTAACTATGTCTATAACCTTCTTAAAACAAGGCACTCAGAACATAACACCATGCCCCTGATGGGACCTTGCCTTATCCATTGCTGTTTCTGCCCCCATCCTCTTCTGTCTCACTCTCCTACCTGGGACACTTTCACACTACAAAATTATAGCACCGTGATTCCATTTTACTGCCATGGTTCTGTCCTATAGAATCCTGGAATTTGGAATTTGAGAAGGAGGCATTCTGTATATTCTGCTCCTCTATTTCCTCACCAAACTACAAACCCCAGAATGCAGTAACTTACTGCAGTTTGACACCATTTTGACAGCCCTGCCTCAGTGCTATGGTATTCTGGGTTTTATAATTTTGTGAGTTTTTTATTCTTCTCCATCAGAGAGCTCTAGTGCCACAACAAACTACAAATCCCAGGATTCCATAGATGGTAGCCATGGCAGTTAAAGTGGTGCCAAACTGCATTATTGCTGCAGTGCAATGGGAAGCATAGTTACCTTTTCCAGACAATGTTCATGACACTTTACTGTTTGACAACTGGACTATTTCTGAAACTTCAGCCAAATTCCAAACTCCTGCTTTTGCAAAACTGTTTTAAACAGGAAGTATTTTACATGATATAATTTGTACAGGGAGGCACCATTAACAGAAATGTACTCTAAAGTCAAGGAGACCACTTTGCCAAAGGAATGCCAAGTGCAAACATCCCACTCGTTCTATTTACCTCCAGCTGAATTTCCCTCAGCATAAAACAGCTTGCCTGAATGTTAGAAATTTACACAGCTATACTTTCCTACTAAGTCACACAACACAGCATTTTTGTTGTTCACATTTTGTGGACAGGCTAGGAGGGAGAGCACTTAGGTGGGCAGCAAGCAGCAAAGCACAGAGAGACCTCTTGTGTTATTTCTATTTTTTACGTTGAAATCTAACGAGTTGTTTGTGTGGATTATTTTTTCAGGCCATATCTGTAGATATATACAAAGGGCTACCTTGTATATTACAATTTTTTGAAAACAGGGATCATCTTTGTATATAAAAATATGTATTGCAATTTGTGAATTACAGTATGATATCATAGCATGAATATTTATGGTGTCTTGAATATATCAGCCACACATGAAGGAGGAAAAAAAAAACACTTCAGTGGCACTTCAGTTATTGTGATAAACAAACACAGGATTTCTTTAACGACAATTTTCTCTAAAAAAAATGTAACAAATGAAGTAGCATTATCATTTTTCAGAAATCCACCCAAGGTATTTCAAGAAAGACATATATTGACTCACTTGAATTCAGATGCTACTTTCGGGAAATCTTGGTCCAGCTAACCTGTTCCGTTGTGAAGCTTATATTTATATTAAGTTATAGACATGGGGAGGGCTAGTCATATTAGTCTCCTGTAGAAAAGAACAGGATCTTGGGACTGCATCAGTTTTATTTGGTCATCGGTTTTCACGAACTGCAGTCTAGTGCATCAGGTGGACTGCAGGTCACTGAGAGTTCTGCAAAATAAAACCCAATGTGCCATAATCTTGTTTGCTGGTAGTGGAATAAAAGTAAGCAATATAATGCCAGGCCCCCAACTTTTACCACTTTGTTACATCTTGAATTTCACCTTTCCTTGTATAGTGGGTCCTCCACATTTGCTGTGATTAGGTACACAGGACCCCCATGAAAGTGGAAAAAGAAATAAAATAAAAACCCACTGTTCTTTTTTTACCCGAGAGAACACCCCTCTAGGAATCTCTAGGTCTTCCAGATGGTTAACACCAGTTGGAAGTTGGCCATACAGTCATGCTGGAGGACCTACAATGCCTAGAAAACATCCAGCAGAGTCACCCTGGAGAACCTAGAGATCCCTAGAAAGAGCATATCAATCAAATCCATAAATAATCTAATCCGCAAAAGTCAAAGCCACAAATACAGAGGGCCAACCATATACTGTTATAACAATAGAGCAATTGTTTTCAAACTGGTGGTGCTCTGAGCAGCAGGAAATCCAAGGTTCTCAGTCCAAGTGAAGATGGCACCACAACACAACATTTCAGGATCAGATTGCCCTTCTTTGTTTGGACTCCTAAGGAAGATAATAATAATAACCTCCCAAGTGACAATTCAACCAAACAAGGGTTCATGCAGGACTTTCAAGGCTCATTTAAAACAGACCACATGAACTTTGAGGGAGAGGCAAAGAAGATTGCTCTGTCAGTGGACACATACAAGCAGGACCTGTAACAAAATGTTCTAGTGTGGAGTGATCCTGTTCCAGATGCCAGCTATACCCTCACCCAAAATACTCTGCCCCCCACTCCACCCCAGTGTCCAGATTTTCTATTCGTTTCCCAAAGGATAATGTCCTGGACCATTGGCCACGCTCAATTCTCAATGGGCTGTTTTTGAAATATGATTCTTAGGGGTCATGTTGCTGTGGGTCATTCTGAAGACCTTATGATTCCTCCCAGCCAGATGGTGCGTGTCTTTTGTGTGTAGATGGCACCATTCTGGATACCTAACACTTTGCACTTAAATAATCAATTTGATTTTGTGGGATGCCAGGAAGCCATCTTCAGCATGCTGTATGGGGCCAATGTGCTTACTGCTGTTTTAAATATGTGTTGGTATATTATCCCAGGTGCTATCAGTGATCTGTCCCTTCTCGTGCCTCACCTGCTGAGTCCTGTGCATGGATAAAGTTGCAACAAATGAAACTGAGCTGATGAAGTACTGGTTCTGCATTAGGAGGTCCCTTTCAACTGATTGCACATGGTCTAATAGTTCTCTCTTGCTACTGCCATCCTCCAGTCCTTGTTTCATAGTGCTGCTGGAACAGTAGGCGCATTAAAAGTCTGGCAAGCTCAAAACTCTTGTGGCCTTGCCATCCTCTGGAGCCAGACTCATCTGCCTCAGAGTGGGCAACTTTTTCTGGCCCAAGTGTTGAATTTCTCTTTGAGGAGAGTATCAGAGGGCACAGCCCAGCAGTCAGTGGGAACGCTAGGGATGCTAGAACTCAGAGTCGTGCCCCTCTTCTCCAGTCCACAAAGCAATATGGGGGTGGAACCTCAGGGTAAGAGCAGTACCATCAAAATTTATTTGTTTCTAATCAGCTTGCTACTGCAAGAGTCACCATAGGCTGTCAAGGGAATCAATCTGGCCACCTCCTCCTTTCCTTCTGCCTCTTCTCACCCTTTCTCAAACTACAGCTGGCACTAGGAAGGAGTAACTACTGAAAAAACACTGAGCTGCCCCAGTGCTTACTACCTCAGATGTCCCTGAATATATTACTCCAGGATTGTTGCTTTGCTTCTTTCTCTGTCTTATTGGGCCAGAATAGACAGGCCAAAATAAAGCTGCTTCAGGTCACTTTGGAGGCATGCTGCTTAAATGCTGCATGTCTCCTAAGAGGCTGGAAGCCATGGCAAAGCCATGCTCCAGTCCTAAGGACTGGAGCACAGCTTTGTCACGGCTTCTGACCTCTTAAGATATGTGTGTCATTTAAATAGCATGCCTACAAAGTGACCCAAAGCAGCTTTAATTTGGCCTGTCTGTTCGGGCCCATTGTTAACTTTACCAGTTCTCTCCCCACCATCCACATCCTACCCTTAAGTAGTTTAGGTCCTTCTTTCTTTGTCTTAGGCACATGTGTGTTGTGCCTTTATTTCCGCTTCAACTCTACTTTGGCACTTTATTCTTTTCTCTTTTAATTCTTGATTTCTCTTCTTGCTGTTTCTCGTCCTCTTCCAACCCATTGCATCCCCTGGCTCCATCTTAGTCTCTCACATCTTCTTTCTCCTCTTCTGGATCTCCTGTATCCAATCTTCCTGTCTCCATTTTTTCCCCTTATCTCCTAATCCCTGCCTCTGACTCCTTATTGCACATTCCCTAGTTTTTCCTCCTCCCTAATGCCTGACCGAATGAAAAACAGGTGAAAAACAGGGCAGGGCTCCTGCACCTTTAATGGTTATATAGAAGAGAAAAGTTCAGCAGGTGTTGCTTGTTACACAAGGTCCACCTTCTGAAAGTCCTTCTTCTGCACAATCATTAGAGGTATGATACCTCTGTACTGTTTTACACCTGACAACCCTAGGTGCTACTGACCTGATATCCCAAGGTGGAGCTAAAGCAAACTTGGGCTGGGGGTGGCTGAAAGTAACTCTTACCAGTTTGGGACATTTGACCACTAAGCATTCAAAGCACAGTTCATTTCAGGAGTCAGCCCCCCTACACCAGAGATAAGAAATATAGCTCAAGACTATCCTCAGTTTAGGAATAAGACCACAATGCAACAGGTTCCTTGATTGCAAAACATAATGTAGTCTAGGACAGGTATTCTAGTCCAACACACAGGTCATGCTGAAGGTGGAGGAAGGTGGCTGTGAAGGTAATCCTTGTCTAGAAGAGAGAATTCCAAGAAAGATGGTCAAAAAATAGAGAAGAAGGAATTAAAAAGCACTTTGAATTTTATCTCCTAGAAAAGTGAAGTCAGTGAAAAGGCCTGTATTGTTGCCTTTTAAGCCCTTGCAGTGTTCAAAATGTGGCTGCTAACCAGAAATGATTGCTTTTTTAGCTCCCCCCCCCCCCCGAATCCCCTAGCCAGCATCCCCAAGACTAAATTTTTCAAGCTCTGAAGATGACCAGTATTCTAGTTCATAACTTATGCAGCAATCTGACACATATTTATCTAGAAGCAGATCCGGATGAATTCAGTACGACTTGCTTCTGAGTAGACTTGCAGAGGACTGCACTGTTAGTAAATTGCAATGTGTATACTTTCCCCCACACAGAGATTAATCTCCATGGTGGGGAAAAGTAATTTACAAAGTGGGCTTTCATGAGGCTCTGTGTTATTATAGACTTATTGTATCAGTCTTATATTGCAGTGCCAAAGGATAATGTGGGACAACAAATACACCTGTAGAGAAGTCATTTGAGAGATGGCATTCCCATCAATACTCCTTGCTTGAATCAGGAAACAATGCCACTATAGGATTTTAAAAGCTGAATATCACCCCGTGTAATCCAGGCTGCAATATAAAAATCACCATTGAACAAGTTTTCATCTTGCACAAATATCAGCCAGACGTTGAAGTGCAGATGATTTTCAAGCAATTTCCTTCTCTGCCTTCACAAGATGAAATGTAACCAAACTCATCCATCGCATCTTGTTTGGAATAATAGATGGCAAAATAAAAACCTGTTTGGGGGATTTAACAGCTGCTAGAAAATAGAGGTGTCCAAAGCAAGGGAAGAATACAGCCTACAAATACAGTCAAACATAGCTTAGGGAAGTATCAATTTGCATCTTCTCAAATAATGCGTAACTTTTTCTTTATTTGTCTGGACAATATATAAAAGATGCTACAAGATGAGCTCTGCAAGATGAGGTAGAGTGAAACAGCCAGCATGTAACATTATCAAACCTTTATAATAATATAAATAATAATAAATAAAACTTTTATTTATATCCTGCTTTTTTAAAAACAATCAAAGCGGCAAACAACATATGTATATTATAATTCCCCCCCCCTTAAAAAAGAATTAAATGCACTGAGATTAAAATTGCATAGTTAATATTTAAAATCTAATAATCACAGGCCGGGTTATAACAAGACCAAGAATATCCATGGTGTATGGGAGTGATTACTATATGGCTGAGGACTCTGTTCTGGAAAGGCCTGCCGGATGTTTAGTATGGTACATGTTGTTAACATGTGTGTAGTACAGTACAACACTGTAATAACATGAGAAGAGTCCTGCTGGACTGGGGCAATTATTTATTTACTGATGATGTTTATATGCATCTTTCCTCCAATAAGCAGCTGGTGATGTACATGGTTCTCGTCTTCCCTGCTTTATTTTTACAACAACCCTGTGAAGTAGAATTCAAAGATATAGCATTGTTAGTCTGTAGAATCAGTATGTAGAGAGATCTTGTAGCACTTTTGAGATTAACTGAAAGAAAGAAGTTGGCAGCATGAGCTTTTGTAGATTTTTGGTCACCAAAAGCATCTGAGGAAGTAGACTGAAGGCTATGAAAGCTCATGCTGCCAACTTCTTTCTCCCTGCAGGGACGTAGCCAGGATTTTGGTAAGAGGGGGTCCAGACTAAGTGCCATCATTATAATGGGGCTTGGGCATGGTGGCGCAGCAGCACACAACATTCATTGTATCTAACGGAAGGGGGGTCCCCCTTGGCTACGTCCCTGCTCCCTGTATAGGGTGAAACAGAGAGGGATTGTCCCAAGATCACAAGTCAGGGGATACCTGAAGCTGGATATCTTGAGGGGTGCGGGGATGCGGACTGACTTGGAAGGCATTGGGTGGAGTGAGTGGGGAGCCTGGGCATGGATTAGGGTGGGGAGCCTGCATCTGAGTCCCTGCTGGACTCGGAAAGTGTGGGGTGGGGTAGGGAGCCTGCTTCCGGACTCGGAAGGCATGGGGTGGGGAGTCTGCCTCCGAGTCCCTCATGGACTCAGAAAGCATGGGAGAGAGGCCACTCTATTGGCCCCATCCTCACCAACTCTGCCCCCAAAGCCTCTCCTCTACAAGCCCTACTCCCCCTCACCGAGTGACACCTGGACTGGGAACACCACCTGGTTGTACATCATGGTTAATTGTATTATCATGGACAAAACCAAATAATTTCACCATTTTTCTCACTGCTGTCCCTGAAAAATGCAGAGTTTTCAAGGATGGTCCACAGTTTGGGACTGATTTTTTTTTCTTTGGTGGGGGATACACAGAAATGCTTTGCCAAAAACAACATTTTCTTCTCTGTAATCATTTCTGCGCAAAAACAAAAACAAAAAAACCTACCTGTGTTTTTCATTAGAGTAAGTCCCAAACTGCAAAGATTTTGTCCATCCAGGATGCTTCTCAATCAGGGTTTTCCAGCTTGGGAAATCTCTCTTCCATCTGGGATTCAAATATTTATTGGTACTCTTTCTATCCCTGCCCCATTGGAGAAAATATATTAGTAGGGAAACAGTCCTCTTTTGTGTGGGTGGATTTTGTTGTGTGTGTCCCAGCTCCTGGTATACAGAGAAATGCTATCTCTAAACATCTTCAGTGAGACACTTAGCATACATTTCTCACTAGTGAACAATATAGCAAGATTATTTATTTTCACTTCTTTCCATGCCCCAAGGTTTTTGCACAGATGCACATCTCTCCCCACTACCACCATCCCCATTGTGTGAATTGTGCAATGAAGTGTGGGAAGACATCATGCAAGAGTTTCTGTTGTACATCTGCTGTTCTTGCTTCTGTCCTGTGTCATGTGAAGGCCTTTTCAATTGTCAGTACAACAGAGGAGCATAAAATGAAGTCAATGCTGAAATGAACAAGAGCTATCTAGATAAACCAGTGCATTCTTTCCCATTTTTTCACATGTACACACAGGCACACATACTACACTCAAAAAAATTTAAAACCCAAGTAAAAATAGTCATTTCTTGCCTGCGACTTAACAGTCATGGAATAGTGCTATCCAATTTTAAATCTGAAATCTCCCTTTGCTTTCGTGTAAAGTAAATCAAACTAGTGTCTGTGCTAGGCGATAGATATATCATACAAACTTCCTATGTGATACGTAGCCAGCAATTTGTTTTTCACTACAGTAGTTTCTCACAGTCTTAACTCAGATGGAACACAGAAAAAATTGCCTGGTAAAAAAAATGCAAAGTGATTTTTAAAAAGAAAAAAAAACCCTATCTTTTCCTACTGTGAGATGAGAGACTGATATATATGGCTGTAAATGTATACTGTAATGCATTTCTTGCTGGGTTACTCACCATGCTATTCTGTTGAGCTTTGAAAAGGTGCTTTTTAGGATCCCTTGAACTGTTCTCTGTCAACCCACATGGACATTTGCTGGCCATGCTGGTTAGGGGATTTTGGGAGTTGTAATCCCCAGAGGTATGTTTTCCAACCTTAGTGTAAGTACTTCTAGCCTACCCCGGTGATACATTCTCCTGGGGGTGAGCTGGACCCAATATAATCAGCCAATACAATTTTTATGATCCCCTTTCACTCATTCAGACATTCAAAATGAACATGTGTAAAGAGTTGGTTGGATTGTGTGGTGCATATGTGTATCTGAACACCTCAGCATCCTCATGGGAGGGATCTTTAGCTTTTCATGTTTTTAGCACAGAAGAGAGCCAGGGATTTAACCTGGCTCTTGATTTTCTCCAAAAATCACCCCCCCCCCCCTTTGTCACACATTGCCCCTGGGTGCCAGAACAAAGGAAATCCCCACAATCTGTTATTGCACAGCTCACTATCTCCCCTTGAGCCAAGGACCATCCATGCCTCATAACACCATCTGGGCTAGGAAGGGCCACCACCTCATGCTAGTTATCTACCCCTAATTTGGGGTAGTTGTCAGGGGGACCTCTAAACATATCCCACTGTTGAATTTTAAAACCCTACAGATGTTCATGCTGAGTCCACAAAGATATGAAGCTCCTTCTTCAAGGACAGGGCATCAGAGACTGGGCTAATATACATAACCACATTGTCTTCTTCTACTTTTCTATTATCCACAGGTTCCACCACATTCCCCACCCCATAACAAATATTTTAAAGGCACATCTGGGATGATTCAAACTAATATCCCTCATAAAACAATGAGTCAAGAGGCATCATACCTGTCACCACCCCTATCTTGTCCCATGGTGACCAGATAGGGTCCAGCAATCATGAGATAGGTCCATCCACACGTAGAACATTCCCATGCAACAGGATTTCTCAGCTAATAAGAACCCCTCACTGCATGGAGTGGTTTCGTAGGTGCATGTCAGCACATGTAAAGTGGTAGAATCTCAGGGTCACTAAACACATGGCCAGTGGTAGTCATTAGGCATTTCAGCAGCAGGACAGGTGGAACTGACAGATATGGCTCTACTCCCTGAACTCAACCCATTAAGCACATTTCTTTTATGTATCCTGCATAGTAACAGGCAAAGGTTCCACATAATCAGGAACCTTGAGGTGGTTGGTTCTCAATTGCCTGGAGCCTTTTACCTTGTGCATTCTTGTAGACATAGTGGTGCTTTGCTCATATATATTTCAATGCACAGGGCAAGAGGGATAAGAAGCTGGTCACTGCCTATATCTAGGGTAGGGAGACTTTTTCAGCCCTGAGGGCCAAACTGAATATCAGAGATGTTCTTAGGAGCTGCAGTCATGAGGCCAAAGACAAAAGAGTGGGACCAAAAATACCAGTATATTTTAGTAGTTTGTTTCTGGGCACAATTCAAAAACTTTGGTTATGGCCTATAAGGTCCAGGCTATCTGGCAGACCATATTTCCCTGTATGAGCCAGCCAAGACCCTGAAATCATCACGAGAGACCCTTCTCTCAGTCCCATCACCATCATAAACACAGTTGGTGGGGATGTGAGAGAGGATCTTCTTGGGGGCTGCCCCTAAACACTGGAGCTCCTTTTCCAGGGAGGCCAGAATGGCCCCCTCTTCGTTGTCTTTCCATTAACAGGCAAACCCCTTTTTTATTATTTCCACAAGTTTTTGAAACAGAAAGTTTTTAAAGAATGGGCTAGCTAGACGGT
Source organism: Sceloporus undulatus (assembly GCF_019175285.1). Taxonomy (NCBI): domain Eukaryota; kingdom Metazoa; phylum Chordata; class Lepidosauria; order Squamata; family Phrynosomatidae; genus Sceloporus; species Sceloporus undulatus. Next base: position 103,154,007 of record NC_056525.1, on the reverse strand, counting down.
ACCATCCAGATCCCATCTAACCTTGGAAACTAAGCAGGGTCGGCCCTGGTTAATCTGTGGATAGAAAACTGCCAACAAATACCAGGTCCAGGAAGAAACTGGAGTTTATCACAAGGGAGGAATTTCTCTTAATTTTGAATGAAAAGAAAGTGGGGCCAGAACGCATTCATGTGAACTCACTAGTTCCGTGAATTTACATGAATTCTAATTGCATTCAAATTGACTTCCTATTGCCTGAAAATAGCTTGCCATTGCTCGAAATTGCATGTGATCACCTCTCACGCAATAACGTGAAACCCCATGATTGCGTTCAGACTGACTTCCCATTTCCCGAAATTGCATGTGGTAGTCTATCACGCAATAACGTTAAACCCCATGATTGTGTTCGGATTGCCATTGGATTATACTTCCAATTTCCCTTGTCTGATAACATCCACAGGCAAAAAACCCTCTGAGTACTTCGTGCCTAAGAAAACCCTATGAAATTCACAGGGTCACCATAAATTGTCAGGCAGCTTGAAGGCACATGCATGCACGTGCACGCGCGCACACACACACACACACACACAGAGGGAGTGCTGTATTGTTTTAAACTAAACTGTTTTCAATAGTTTTTATCTTTTTAATTGCATTTTATTCTTTTAACTTGAGGTCTGAATTGTTTTAGTACTGTTAATTGTAAAAAGAGCAAGACATAAAATAATAAAAAGCAAGGAAGGAGAAGAAGAAGAAGAAGAA